>NC_064417.1:33886697-34235197 GCF_023375975.1 Astyanax mexicanus
ATGGCGGCATGTAGGTTTCTGTTTGGCATCTGCACGAACATTTACTCACAGATGTTGCAGCTGGTTCTGTAGATCCTGCTCTACACTCAAAGGTTGCTGGAGCTGTAATTCCAGATTCTTCCATAAATGCTCGATTGGTGACAAATCAGGAGAATGTACAATACAAGGAACTGTTCCAACCTGTTGGAGACATTCCTGGAAAACCCTTGCTGTATCTGGGTGAGCATTATCCTGCTGAAAAAACGCCAGTAGGAAGCAGTTTGATGAGAGTGTTACTACTAGGGGTGACTGAATGTTGTATTCAATGGCTGCCCAGAATATTACACCAGTAGTTGAAGCAATGTGTCGGTCCACATCAAAGGCACAATAAAAAAACTCTGTTTATCAGATCTCAAAGTGGTGAAGTCATCATAATCCAACATCATGACCTCGCCAAAGCCTCGCCAAAGACCTCTTGCTGCTGAATTAAATTGGATCCTCACAGCAATGCTTCAAAATCTAGTACAAAGTTCAGTATTTCCCCAAGAGCAGCAACAGTACACACAGATAAACTCTTTTTTTAATACCCTTAGAAGTGTCCAATAGCATCCCACACATTTTGAATCAGGTAAATATGTCTGGTGATGAAGCTCAACATAAGCTCCTGCGATGGCAGCAGCATGTGGACGAGCATTGTTCTGTTGGAACAGTGCACTAGAGTGTGTGTTCAGAAAAGGAAAAGCCTTATTAACGTAACATTGGGCTGTTAATTAAAGTGCCTGTAATGAAGAGCAAAGGTGATCTGGCATCATACCAAGAACTGAAGATGACCTGCTGCCATTCCGAGTCACTTCTATGGCAGTCTGGCCTGACTACCCACCCAGTTGTCTGTTGATTGATTCTGGGAGAAGCTATATTTTTGATGATGAGTGTACACGGACTGGTATAGAGAGATGGAGGTTATATAGAGTGTATTGATAGGTGCGGTGTAATCTCTGATGCTGATGCTGATGCTGGGGTTGTTCCCCCACGCTGAGTCTGCTCACGCTGAAAGCACTGAATACAGGGTGAGAGAGGCGAGGGAGGCTAATTTAGCCCTTCACTGGCCCCTGCACATATACACTCACACACACTCATACACACGAACACACACTCACACATGCATGCACACACATGCACACTGAAGCCACACGGGGAGTTAATCAACACTCTGGCCACACATTCGGTGACAAGGTGGAAAAGAGTGATAGAAGAGACAGAAAATAAAAAGCAGAGGTGAGAGAGGGATGGAGATATATACAAAGAGCTGGTCTGGACCCTCAGATAAGGGCTAAATTACAGTGGTCACCGAGGGCTACTCTTTCTGACACAAGTGCTTCCGTTCTACAGTTTAACCCCAGCGGAAAATCCAAAACCCCTTTGTTTTAAAGCACCACTGCCCTTCTAAATTCACTGAGTCAGAAAAATTAAGTTGTTCCTTGTGTAACTGGAGATTCGGATCTATCCGGAGAATATTTCCATCAGATTTCAAACTAATAACCACTATAAAAAAATTTACATCGATCTTAATCTAACTAAAATATAACTTTATTACTGTAAAGTGTTTATTTAGTTGTTTACAAACTAATATATCATATTCTAGTGTATAGGAATGTTCATTGAGGATGTTTAAGGACTAATATATCCTGTTCTAGTGTATAGAAGTGTTTATTGAGGTGGTTATAGACTAATATCTCTTATTCTAGTGTATATACATGTTTATTCTGTTGTTTCATGACTAAATCTCTTATTCTAATGTATAGAAACGTTTATTGGGGGTGTTTAAGGACTAATATCTCCTATTCTAATGTACAGGAGTGTTTTTTTGAGATGTTTATACACTAATATCTTATATTCTAAGGTATGTGTGTGTGTTTATTGAGGTGTTTAAGGGCTAATATATCCCATTTTAGCGTATACTAGTGTTCATTGAGGTGTTTAGGGACTGATATCTTCTATTCTCGGGTATAAGAGTGTTTTTTTTTTTGGATATTTAATTTAATGGTGCATCAAGTGTTTTCTAATGGTGAAAACTCTGGACTGCAGGGTGGAAACTTCAGCAACCAGACTCTTCTTTTGCTGGATGGATAGTGGTTTAGCATTGTCTTGGTGAAATGTGCAAGGCTTTTCTGGAAGAGACTGTGCATTTGCTTCTGAGAGAAATCACCTCTCAACGAACACTACTATACACTAAAATAGGAGATAATAGTCCTTAAACACCTCAATAAACACACACACATACCTTAGAATATAAGATATTAGAGTATAAACATCTCAAAAAACACTCCTGTACATTAGAATAGGAGATATTAGTCCTTAAACACCCCCAATAAATGTCCCTATGCACTTTATATACTCAATTATGTGATTTTTTTTATTATGACCAGTTTATTCTTTAGACTTTTGTTTCCCTGTCCCAACTTTTTTTGTATTCTATGTCTTATTGTGATGAAAATGTGGGTGTGTGAGAATTCCAAATCCTGACATTCTGTTTTTCTTTAGGTTTTTTTTTTTTTTTTTTTTTTTACAGTATGCTCAGTGTTCTAGCTTTATTTGGGATTGTGGTTTTGGTATGAACAGCTGCTTGTTGAGGACTAGCTGCAGTTGTACTGAGTCTTTCTATGTGAGTTGAACAATAGCACCTGGTGTTCCTGTTTAATGGAGTGTTTTATTGGGTTATGTAAGGACTGGTATCTCCTAGTCTAGAATGTACTATACAGGTGTTTGCTGAGTATTTGCTGTAGTTGTGCTGACTCTTTGAATCGAGTGATGGTGTGAATTGTACCGGGTGTTCCTGTCCAAAACAGAAGCTATAAAGAATGTAGGGTACGGGGTGAAGGAGGGGGTGGGTAAAAATTGATTTTGCTCTGAACTGTCGCTTGTAAGTGCATGTAAGTGAGTAAATTTAGGCAGGAAGTGAATCTCTGGCTGCGTGTGATAGTGGGGCTGTAACCCCGGCCGGATGGACCTCTCAGCTTGTGACAAATTGCAGGGGAAAGAGAAAGTTACAGGCCCCATTGAACTTTAGTATTGCTTTTATTCCTCCGTCATGTTCCCGCGGAGATGAAATGGGATCCGTTTTTTTTTCTTCTTCTCCTTTTCTTCCCCTCTCATGGCTGTCTGGCCAACACGCACTCGCGGATAAATGTCTCGACTCTGCTCTCACGCTCCCTCGCTCTCGCGCTCCCTCGTTCTCACAGCGGGCTTCAAAGCCAAGGTGACACATCCCGATTGTTTGGCGAAGGTCACAGCTTTTATGTCTGACCAACTTTTGTGGTGGGTGACACACGCGGTGCGTCGGGGTGTCTGCGGCGGCGCGCCGCCGTGTACATTTCATTTCACATCACACCTCATGTTTTCCGCTGTGAGACACTGACATCGAGCACCGGCCGCCAAACAAAGCGCCATTGTGTCCTTTAGAGGTGTGGATTGGAGCGAATTGAGAAGAGGAAGCAGGTTATTGATGAATTATCACCGTTCTGAACCCTGTGTACATCACACCACTCCTCTCTTCTGCAGACGACCCTCAGACATTTCTTTAATTAAAACTAAGCGAAAGTTTAGTTTAGAAGTTTTTTTTGGCACATTATCACTGTAGTTGCCAGCTCACTGTTGACCCACTGTGAATTTGGCTGAATACAAAATACGGAAAAAAAGATTAGAATATCTTTTGCTATTTTTTTTCGTACTCCACTGCATCTATTTTTATCTAAAATAGTAAACTATTTATGATTACCTTTGTAAACTCGGCATTAACTTACCGTAAGCAATAACCAGCTTCAACCAGTTGATAAAACATCTCTAACACCTGCTTTTAGAAGTATCCGATCATGGTTTCCCTCCATCCTCTCCACCACCACCAGGTGGGTCCTGTCCGGTTGTCTGGAGGGGTTGGCTCAACCCCTGCTTTTCACACACTGCAGGAACTGCAAAGTACCATAAGACCTGGGCAGAAGACGAGGCCTAAACCAAAGATTTTCACTTTAAATTAGTGGTGTCAATCGATTAAAAAATGTAATCCAATTAATCTCAACAAAATTCTGTGATTAACTGTGATTAATCGCATTTGTTTTTCTTTAGACGCAATTTTTTTATAGTGGATATTTAAATGTAAATAAAAGAATAAATATAAGAAATGTACAGTATAATGCAATTACTGTATATTGGTGGTGTCAATTACAATTACTTGTATACTTATATACTTGTATGTTTGAGGCGAAAAAATCAACGTAGGGTGCTGGAATAAAGAATGCATGATAACTGTAGATGTCTCAGGCTGGTTGTAAGGATTTCTGAATTCAAAATTAATTTGATGAAAAGGGCAAGAAAGCGCAGGTCTGTGTGTTTGTGTGTGTGTGAGAGAGACAGAGAGAGAGAGAGAGAGAAAGAGAGAAACAAAGCTCTCTGACCGGGTCTGAGCTATAAGTTCAGAGCGCGCCATTCGATCATTGAGCCAGACAACAAACCAGTACATTGGGCGTACGGGGGCAGGGCGGAAATAGGGCTAAAACCTGGTGCCTTGCTTAACTTGCGTTAAAAAAAATAGTAACGCATTACTGATTCCAAATTAACAGCGGGCGTTAACGCTTTAGCGTTGATAGCCCTATTTTAAATCAAAGACTTTTACTTGGGATTTTTTTTTATGATCAAACTGTGAAGATTTGATCTACATCTAAACGTTGCTATTTCATATGCTTGCCTCTGGAGTGCTCTGGTAGAAATAAAGAACTTTATCAAACGTTTGAGATCCACTAGTCGACTAGTACAGATGGCAAATTCAAGTTGAGGTTAGTTCAAAACTTTCCTCAAATCCATATAGTGACTTAAAATCTGCTGCACCTTCAGTTGAGCTGCGCCAGGCTTTACTGATGTTTGTGGACTGATTAAAGAAGTTTTTGAAGATGAACATCCTGCATTCTGAAATTTAGACTGAAACTTCTTCTATGTTTGGAACACCATTCTAAATTTTTCACTTAAGTTTGTGACTTCTCTTTTTCTTTCTTTATTTTTTCCCTATTTTCTCCCACTTTAGCCAAATGTCAATTTTTTTTAAAGCCAAATGTCTCACCCATTCAGCTGCTAATCAGCTGAATATGCTACATTACTAGAGATGCCACTAGTAACACGAGGAGGGTAAAGACTAGCACATGCAGCTGAAGTAGCATCACAGCGCACTCGGAGGAAAACGCAGCGACTCGGTTACGATACATCAGCTCACAGGCTCCTTGTGCTGATCGTCATCACCCTAGGAGTCATGAGCTTAAAGAGCACTATCTACCCACCCAGAGAGAGCAAGGACAATTGTGCTCTCTCAGGGCTCCAGCAGCTGATGACACGCTGCACTACCAGGAATCGAACCTGCGATCTCACAAACATAGTGGCAGCACTTTAGACCTCTTTTCTCTTTACCCTTTGTCTAATCTCCTCGGAAACCTAAGTATTCTCCTCCTAATTCAAAATGAATCTTCACCAAGTGATGTAGGTTTACCAAGCAGGAAAAAGAAAAAAACCTCAATTAATTCAGAGATAAAATTTCCAGATTTATGTTGCTAAACATAAAAACACATAATGATGTGAGTTTGCTGCCCTGTAGATAAACATGTTTAATAACACCACGATTAATGAGCGATGTTTTTACACGCGAAAGAGACCAGCCATAAACTGCAGCTTTGACTTCGTATTTAAAAAAAAAAAACACGTGCCAAGCGATGAATATGAAATTAGACACCGCACAGTTTTTTTTTTTTTTGTTTTTTTTTTTTGCCTAATCAATATAGCTAATGAGATGGCAACATAAACACAAACAAATCGCTAAAAAGCTGTCGCTGAATTAGGGACCACACTTTCCACACTTCCTCCACAAGCTTGCAATTAATGCCGCCTTTTGGCTCTCTCCCCCTTACCCACCGGCTGCCAATCTTCCCGCCCCCCCACGGCGGTCCTGCTCCGGCCTCCCGCCGGCTCTGCCACAGCTCGCCTGCGTGTCCAGTTTCGGTCCCGCGTTCGTGACGCTCTGCTTTCCCATTAGTGATCAGCGGGGCAGCCGCAGTCCTGGGCCACAGTGCCAGCTCTGTCCTCGTTAGCCTCCTCATTAACGAGCAGCGGGGTCCCCTAATTAAACTGCTCAGGAGCTGGTTACGTGCCCTCCCTCCATTTTCCCTGGAGCAACACTGGCGTAGATTGATTTTAGTTCTCTCTCCATATATATTTTTTTGTTCCACCCTTCATTCACACTCGATCTTGGCAGGAGTCGCGTGTGAAAGGCTGTGTTAGAGTCGGCTGAAGGGCTGTGCCATGTGTGGAGAAAAGACGGAGTCTATTATTTGCACTGGACATTAAGTGTGAAAGGTAGGGTGTGAAAGGGCTGTTTCTTGGTATTTGCGATCCATATCACTATAGCTAGCCTCCCTGGACGTGGATGGAGGAGAAAAAAATCAGGTTGCAAGGTTGCAACGCAAGATAGTCTGCATGGTGGATAAGCAGCAATAATCAAGTTTCAAAGAAATCCGAACTGTCCTGCAGGCTCAGGGTGCATCAGTATCGGCGCAAACTAGCCGATGATATTTGAATGAAATGAAACACTATGGCAGGAGACCCAGGAGGACCCCAATGCTGACATAGAAGTATAAAGTAGCTAGACAGCCAAAATGTACGTGAGTAAGCCATTTTTCCTTCTAGGAAAAATCCTCATAGACAGAAAAGACCAAGATGGAGCTTTTTGGTAAATTACATCATTCTACTGTTTACCAAAAAAAAAAAAAAAAAAAAACACAGAAAGAGGCATACAAAGAATAGAACAGAGTACCAGATGTCAAATATGGTGGAGGTTTAAAGATGTTTAGGAGTTTTTTTCTTGCCTCTGGAACTGGGTGCCTTGATTCTGTGCAAGGCACCATGAAATCTGAAGATTCGGAAATGTAGAGCCCAGTGTGATGCAATATGGGTTTGCATCCTTGATCATGGGTCTCCCCACAGGATAATGACCCCAAACAAACTTCAAAAAGCACCCATAGAGTTGGGGATTTCTGAAGTGGCCAGGAATAAGTTTGGATATATCAATTTTGGCCTTTTTTGTCTGTTTTTGCTTAGTTCCAATATACACAAAAGAAAATAAATATGTGTATCACAAAACATGTGTAATTGCAATCATTTCCTGGGTCGCCAACACTGTCAACCCTGAATGTATATGCAGAAATGTACTGTTACTGATTACAAATGTAGTCTAAGTAGACACTGTGCAGGACATCCTGTGGCCACATATGTCGCCTCTCATGGCAGGGCTTCCAACTCTCATTTTTCAGCAGGATAATGCTCAACCACACACATCAAGAGTTCCCCAAGAATGTCTTCACCAAATTGCAACAATTTCATGTCCTGTGTTCTCCAAATTTATCACCAATCGAGCATTTATGAGAACAGCTGGGTTGGCAGCTTCAGCAAACTACAAGTGTAGAGCAGGATCTACGGGCCCAGCTACAACATATGTGGGTAAATGTGCTGCAGGATGCCCTAAAGGACCTGTATACCTCAATGCCCCACTGTATCTCATCTTGTATCCAGGCTAGAGGTTCCAACAGTTTACTGCAGCCACCTTTTCTTCTTTTTCATTGTTTCCCTCAATAAACTCCCAGTTATTGTAATACTGTATACAGTATAAACTGTATCTGTAGAGTTGTGTTGAGTTGATTGTGGTGAAAGGCTGGGTTATATATGATGGCAGTGCTGCAGATGTTTTGAGAGCTTTGTCATATATGGTTGGACGGCTGTGTAAAAGATGTCCAGACGGCTGTGTAATTGATGGTTGTGTATTTGCGGCTGTTTGTGATCTGTAGGAGAGGCATGCTCATTTATTTTCCTCCCACAGGCGTGAAGTCAAGTGGGCGGGTCTATTCCGAGGCTGTGAGGATGTCACCAATTTGTTTTTCAGTGTCCTCACCCAAGGTTGGTAGGTGTAGCGCGCGCCGCTCTAACGAAGGTGAAGAAGGCAGCTCTATCTCCCTGTTATTATCCTAATGTGAGAATGTCCTCTGATCTGTCCAGCCCAGTCTACGCATCGAAATGTCACAGTTATTGCCAGAGATAACAGACACATGTTGTAATCACTTGAAATCCTGACCCTGAAATGTTCAGACGTGATTTAAAATCTTTTATTTACTGAATTTTACATATTGGAAAAAACGAAATATTAAATCGACCACACACGCCACATTTATTAGCTTATATGTAATAGGTTTTCAGTTATTTATTTTAATTAAGCAAAGAAGACAGCAGTTGTGCTCTATAATTTGTAAAATTAATAATAAAGTCATTCAACCATGAAAAAAAAAAAAACATATGAAATATTCGGTAAACAACAAAGTGTTAAACCTACCCGAATATATTATTTATTTCACATTCTTCAAAAAGTAGCACGTCTTACTTAGACAACAGCTTGGCTGGATTTTCTCAGTCAACTTTATGAGGTAGAGTCACCTGGAATTCAGGCTTTCAGGTAACAGCTGTGCTGAACTTGTCGAAAGTTAATTACTTGAATTTCTTACCTCTTATTATGTTTGAGAGCCTCAGTTTTAAAGTTGTGAAGAGGTAGAGTTGGTATACAGTAAATAACCCTATTTGAGTAATATTCTAATCCATATTATGACAAAAAATGTTCACTAAGCATAGAAGAAAAATACTTTAAGAATTAAAGGTTAGTCAAGCAGATTTTTTTTTTGAAGATAATGTCAAGACCACCAAAGCTTATGATGAAACTGGCACTCATCAGGACTCCCCCAGGAAAGGAACACCAAGAGTTACATTTGTTACATCTGCACAGGATAAGCTAATAAGTGTTACCAGCCTCAGTCACCACTCCAGATAAGACCACCTAAATGATTCACAGAGTATTTTTAAGCTCACCGTATGATTCCTTCATAGTCTGGATGACTTCAGTATTAATTTAATTAAAAAAATAAAATAAAAATAAAAATATTAAATGAGAAGTTGTCCTAACGTTTGAATGAAACTATGTACTGAAACTGTTAGTGGAGAGTTTGACTAAGCTACACAGGCATTTTTAAATTTTAGCATTAGACCCTATGTACACTACATTGCCCTACATACACTACAAATTAAATATTATATTAACTGCCATATAGAAGTTGCAGCACTTCGTTTGACCAAACCTTGCCAAAAACTGTACACTGTAAGCCCGGATAAGTTGAATTTACTTAAAAAGAATTGAGGAAACCGGTTGCCTTAAAAAAGTTAAGTAATGGGGAATGAAAACTTAAGTTAGCATAACTTAGAACATCAAATTATTACAACTAAAGGGGAAGTTGTTAACTTTTTCATTTTTTGGTATACTGTATATGTGCCCACAAATGTTCAACCAACTCAAAATAGTTGAGTGTTGTGTAGAAATATCCAATTTTATGTAAAACAGACTTTATTTTAATTCATTTGAGTTCAAACAACATATGGGTTTACAGTGTATTTACTGCATTTAACATGTTGAAAAACAAAATAACATATCAAAACATATAAATGTGTCATAGTTTCTTTTTTCCCAGTTGTTAAATTTATTCAGTAAACAATATTTCTGAATGAAAGTTGGCTGATATGTGTCGAAAAAGTATGATGCGTAATTTGCCTTTCTTGCTCCTGGGGTTCCCAACAGCTTTACAGTGTAGTTTGTGCTTGGATACAACTCTAAAGAACAGGTTTTTCACAATCATTTATTTGTACATTCAGTAATATTACAGGATTTGACATTAATATGATTTAGGTTAAGTAGCGTTACACAGATCTGAGGAGTGTTATATTGCAGCACTTCACCAGGATTACATAGTGCAGTTATTAGCATTCTGAATCCAGAGTAGAACTGATACAGGCACTATGTTTCCCCTATTACTGTCAGTGGAGCATCAAAATGATTCTGAAACTCATACTTTAGGTTAAAAATCTTATATACTTCAGGTTAAGTCAAGTTAAAGTAAATGTTTTCTTAGAGAGCACATCTTTTGACCAACCGTTTTTATTCAGCTGTAAATTGTTGTGATGTAAATTAAAATTAAATGTCATATAAAATGATGTATGTAAATGGATGTAAATGTAGAGTGGTGAGTGTAATTCATGTAGTGAGGCTTTATTGACTAAAGTATTGGGATGCACATACATTACACCTATTATATTAGTAACTTTATTTATTCTAGTTCTAATTTTAGTTCTAAATGAATTTTTCATCAATTTTCTCAAATGTCTTTTTTTACTTTCGATATCTGTAGTCTGATGTGTGTTCTTTAAGCTATAGTGAATAAAATATGGGTCTTTGAGAATTACAAATAATTATTAATCATTGCATTCTGTTTTTATTTAAACTTCCTTAAGTTTTGTACATGGTGTCCCAACATTCTTCGGCTTAGCATAGTAAAAACAATGAAATACAATTTGTGAACCAATGAGCCAGCAGTACCTCTCCACGGCTGAGGGCAGTTCTGGCTGCTGGTCATTGAAGGATAAGCAGATACTGACACTGTAAACGCTGAATGGACGGCGGATTGTGGGTGCTAAGTGCAGCCGGGTCACCTCCGGTGGAGCCGAGGCCGGGGCGTTAGCGCTCGTTTGTCTGGGCGAAGCGGAGGCCATGCGTCTCGCTCCAACTAACAGGTGAACAGTGCCATGTATTACAGCCTGGCGTATTCCCCGCGGGGCAGGTTGGGCGCTGCCTCAGCCAGGTGCACGGGTCAAAATAAACACTCCAGTGATGGAAAGTGCAGAGGCAAGGACGACGCAACAGCATGCTGGAGTTATTAATACCCTGACCCGCAGCAGCCTGAGCGCTGAACCTGCATAAAATCCAGTCCACGGACTGCAGAACTGCAGATAAAAGAGAATAGGGGAGCGATAGGCCCTCGTATAAACGCTATCGACAGATATCAGGAACGCCGGTGGGTTTGGGGTGGAATGCTGGGAGCAGTTTAAACGTCAGAGTGGGATAATCTGTAAATGTCAATGCAAAGCGACGCCTTTCACACCTCTCCACTCCTGAGCCGAATCCCGGCGCCGCCGCCGCCGCCGCCACCGTCTGATGGGATGGTGGTTTTATTCCGCGGCATCGTGACGTTTTTTTTTTACAGTACAGAGGTGGCGTAACTTTTCAATATGGCTCCAATAAGCCGCTGGCGGCGCATCTGAGCACCTGTGTAGGTTATTTCATCTTGGCGGCTCTGAAAGCGCTAAGCCTTGTTCCCTCAGCGCTAATCCCTAGCAGAAAACAGCTTCTGGGGATTAACATCAAGGGGGTAGAGTCGCGCCTGTTGGCGGAGGTGCCTGTACTCCCTCTCTCACCCACTCCCTCTTTCTCTCTCTCTCCACTCCCTCTTTTTCTCCCTGATTCTCGCTCTCTACATTCTTTCCTTTCTATTTCTCATCTTTCCTCTTCTTTCTCTCTCTCTGTTTCTTTTCATCTTCTCACTTTCTGTACCTTTCTATCACTTTTATCAATTCCAAAGAATGGACGAAACGAAAGGATTAGTGACAAAAGAGAAAAGGTGCAAAACAAATGCAGTAAAAGAAAGGAATAAAAGGAGTATCGAAAAAAAGAAAGAAAGACAGTAAGATAGAAAAATTGGTCATACTCTCTTTGGGGGGGGACAGTAGGTAATGCTTTATCTCCCTTCATCACTCCCATTGTGATAATGGGCAGCACAGGCATCTGTTAGCTGGTGTATCAGAGCTGGGGATCTGGAGCCTCATGTACTAAGACTTGCGTGGACTTTCTACTAAAATGTTCCGTACGCTCAGACCTGAAAAGTTCTGTACGCACAAAAAAATCTGGATTTATCAAACCATGCGTAGGCAGAATCCCACGTACTTTCTCTTAGTACGTTGCAATCTACTTGAAATTAAGCGCAAGTGCATGAAAACATCAAACCTGCCATGTCTCTTCCCTCAATTACACAGAGTATAATGTTATAACAATAATAATAATAATAACAATAATAATATGTTAGAGTATAATATGCAAGTCAAGAAAGAAAAGTGTCGCAAGACGCGTAGCGTAATAACTAATAATTACCCATGTTTAAATGTATTATTCTAAGAGGGATAATAAATGCTTTCATTTAAATGCTTTAAATTAGTTGCTTACCAAGAAGCCACCCGTCACACACTCAGCTTGTTCTCTTATCCTCTTATGCTCTTGGAAATCTAAAACGGCTTATAAGCTAGTCATCATCATGGGCCAAAAAAACATAATGATCACGAAAAATGCGCTCTCAATGAATTCGGCCATTAGCAATATTTTCCAATAATGCCAATGCTGCCATCTCCAACAACTCCAGCGCAACATTTCATGCATTTTTTTATATAATCTAGGCTAAGTGGAAACTCATTAAATGATTATTTCAGTAAGCCAATGAAATTGTCTGATTAATTTACTTTATTTTACCCAATAATGGCTTACTACAATGTGTGCATAAAGGATATCTTAATATATGTAATTTCAATGCATCGCCTCTAATTGTCTCCAAATTACAAAAACACAATACAAACGTACAAAAAAAAGGCGTATGCCTGAAACAAAAATGCTGCGGGGGAACGCACTTTCTCACGTTCCAGTAAAATTTAGTACATCTGACCGTGAGCGTGAAATATGGCGTACGCAATGTTTTTGTGCATACGCACCTTTAGTACATGAGGCCCCTGGTACTTTCCTCTGATTGCACTGTGATGCTGCCTAGTGATGCTGCATTAATTGGTGGCAGCTGGAAAAGAGGCGGAGTCTGACTTCACATGTATCGGAGGGTGCGTGCTCCGGCCCTGGTCCTTCTAGTGTTGGGAGCATTACTAGTGATATTAGTGTTACTAGCAGTCGTGGAGTGGGTGAGGTAACTGGCTGGAGCGTAATCAGAAAAAAGAATAGGGTAAAAAACTAAAGAAAAAAAAACAGAAAGAAAGAAAGGAAATAGAATGATAAGAGGGGATCTAGGAAAAAAGAAAAAGTAAGAGTGTGACACATAAAGAAATGAAGTGGTGAAAAGAGAAAGGGTGAAAGGAGAGACAGACAGAGAGAGAGATAGAAAGAGAGTGATAGAAATACTGAAAGGAGGGCAGATACAGTTAGTTACATGCAGTGATTTTTTTTATTTTTGGCATTGATTTCCAAGGGCCTCATTGCTGTTCCAGTATCTTACTCCACACACAGACACACACAGACACACACACACACACACAGACACACACACTCACAATCTTATGAAGCATTAAAGCTTAACTCTTTCTCCGGTACCTTGGCGAGCTCCTCCACGGCTCCGCCTTTGATTTCCCTCCGTTCTTTATTCCCCTGTTTTCGCCTCTTTTTCCGTCTTTGGGAAAGACAGTGGACCGGGCCGGGAAAGATGAAAGCCCACCATTGGCTGGCAGGGATCAAAATGTGTCTTTTCCCAGCGCTCCGAAACATGATGGAGCATCACTCGGCTGCTCCCGGAAGTGGCATAAATAGCCGGGATGAAAGAAAGCTTTGTCTGCTTGATGTTTCGCAATTCCATTAGGCAATCAGTGCCGCCGCCGCGCTCATTTACTATGCGCCTCTGCTTTACAGGAAAACGCCTCGTATTCCCAGCCGCCTCCTAACCGCGATCAATCCGACCGGAACGCCGAAAGCCCGAAAGCTAGCGCTCTGATCCAGCACCTGCAGCTATACCATGGCATTCTGGGAATTTTCCCTCTTTACCGCTGTACCTGTACAGAACTTACCTGAATCACTCCTTTCATTCTTCTGCTTTTGTTTCCGGAGAACAGACGATGTTCGGTCGAGGCGTAATTGTGCTGACACTGACGGAATCTGACTCACGCTAAAAGAAATATGTTTCATTCCGAACTCTTTCTGTGATGTCGGGACGAGATCAGAGGCGAAAAACAGAACTCGGAGTAAATGTTTTAATCGCTCTTCTGTGGCAGAAAATCAGAAACAATAACAGACACAAAGAAACAAGCACAGCGATGTTACGAACTAAACGTTACACAGTAGAAAAACATTACGAAAAAAATGGCTGCCACACAAACACACTGTATCTCAAAATCAGCAGCTAACAAAGCCCAAATAATGATCCAGTATGAATCTTAGAGTGAGTAGTTTGTTATAGTCTTTCAACAATAGCTTATTGATGCCAGTAATAAATGTGATTCTGATCTGTAGTATCTTTATAGATAAGAGTAATACCCCCACAGTGCTTTTAATCCAGTATGAATCCGCACTATACAGCTTTAACTCGTAGCAGTTAAGCATTCACAGTGATTTAAAACTGTATGAATATGCGGTATACGTACAAGTTTTAGGGCTAAAAGTATTACTTACAAAGTGATTTAAATCCAGTGGTATCTGTCATATGTTAAAAGTAATACTTTTCCTAATCCAGTATGAATCTGGTGAATGTATTTATCCTGACTGTAATACATTCAGAGTTAACCTTAAACATGAAAACAATAGTTACTGTGCTGCCTTCAGGCAGATATAAAACATTTTGGGACTTTTATTTTATGTGCAATTAATGTAACAGCAATGTAGACTTTTATTTTGACGTATGTCGTCAGAGTTAGAAACAGGAAGTGGGAGGGAGGAAGTTAGTTGCAGCAAGGCAAGCTGAGGTTAATGTGCTGTAAGAAGGCCTCCCAAAGAAATTTGGACTTATTTGCCCCAGCAGAGGCATCACTTGTATGTATTCCTTTGTTAATATTATTAGACTTCGTTTTTTTTGGTAACTTCATAGTTCATGTCGAATTTATGGTGTTAAAAATAGTTATAAAGGAAATTGTGGATGATAGAGTAAAAACAATTGTTTGATGATGCTAAATGCTAGCTATAGGTTAGTTTGACACTGCATGTGACTGTGAATGTCAAGGTCATTAGTTTAGCTTGTCTGATTTATGTAAGTTACTTATCTTAGCCTTTATAGAAAGGAAGTAGAACCTAATTATATTCTTGATTGTTTTATTTTTAGTTTCACTTTCCTGACCTTGTGAGTGGATGAGAAGAATTTCCAATAAAAAGCTTACATCACGAATAAGGAAAGTTTACCTTACTGTCTAACTGGGTTCCTACACCTTAGTGAGGACAGTACAGTTACAACTAAATACACTAGACATTAGCACACATTCTAGACTAGACATTCTAACTGTGCAGGTACAGTACTGTGTTGTTTAACCTTGATGTGATCATCCATGCTTTGAACTTATAGTAGGGTCTGCTTGTGGAAGAAACGTGGTAATCTGTGTGAATTAAAATTACTATACTATTACTCAGATACTCCCAAACCAGGTGAGAGCCAATCCCTCGGATTACGTTACTGGCTGAAGTGATGCTCTCTGTCGGACAGACGTGTCTTTCTGAACATGCGGCACTGCTTCTAGTGGAAATAATTGCAGAATTATTTTAATCCAGTATGTACTTGCAATTTACAGTTTTCGATATCTCACAGTAATAATAATAATATTTCAGTATAAATATGTTGTATGTAGCTTTAATAGCGAAAAGCAATAATACTGAAGTTATTTTAGTCCATAATGAAATTGCAGTGTGTTTCTTAAACAGTGTTTGAAATCCAGTATGAATATAGCGCATTCATTTACTGTAGTATTTAGACAGTACTATATTCAGAGTGATTTTTACTTAGTTATATACATTTTTTACTAGCTGACAGTTTAAATTGTGATTTTAATCCAGTATGAACTTGCAGCATGTAGCTCTTACAGTCTGACAGTAATAACTGAGATTTTTAACTGAGATGAATCTGCAGTCTTGGCCATTTTTGCACCATAAGAACAATAGTTACAACTACAGTCATATCCTGTATCTTTGTTGTTTAACCTTCATGTGATCATCAGTGTTTAGATCTTATAGTCAGATCTGTCTGTCAGTTTAAATTGTGATTTTAATCCATTATGAACTTGCAGCATGTAGCTCTTACAGTCTGACAGTAATAACTGAGATGAATCTGCAGTCTTGGCCATTTTTGCACCATAAGAACAATAGTTACAACTTCAGTTATGGGCCTGTGTATTTGTCGTTTAACCTTGATGTGATCCCTTTGTGTTTCGATCTTATAGTCAGATCTGTCTGTCAGTTTAAATTGTGATTTTAATCCAGTATGAACTTGCAGCATGTAGCTTTTACAGTATGACAATAATAGCTGAGAATGTGAACCGAGATAAATCTGCGGTCTTGGCAATTTTATACTGTATAATAAGAACAATAGTTGCATCTACGGTTCTGGACCTGTGTCTTTGTTGTTTAACCTTGATTTGATGATCCATGCTTTGATCTTATAGTCAGCTCTGTCTGTGGAAAAAATGTGCGAATTGGTACAGATTAAATTGGCTCAGATACTCCACACCAATCCTGAGAAGAGCCAATCAAATCCCAGGCATTGGTTTACCCCGGCGATCCTGGCTGAAGTGATGCGCTCTGTCTGACAGACGGGTCTTCCTGAACGAGTGTATGTGCTCCAGGATTATTACTGTTAGCTATAAAAGCTATAGACAACATATTTATTCTAAAATAAGATCGTTATTTACTGTAGTTTGCAAGTACATACTGTATTAAAATCAATCTGATTTGATTTGATTGAATTTCAGATTGATTGTAATCCAGTATGTACTTGCAAACTACAGTTTTTTTGTTGTCTCACAGAAATAATGATCCTCTTTTTGTATAAATATGTTGTCTGTAGCTTTTATAGCTAACAGTAATAATACTGGAGTGACTGGAGTGATAACAACAATAGTTACATCTACAGTTTTTGGCCTGTGTCTTTGTTGTAACCTTGATGTGATCATCTGTGCTTTGATCTTATAGTCAGGACTGTCTGTGGAAGAATTGTGGGAATCTGTACAGATTAAAATGGCTCAGATACTCCGTCCCAATTCTGAGAAGAGCCAATCAAATCCTAGGCATTGGTTTACCCCAGCGATCCTGGCTGAAGTGATGCGCTCTGTCAGACAGACGGGTCTTCCTGAACGAGTGCCGGTGCTGTCAGATTGGAGGAGCTCCTCCGGTGGGGATGAGTTCCGGTGTCCACGGTTGGCACACATATGGCTGCAGCGTTCCTCTGGGACTGGCGCGCGTGGGCGTAAACACATCCCCAGCAGCAGGGGCCCGAATGAAGGTCGGCATCAGCAGTTTTTTTGCTGCTTATGCCACATCAGTGGCTAATCAGTAGATTTCACTCCCCCTCGCTCTACCACCCCCCTCTCTCTGTTTCTCTGTCTCTCTCTCTCTCTCTCTCGCTCACCCACTCGCTCAGTCTCTTTCTTTTCCCCCATTTGTTCTGTACAGATTCTGCAACTCCTCCACTGCCCCTGGATCCAAACACACGCTGGCGCAACCCTGCTGTAACATCCGAGTGTGTGTCAGGCGTTCTGTTACTTTGATGAATGCGAGCGTGCCCGTGACCGTGTTTTGTTTCAGTGCGTTCATAATTTATTGCTTACACAGACATCCTTAAAAAAAAAAAAAAATCCTGTGTGACTTATGGCTTTCGCCTAATTCACTGAAACGAGGTATCCCAATACCGTACCATCAGCATGTTCTCGGCCGTCCAAGGGCGCAGCGCGCAGGGACGGGGACCGCGGAAAGGACGAGCAAGGGCACGGCGAGGAAACAGAGATTCATTAGCCAAACTTTACACATTAAAGCTTTAACCAAAGCCGGAGATCGCTCCTTTGTTCTTTTTTTTGTGAAACTCGGCTATGCTTCACTCCGCTGAACTCAGTCCGGCTTCAGAAAGTTTGCGGTTGCCTCTAGCCAGCTCAGGAAATTGCACTCTCGCTCGCTGCCTTATTAAAAACCCTGAACCTGTGAAGTTGTAGGTTCTAAAGCAGAACAACAACAATAGTAATAATAATAATAATAATAATAATAATAATAATAATAATAATAATAATAATAATAATAATAGCAAACCTGTCATTAGTGAGTTTAATCCAGCATAAATCTACAGTATCAGGCAAAAGTTGGTTCACACCTTAATTTCAGTGGAATTGTATTATTTTTATTCTATTTTTTTTTTTGTAGATTAATGCTAGATTAAAGTCATCCATTATAAAGAAAAACATATGAACATACTACAAAAAAAAAAAAAAACATCTTCCTTAGATGACATTTGCACATCATGGCTGGATTTTCTCAGCTAGCTTTATAAGGTAAAGTCACCTGGAATAGCTTTCAGCTGTACTGAACTTGTCAAGAGTAAATTACTTGAATTTCTTGCCTCTTAATGTGTTTGAGAGCATCAGTTGTAAATTTTGAAGAGGTTGAGCTGGTTCTATTTAACATTATGACAAGAAAAAAATGCTTTAAGAAATGAAGGTCATTCAATCCGAAAAATTTCAAGAAGTTTAAAAGTATGCTCAAGTGCAGTCACTAAGACCATCAAAGACATTATGATACAACTGGCTCTCATCAGGATTGCCCCAGGAAAAGATGACCAAGAGTTCCCTCTGTTGCACAGGATAAATTCTCAGAAACTCAGAAAGAAACCACATCAGCACCCCAGATAAGAGCCACCTAAATGCTTTACATTGTATTTTGGTTTGTTTAATAAAGTTTGTTTAAGTGCACTACAAAAACAGTGTGACAAAATAATAATAATAATAATAATAATAATAATAATAATAATAATAATAATCCAGTACGAATCTGCATTAAACTAGACAGTAGCTGTAGGTTGTACAGCACAGCAATTCAGTCATAAAAATATATATTTTTTATTTTAATGCAGTTTATGTGTAAGGAGTGTAAGTTTAGTAGTATTATTATACATGTACATGTATAATAACTGTAAATGTATTCTAGAATGATTTTTTGTATGAAGTTTTAACAGTCTTTTGATAATAATTAACATGTTCATCCAATATGGATGCACAGTGTATATATTTTACAGTATGACAGTAATACTTTGAATGATTTGAAAAAAAAAAAGTCTAGTTTTAACAGTCTAACAAAAATAACCAAGCTTTTGTATCCAGTGTGAATCTGCAGTGTTTTTTTATTTTTTTTTTCACTGGCTGCAGTAATAACTGAGACTGTGATTGTGACTCTGAACTCAGTCCAGCTTTAGAAAGTTTGCAGTTGCTTCTAGCTACTTCGGGAAATTGCACTTTTGCTCGCCGCTTTGTAAAAATGCCCTGAAACTGTAGGTTAGCTGTAGGTTGTAAAACACAGCAATGAAAACAATCATTGAAATTCTGTCATTAATGTTTTTAATCCAGTATGAATCTACACTATATAGATATCACAGTCTCACAATAATACTTTTTTACAATGGGCAGTTCTAATTTAGATTTTAATCCAGTATGAATCCGCAGTTCATCATTTTTACAGGTGACATAATTCTACAGCATAAAAAGTCTATTTTTAAGAGTCTAACAAAACTAACCAAGCTTTTGTATCCAGTGTGAATCTGCAGTGTGTCGTTTTTTTTTTTTTTTTTTCACTGGCTGCAGTAATAACTGAGACTGTGATTGTGACTCTGAACTCAGTCCAGCTTTAGAAAGTTTGCGGTTGCCGCTAGCCACTTCAGGAAATTGCACTCTCGCTCGCCGCCTTATTAAAACGCCCCGAAACTGGAGGTTAGCTGTAGGTTGTAAAACACAGCAAGGAAAACAATCATTGAAATTCTGTCATTAATGTTTTTAATCCATTACATTACATTACATTACATTACATTACATTTCATTTGGCAGACGCTTTTGTCCAAAGCGACTTACAATAATGAAGTACAAAAGTAATAGGAATTTAGATAACCCATTTTTAGGTAGGGCTTAAAGGAGGTCGAAGGGAAATAAAGGGATAGAGAAGTGAAGGAGGGGTAGAAGGAAATGAGGTTAGAAGTAGTTAGTGTGTTAGAGGTGTTAGGAGAGTAAGTGCTCTTTGAAGAGCTCTGTCTTCAGGAGTTTCTTAAAGATAGTGAGAGATTCTCCTGATCTGGTAGTGGAAGGTAGTTTGTTCCACCATTGGGGAACTCTGTATGAGAACAGTCTGGATTGCTTTGTGTGAGTGTTTGGCAAAGCGAGGCGACGTTCATTGGAGGAGCGCAGCGGCCGGGAGGTAGCGTAAGCCTTCAGGAGTGAGTGCAGGTAGGAAGGAGCCTGTTCTGTCATCACCTTGTAGGCGATTGTAAGAGTTTTGAATTTGATGCGAGCATCAACTGGTAGCCAGTGGAGCTCAATGAGCAGCGGGGTGACATGTGCCCGTTTTGGTTGGTTGAAGACCAGACGTGCTGCTGCATTCTGGATCATTTGGAGTGGTTTTACTACGCAGGCCGGGAGGCCAGTTAGCAGGGCATTGCAGTAGTCGAGGCGTGAGATGACGACTGCTTGTACCAGGAGTTGAGTGGTCTGTTGCGTCAGAAACGGTCTAATTTTCCTGATGTTATAAAGCGCGAAGCGGCAGGATCGAGCAACCAAGGCCACATGGTGCGTGAAGGAGAACCTTTGTCGGTGAGAGAGAGAGAGTCGATGCTTATAGAGAGGTTGTGTTGAAAAGATGGTTTTGCTGGTATGACCAGAAGTTCAGTCTTTGAGAGATTTAATTGAAGGTGATGCTCCTTCATCCAAGAGGATATGTCAGAGAGACACGACGATATTCGTGCAGAGATTGAGTGATCTTCAGGTGAGAATGACAGGTATAGCTGGGTGTCATCAGCAAAGCAATGGTAGGAAATGCCATGTGAGTGGATAACCTGACCAAGAGAGGCAGTGTATATTGAGAAGAGAAGGGGACCCAGTACCGAACCCTGGGAAACCCCAGTGGATAGGGAGTGGGCTGAGGACAGCTGTCCTTGCCACGACACCTTGAACGAGCACCCAGTGAGGTATGATCTGAACCATGACAGCACATTGTCTGAGATCCCCATGTTTGAAAGTATAGTTAGGATAGTTTAGTATAGTTAATCCAGTATGAATCTACACTATATAGATATCACAGTCTGACAATAATACTTTTTTTTACAGTGGGTAGTTCTAATTTAGATTTTAATCCAGTATGAATCTGCAGTGCGTCATTTTTACAGGTGACAGGAATACTTCTAGAGCAAAAAAAGTCTAGTTTTAAGAGTCTAACAAAAATAACCAAGCTTTTGTATCCAGTGTGAATCTGCAGTGTGTCGTTTTTTTTTTTTTTTTTCTTTTACTGGCTCCAGTAATAACTGAGACTGTGATTGTGACTCTGAACTCAGTCCAGCTTTAGAAAGTTTGCGGTTGCCGCTAGCCACTTCAGGAAATTGCACTCTCGCTCGCCGCCTTATTAAAACGCCCCGAAACTGGAGGTTAGCTGTAGGTTGTAAAGCACAGCAATAATAATGCTGCAATTATTCTTTAATTCTCGGACAGAGCCGGCTGATGTAGGATTAGAGTGCATTTTTTATTCCGCGATCACAAAAGTGTCATTTTTCTTAGCAGCACGCTGCAATTAGCTCCTTTATTAATCACAATAATAATAGTAGGTGCTGTTAAAATTGCCATAATTAACGTTTCAAAACATAATGGTTCGAAGTAAGTTTATCGCCCGGCCCCCTTCCTCTTGCTTTTGACGGATCACCGCTGATGTGTTCTCACCTGCGTATCGAGGTCACGTCGTATAAAACATTCCTTTTTTCGCCCTTTTTTTTTTCTCTTTCTCTCGGAAAACGAGCTCTCAACCTTTAAAAACTGCAGACGTGTCGGAGCCGGGGAAGTGAGAGGGGCTTGGTGGAGGTTGGAGGGTGAAGTTAGAGAGTGTGTGAGTGTGTACAGTAGTGTAGAGTGTGTATGCGTTGGTGTGTGTGTGTGTGTGAGGGGCTTTATTTAGCAGGTGGATTTTTACTCTCAGTCATCATATCGCCCCGGCGGAGAACAGCTGACGCGGCGGAAACGCTAGCAAGACCCAAATAAGCTCAATCAACAGCTGCAATAATATTTCACCTCCCTCGGCGCTTGTTTTGTTTTTTGCTCTGGAACCCGGTTCTCCGGGACAGGAGCGCCGTCAGCACCGCCGGCCACTTCTCCTGGAGAGTTTACAGCGGTACGCTGACAAGCGCTAATGACGTTTTGAGGCTAAGCCAAGTCCTCTGATGTGCTGTATTGAGTGTGTACGGTTTAGTGTGCGCCGGCTGCTAAACAGAACTACTAATTACCAACTCGTTTGACCTGAGACCTCCCTCTAAATGAGGTCCTAATCACAACCTCGTTTAATGTAAGACCTCGCCCTGACTGTGATTGGTTCTTATCTCTGCCTTGTTTGATTTAAGAGTTCTGGAATTAGTTTTAATTGCTACATCATTTATTATAAGATTGCCTTGTGACTGCAATAGGTTTAAATCACAACCTCACCTGTTTTAAATCCTTGCCTTAACTGGGATTAGACCTAATCACAACCTTGTTTGATTTTCGTCTTGACCCGGGAGTTGGTTCCAATCACTTCCTTGTTTATTATGAGATCTCTTTGTGAATGGGATTGGTTCTAATCACTACCTCACTTGATTTAAGACCTCACCCTTACTGGGATTAGATCTAATCTCTACCTCACTTGATATAAGACCTCATCATGTCTGGGATTAGTTTTAATTGCTAACTCATTTATTATAAAATCTCATTACGACTGCAATTAGGTCTAACTGCTACCTCACCTGTTTTAAATCCTTGCCTTAACTGGGATTAGACCTAATCACAACCTTGTTTGATTTATGTCTTGACCCGGGAGTTGGTTCCAATCACTTCCTTGTTTATTATGAGATCTCTTTGTGAATGGGATTGGTTCTAATCACTACCTCACTTGATTTAAGACCTCACCCTTACTGGGATTAGAACTAATCTCGACCTCACTTGATTTAAGAGCTCACTGTGTCTGGAATTAGATCTAATCTCTACCTTACTTCATTTAAGATCTTACTGTGTCTGGAATTAGATTTAATCTCTACCTTACTTCATTTAAGATCTTACTGTGTCTGGAATTAGATTTAATCTCTACCTTACTTCATTTAAGGTCTTACTGTGTCTGGGATTAGATCTAATCTCTACCTTACTTCATTTAAGATCTTACTGTGTCTGGAATTAGATCTAATTTCTACCTCACTTCATTTAAGATCTTATTGTGTCTGGAATTAGATCTAATCTCTACCTCACTTCATTTAAGATCTTATTGTGTCTGGAATTAGATCTAATCTCTACCTCACTTCATGTAAGAGCTCACTGTGTCTGGGATTAGTTTTAACTGGCACTTTGTTTATTGTAAGATCTCCTTGTGACTGCAATTGGTTCTAATTACTACCTCACCTGTTTTAAAATCTCACCCTGTTTGGGATTAGACCTAATCTCAACCTTGTTTGATTTACATCCTGACCCAAGAGTTGGTTCTAATCAGTACCTTGTTTATTATAAGATCTCCTCGTGAATGGGATTGGTTCTAATTACTACCTCACTTAATTTAAGACCTCATCATGTCTGAGATTAGTTTTAATTGCTAACTCATTTATTATAAAATCTCACTCTGACTAGGATTGGTTCTAATCGATACCTTGTTTGTTTTAAGACCTTTAAAAATGCTATTTGACTTTGACTCCTTTGTTCTGAGAACTCTCCTTAACAGTGAATGATCCTTGTTTCTCTTGAAACTGTTTTGTGACTGTGATTGGCTCAAAGTGCCACCTTGTTTTGTACTAGACCTCAGTTGGTCCTGATTTTATCTAAAAGCATTCTTTGACTGTGATTGGACCCATAAACCACCTCCTTTGTCCTACACTTTCCACTGGTTGGTCTTATTCCTTATGTTGTTTGTTTAGAGATCTAATCCTAACTGTGACTGGTCCTCATTTCTTCTGAGACCTCCACATGACTGCGATTGGTTCTTATCTCCAGTTTGTTTGTTTTGAGACCTCCTCTTGATTGTGATTGGTTCTTGTTTATTCTAAGACCTCCTGTTCTGTGTGATTGGTCCTTAATTCTTCTAAGACCACCCCTTAACTGTAATTGGTCATTTTTGGCCCTCAATTAGCATGACTGCAACTGTTCGTGATCACAAACGGGTATGTTCTAAGACCGCCCACTGACAGTGGTTGTTTTTATCCGCTACATTGTGAGTTCAAAGATCTACCCCTAACTGTGATTGGGGTACATGTTAGATGTTGTGTTACATGTGGCGCTACTTGGTGCCTCCTACAGTGTTGAGTGAGAAGGATGTACACCGAGTTCTTTTAAATATACGTACGACAGCATGTTTGGCAGGAGTTTGTTGAGTTCTGTAGTTGTTAGAAGTTTGCTGCCAGCTACTGTTTGGCAAAAAATCTATTGGCACGTTGAACCCCCATTACACCAAATGTGGTCGATCAGCCAAGACTTGTCTGGTGGAAGCTTGATGCTTTTCGTTTTGCTCTGCAGCTACTAGGCTAAAGTACACCAGCATTTAACAGTTTAGAATTAGTTTTGTTTGAAATGTTTTGTTATTTTATTTAGAATTGACGCAATGCAGATTTTACTAGGGTCATCTAGGTACCTCCAAGTGTCCCTTTTGGCATCTCCAAGTGTCCTTTTGGGCATCTCTAAGTGTCCGTTTGGCATCTCCAAGTGTCCTTTTGGCATCTCCAAGTGTCCTTTTGGGCATCTCCAAGTGTCCTTTTGGCATCTCCAAGTGTCCATTTTGGGCATCTCCAAGTGTCCTATTGGGCATCTCCAAGTGTCCTTTTGGGCATATCCAAGTGTCCTTTTGGGTATCTCCAAGTGTCCTTTACTTCTCTCCAAGTGTCCCTTGGTGCATCTCCAAGTGTCCTTTTGGTCATATCCAAGTGTCCTTTTGGGCATCTCCAAGTGTCCTTGTGGGCATATCCAAGTGTCCTTTAAGGCATCTCCAAGTGTACCTTTGGGCATCTCCAAGTGTCCTTTGGGCATCTCCAAGTGTCCTTTTGGGCATCTCCAAGTGTCCTTTAGGCATCTCCAAGAGTACCTTTGGGCATCTCCAAGTGTCCTTTTGGGCATCTCCAAGTGTCCCTTTGGGCATCTCCAAGTGTCCTTTTTGGCATCTCCAAGTATCCGTTTGGAATCTCCAGGTGTACCTTTGGGCATCTCCAAGTTTTCTTTTTGTCATCTTCAAGTGTCCCTTTGGGCATCTCCAAGTGTCCTTTTTGGCATCTCCAAGTGTCCATTTGGCATCTCCAAGTGTCCCTTTGGGCATCTCCAAATGTCCTTTTGGGCATCTCCAAGTGTCAGTTTTTGGCATCTCCAAGTGTCCTTTTTGGCATCTCCAAATGTACCTTTGGGCATCTCCAAGTGTCCTTTTGGGCATCTCCAAGTGTCCCTTTTTGGCATCTCCAAGTGTCGTTTTTGGCATCTCCAAGTGTCGTTTTTGGCATGTCCAAGTGTCCTTTTTGGCATCTCCAAGTGTACCTTTTGGCATCTCCAAGTGTCATTTTGGGCATCTCAAAGTGTCCGTTTGGGTATCTCCAAGTGTCCTTTTGGCATCTCCAAGTGTCCTTTTTGGCATCTCCAAGTGTCCCTTTGGGCATCTCCAGATGTCCTTTTTGGCATCTCCAAGTGTCGTTTTTGGCATCTCCAAGTGTCCTTTTTGGCATCTCTAAGTGTACCTTTTGGCATCTCCAAGTGTCATTTAGGGCATCTCAAAGTGTCCTTTTGGGCAACTCCAAGTGTCCTTTTGGCATCTCCAAGTGTCCTTTTTGGCATCTCCAAGTGTACCTTTTGGCATCTCCAAGTGTCATTTTGGGCATCTCAAAGTGTCCGTTTGGGTATCTCCAAGTGTCCTTTTGGCATCTCCAAGTGTCCTTTTTGGCATCTCCAAGTGTCCCTTTGGGCATCTCCAGATGTCCTTTTTGGCATCTCCAAGTGTCGTTTTTGGCATCTCCAAGTGTCCTTTTTGGCATCTCTAAGTGTACCTTTTGGCATCTCCAAGTGTCATTTAGGGCATCTCAAAGTGTCCTTTTGGGCAACTCCAAGTGTCCTTTTGGCATCTCCAAGTGTCCTTTTTGGCATCTCCAAGTGTCCTTTAGGCATCTCCAAGAGTACCTTTGGGCATCTCCAAGTGTCCTTTTGGGCATCTCCAAGTGTCCCTTTGGGCATCTCCAAGTGTCCTTTTTGGCATCTCCAAGTGTCCTTTTGGGTATCTCCAAATGTCCCTTTGGGCATCTCCAAGTGTCCCTTTGGGCATCTCAAACTGTCCTTTTGGGTATCTCCAAGTGTCCTTTTGGCATCTCCAAGTGTCCTTTTGGCATCTCCAAGTGTACCTTTGGGCATCTCCAAGTGTCTTTTTGGGCATCTCCAAGTGTCGTTTTTGGACGTCTCCAAGTGTCCTTTTTGGCATCTCCAAAAGTACCTTTGGGCATCTCCAAGTGTCCCTTTGGGCATCTCAAAGTGTCCTTTTGAGTATCTCCAAGTGTACTTTTGGCATCTCAAAGTGTCCTTTTGGCATCTCAAAGTGTCCTTTTGGCATCTCCAAGTGTCCCTTTGGGCATCTCCTAATGTCTTTTTGGGCATCTCCAAGTGTCGTTTTTGGCATCTCCAAGTGTCCTTTTGGCATCTCCAAGTGTACCTTTGGGCATCTCCAAGTGTCTTTTGGGCATCTCCAAGTGTCGTTTTTGGACGTCTCCAAGTGTCCTTTTTGGCATCTCCAAAAGTACCTTTGGGCATCTCCAAGTGTCCCTTTGGGCATCTCAAAGTGTCCTTTTGAGTATCTCCAAGTGTACTTTTGGCATCTCAAAGTGTCCTTTTGGCATCTCAAAGTGTCCTTTTGGCATCTCCAAGTGTCCTTTTTGGGCATCTCCAAGTGTCGTTTTTGGCATCTCCAAGTGTCGTTTTTGGCATCTCAAAGTGTCCTTTTGGGCATCTCCAAGTGTCCTTTTGGCATCTCCAAGTGTCCTTTTTGGCATCTCCAAGTGTCCTTTTGGCATCTCCAAGTGTACCTTTGGGCATCTCCAAGTGTCTTTTTGGGCATCTCCAAGTGTCGTTTTTGGACGTCTCCAAGTGTCCTTTTTGGCATCTCCAAAAGTACCTTTGGGCATCTCCAAGTGTCCCTTTGGGCATCTCAAAGTGTCCTTTTGAGTATCTCCAAGTGTACTTTTGGCATCTCAAAGTGTCCTTTTGGCATCTCAAAGTGTCCTTTTGGCATCTCCAAGTGTCCCTTTGGGCATCTCCTAGTGTCTTTTTGGGCATCTCCAAGTGTCGTTTTTGGCATCTCCAAGTGTCCTTTTGGCATCTCCAAGTGTACCTTTGGGCATCTCCAAGTGTCTTTTTGGGCATCTCCAAGTGTCGTTTTTGGACGTCTCCAAGTGTCCTTTTTGGCATCTCCAAAAGTACCTTTGGGCATCTGCAAGTGTCCCTTTGGGCATCTCAAAGTGTCCTTTTGAGTATCTCCAAGTGTACTTTTGGCATCTCAAAGTGTCCTTTTGGCATCTCAAAGTGTCCTTTTGGCATCTCCAAGTGTCCTTTTTGGGCATCTCCAAGTGTCGTTTTTGGCATCTCCAAGTGTCGTTTTTGGCATCTCAAAGTGTCCTTTTGGGCATCTCCAAGTGTCCTTTTGGCATCTCCAAGTGTCCTTTTTGGCATCTCCAAGTGTCCCTTTGGGCATCTCCAAATGTCCTTTTTGGCATCTCCAAGTGTCCATTAGGCATCTCCAAGTGTACCTTTGGGCATCTTCAAGTGTCCTTTTTGGCATCCCCAAATGTACCTTTGGGCATCTCCAAGTGTCCTTTTGGCATCTCCAAGTGTACCTTTGGACATCTATAATTGTCCTTTTGGGCATCTCCAAGTGTCCCTTTTTTAGCATCTCCAAGTGTCCATTTGGCATCTCCAAGTGTACCTTTGGACATCTCCAATTGTCCTTGTGGGCATCTCCAAGTGTCCCTTTGGGCATCTCCAAGTGTCCTTTTTGGCATCTCCAAATGTCCCTTTGGGCATCTCTAAGTGTCCACTTGGCATCTCCAAGTGTACCTTTGGGCATCTTCAAGTGTCCTTTTGGGCATCCCCAAATGTACCTTTGGGCATCTCCAAGTGTCCTTTTGGCATCTCCAAGTGTACCTTTGGACATCTCCAATTGTCCTTTTGGGCATCTCCAAGTGTTCTTTTGGCATCTCCAAGTGTCCTTTTGGCATCTCCAAGTGTCCCTTTGGGCATCTCCAAGTGTCCTTTTTGGCATCTCCAAGTGTCCCTTTGGGCATCTCCAAGTGTCCTTTTTGGCATCTCCAAGTGTCCCTTTGGGCATCTCCAAGTGTCTTTTTGGGCATCTCCAAGTGTCGTTTTTGGACATCTCCAAGTGTCCTTTTTGGCATCTCCAAATGTACCTTTGGGCATCTCCAAGTGTCCCTTTGGGCATCTCCAAGTTTCCGTTTTGGCATCTCCAAGTGTCCATTTGGCATCTCCAAGTGTCCCTTTGGGCATCTCCAAGTGTCCTTTTGGGCATCTCCAAGTGTCCGTTATTGGCATCTCCAAGTGTCCTTTTTGGCATCTCCAATAGTACCTTTGGGCATCTCCAAGTGTCCTTTTGGGCATCTCCAAGTGTCCCTTTGGGCATCTCCGGATGTCCTTTTTGGCATCTCCAAGTGTCCATTTAGCATCTCCAAGTGTACCTTTGGGCATCTTCAAGTGTCGTTTTTGGCATCTCCAAGTGTCGTTTTTCGCATCTCCAAGTGTATTTTTTGGCATCTCCAAGTGTCCTTTTTGGCATCTCTAAGTGTACCTTTTGGCATCTCCAAGTGTCTTTTTGGGCATCTCCAAGTGTCGTTTTTGGACGTCTCCAAGTGTCCTTTTTGGCATCTCCAAAAGTACCTTTGGGCATCTGCAAGTGTCCCTTTGGGCATCTCAAAGTGTCCTTTTGAGTATCTCCAAGTGTACTTTTGGCATCTCAAAGTGTCCTTTTGGCATCTCAAAGTGTCCTTTTGGCATCTCCAAGTGTCCTTTTTGGGCATCTCCAAGTGTCGTTTTTGGCATCTCCAAGTGTCGTTTTTGGCATCTCAAAGTGTCCTTTTGGGCATCTCCAAGTGTCCTTTTGGCATCTCCAAGTGTCCTTTTTGGCATCTCCAAGTGTCCCTTTGGGCATCTCCAAATGTCCTTTTTGGCATCTCCAAGTGTCCATTAGGCATCTCCAAGTGTACCTTTGGGCATCTTCAAGTGTCCTTTTTGGCATCCCCAAATGTACCTTTGGGCATCTCCAAGTGTCCTTTTGGCATCTCCAAGTGTACCTTTGGACATCTATAATTGTCCTTTTGGGCATCTCCAAGTGTCCCTTTTTTAGCATCTCCAAGTGTCCATTTGGCATCTCCAAGTGTACCTTTGGACATCTCCAATTGTCCTTGTGGGCATCTCCAAGTGTCCCTTTGGGCATCTCCAAGTGTCCTTTTTGGCATCTCCAAATGTCCCTTTGGGCATCTCTAAGTGTCCACTTGGCATCTCCAAGTGTACCTTTGGGCATCTTCAAGTGTCCTTTTGGGCATCCCCAAATGTACCTTTGGGCATCTCCAAGTGTCCTTTTGGCATCTCCAAGTGTACCTTTGGACATCTCCAATTGTCCTTTTGGGCATCTCCAAGTGTTCTTTTGGCATCTCCAAGTGTCCTTTTGGCATCTCCAAGTGTCCCTTTGGGCATCTCCAAGTGTCCTTTTTGGCATCTCCAAGTGTCCCTTTGGGCATCTCCAAGTGTCCTTTTTGGCATCTCCAAGTGTCCCTTTGGGCATCTCCAAGTGTCTTTTTGGGCATCTCCAAGTGTCGTTTTTGGACATCTCCAAGTGTCCTTTTTGGCATCTCCAAATGTACCTTTGGGCATCTCCAAGTGTCCCTTTGGGCATCTCCAAGTTTCCGTTTTGGCATCTCCAAGTGTCCATTTGGCATCTCCAAGTGTCCCTTTGGGCATCTCCAAGTGTCCTTTTGGGCATCTCCAAGTGTCCGTTATTGGCATCTCCAAGTGTCCTTTTTGGCATCTCCAATAGTACCTTTGGGCATCTCCAAGTGTCCTTTTGGGCATCTCCAAGTGTCCCTTTGGGCATCTCCGGATGTCCTTTTTGGCATCTCCAAGTGTCCATTTAGCATCTCCAAGTGTACCTTTGGGCATCTTCAAGTGTCGTTTTTGGCATCTCCAAGTGTCGTTTTTCGCATCTCCAAGTGTATTTTTTGGCATCTCCAAGTGTCCTTTTTGGCATCTCTAAGTGTACCTTTTGGCATCTCCAAGTGTCATTTTGGGCATCTCAAAGTGTCCTTTTGGGTATCTCCAAGTTTCCTTTTGGCATCTCCAAGTGTCCTTTTTGGCATCTCCAAGTGTCCCTTTGGGCATCTCCAAGTGTCCTTTTTGGCATCTCCAAGTGTCCATTTAGCATCTCCAAGTGTACCTTTGGGCATCTTCAAGTGTCCTTTTGGGCATCCCCAAATGTACCTTTGGGCATCTCCAAGTGTCCTTTTGGCATCTCCAAGTGTACCTTTGGACATCTCCAATTGTCCTTTTGGGCATCTCCAAGTGTCCCTTTGGCCATCTCCAAGTGTCCTTTTTGGCATCTCCAAGTGTCCTTTTGGGCATTTCCAAGTGTCCTTTTTGGCATCTCCAAATGTACCTTTGGGCATCTCAAAGTGTCCTTTTGGCATCTCCAAGTGTCCCTTTGGGCATCTCCAAGTGTCTTTTTGGACGTCTCCAAGTGTCCTTTTTGGCATCTCCAAGTATCCTTTACTTATCTCCAAGTGTCCCTTTGTGCATCTCCAAGTGTCTTTTTGGACATCTCCAATTGTCCTTTTGGGCATCTCCAAGTGTCCCTTTGGGCATCTCCAAGTGTCCTTTTTGGCATCTCAAAGTGTCCTTTTGGGTACCTCCAAATGTCCCTTTGGGCATCTCCAAGTGTCCCTTTGGGCATCTTCAAGTGTCCTTTTTGGCATCTCCAAGTGTCCATTTGGCATCTCCAAGTGTCCCTTTGGGCATCTCTAAGTTTCATTTTGGGCATCTCCAAATGTCCCTTTGGGCATCTCCAGATGTCCTTTTTAGCATCTCCAAGTGTCCTTTTTGGCATCTCCAAGTGTCGTTTTTGGCATCTCCAAGTGTCGTTTTTGGCATCTCCAAGTGTCTTTTTTGGCATCTCCAAGTGTCATATTGGGAATCTCAAAGTGTCCTTTTGGGTATCTCCAAGTGTCCTCTTGGCATCTCCAAGTGTCCTTTTTGGCATCTCCAAGTGTCCGTTTGGCATCTCCAAGTGTCCTTTTTGGCATCTCCAAGTGTCCATTTGGCATTTCCAAGTGTACCTTTAGGCATCTTCAAGTGTCCTTTTGGGTATCCCCAAATGTACCTTTGGGCAACTCCAAGTGTCCTTTTGGCATCTCCAAGTGTACCTTTGGGCATCTCCAAGTGTCCTTTTTGGCATCTCCAAGTGTCCTTTTGGGTATCTCCAAATGTACCTTTGGGCATCTCCAAGTGTCCCTTTGGGCATCTCCAAGTGTCCTTTTTGGCATCTCCAAGTGTCCTTTTGGGTATCTCCAAAGGTCCTTTTGGGCATCTCCAAGTGTCCCTTTGGGCATCTCAAAGTGTCCTTTTGGGTATCTCCAAGTGTCCTTTTGGCATCTCAAAGTGTCCTTTTGGCATCTCCAAGTGTCCCTTTGGGCATCTCCAAGTGTCCTTTTTGGCATCTCCAAATGTACCTTTGGGCATCTCAAAGTGTCCTTTTGGCATCTCCAAGTGTCCCTTTGGGCATCTCCAAGTGTCTTTTTGGACATCTCCAATTGTCCTTTTGGGCATCTCCAAGTGTCCCTTTGGGCATCTCCAAGTGTCCTTTTTGGCATCTCAAAGTGTCCTTTTGGGTATCTCCAAATGTCCCTTTGGGCATCTCCAAGTGTCCCTTTGGGCATCTTCAAGTGTCCTTTTTGGCATCTCCAAGTGTCCATTTGGCATCTCCAAGTGTCCCTTTGGGCATCTCCAAGTGTCCTTTTGGGCATCTCCAAGTGTCAGTTTTTGGCATCTCCAAGTGTCCTTTTGGTATCTCCAAGTGTCCCTTTGGGCATCTCCAATTGTCCTTTTTGGCATCTCCAAATGTGCCTTTGGGCATCTCCAAGTGTCGTTTTTGGCATCTCCAAGTGTCCTTTTGGACGTCTCCATGTGTCCTTTTTGGCATCTCCAAGTATCCTTTACTTATCTCCAAGTGTCCCTTTGTGCATCTCCATGTGTCTTTTTGGACATCTCCAATTGTCCTTTTGGGCATCTCCAAGTGTCCTTTTTGGCATCTCCAAGTGACCTTTTGGGTATCTCCAAATGTCCCTTTGGGCATCTCCAAGTGTCTTTTTGGACATCTCCAATTGTCCTTTTGGGCATCTCCAAGTGTCCCTTTGGGCATCTCCAAGTGTCCTTTTGGCATCTCAAAGTGTCCTTTTGGGTATCTCCAAATGTCCCTTTGGGCATCTCCAAGTGTCCCTTTGGGCATCTCTAAGTTTCATTTTGGGCATCTCCAAATGTCCCTTTGGGCATCTCCAGATGTCCTTTTTAGCATCTCCAAGTGTCCTTTTTGGCATCTCCAAGTGTCGTTTTTGGCATCTCCAAGTGTCGTTTTTGGCATCTCCAAGTGTCTTTTTTGGCATCTCCAAGTGTCATATTGGGAATCTCAAAGTGTCCTTTTGGGTATCTCCAAGTGTCCTTTTGGCATCTCCAAGTGTCCTTTTTGGCATCTCCAAGTGTCCGTTTGGCATCTCCAAGTGTCCTTTTTGGCATCTCCAAGTGTCCATTTGGCATTTCCAAGTGTACCTTTAGGCATCTTCAAGTGTCCTTTTGGGCATCCCCAAATGTACCTTTGGGCAACTCCAAGTGTCCTTTTGGCATCTCCAAGTGTACCTTTGGGCATCTCCAAGTGTCCTTTTTGGCATCTCCAAGTGTCCTTTTGGGTATCTCCAAATGTACCTTTGGGCATCTCCAAGTGTCCCTTTGGGCATCTCCAAGTGTCCTTTTTGGCATCTCCAAGTGTCCTTTTGGGTATCTCCAAAGGTCCTTTTGGGCATCTCCAAGTGTCCCTTTGGGCATCTCAAAGTGTCCTTTTGGGTATCTCCAAGTGTCCTTTTGGCATCTCAAAGTGTCCTTTTGGCATCTCCAAGTGTCCCTTTGGGCATCTCCAAGTGTCCTTTTTGGCATCTCCAAATGTACCTTTGGGCATCTCAAAGTGTCCTTTTGGCATCTCCAAGTGTCCCTTTGGGCATCTCCAAGTGTCTTTTTGGACATCTCCAATTGTCCTTTTGGGCATCTCCAAGTGTCCCTTTGGGCATCTCCAAGTGTCCTTTTTGGCATCTCAAAGTGTCCTTTTGGGTATCTCCAAATGTCCCTTTGGGCATCTCCAAGTTTCCCTTTGGGCATCTTCAAGTGTCCTTTTTGGCATCTCCAAGTGTCCATTTGGCATCTCCAAGTGTCCCTTTGGGCATCTCCAAGTGTCCTTTTGGGCATCTCCAAGTGTCAGTTTTTGGCATCTCCAAGTGTCCTTTTGGTATCTCCAAGTGTCCCTTTGGGCATCTCCAATTGTCCTTTTTGGCATCTCCAAATGTGCCTTTGGGCATCTCCAAGTGTCGTTTTTGGCATCTCCAAGTGTCCTTTTGGACGTCTCCATGTGTCCTTTTTGGCATCTCCAAGTATCCTTTACTTATCTCCAAGTGTCCCTTTGTGCATCTCCATGTGTCTTTTTGGACATCTCCAATTGTCCTTTTGGGCATCTCCAAGTGTCCTTTTTGGCATCTCCAAGTGACCTTTTGGGTATCTCCAAATGTCCCTTTGGGCATCTCCAAGTGTCTTTTTGGACATCTCCAATTGTCCTTTTGGGCATCTCCAAGTGTCCCTTTGGGCATCTCCAAGTGTCCTTTTGGCATCTCAAAGTGTCCTTTTGGGTATCTCCAAATGTCCCTTTGGGCATCTCCAAGTGTCCCTTTGGGCATCTCCAAGTGTCCTTTTTGGCATCTCCAAGTGTCCATTTGGCATCTCCAAGTGTCCCTTTGGGCATCTCCAATTGTCCTTTTGGGCATCTCCAAGTGTCCTTTTTGGCATCTCCAAGTGACCTTTTGGGTATCTCCAAATGTCCCTTTGGGCATCTCCAAGTGTTCTTTTTGGCATCACCAAGTGTCCATTTGGCATCTCCAAGTGTCCCTTTGGGCATCTCCAAGTTTCCTTTTTGGCATCTCCAAGTGTCCTTTTGGATATCTCCAAATGTCCCTTTGGGCATCTCCAATTGTCCCTTTGGGCATCTCCAAGTGTCCTTTTTGGCATCTCCAAGTGTACCATTGGGCATCTCCAAGTGTTCCTTTTGATGTCTCTAAGTTTCTTTTTGGGCATCTCCTAATTATTCTTTTGGACATCTCCAAGTTTCTTTTTGGCATCTTCTACTGTCCTTTTGGGCATCTCAAAATATTGCTAAATTTTCTCTTAACATTCTCTGTAAGCTGGGACACAATAAGAATGTTTACCACAATATAGTATCAAGTCTTCTCTGAACAGTAGAGACAGTTACTCCAACAAAAGCAGAATATTGTCCTTTAATAACCTTGATTTCAAAACAGACGGTGAATGAACAAACCAATGTCTCAATAGCTTTGTCCATATCATGGTTGTAGTCTTGTATCTACAGTGCTTTAAGTAAAGGAAACTGGCGCTCAGGTTCTGAGCATGTCTGATCTGTTTGGCTCAGAAGGTCGATAGTAAAAGAGACAGATAGAAAGAGAGAGAGAGGTTAATCGAGGGAGTTTACTGAACTACTGCTTTAAGCCTAATTGTGTGTGATACCAGGAATCATGGGTAATGGTCACAGGAAACAGGACGAGCTGTTCTCCACATGGAGCCACAAAAACAACCCTGTTAGGACAAACTGAGAGGAAAAAAGCCCTGACCGTGCAAAGCAGCTTACCTCGTTAATCACCCATCTAAAAACAGAGGAACCAGGGGGAGGCACATGTGGCACAGCGACGGCACGGGGGGAGGATTCATCACACACACACGCACACACACACGCGAGCACACACACACCGTCCAGCCAGTGGTGACTTTGAACTGGAACTGGAAACAACGGGACAGGAGTGGGGAAAGAAGTAGAGAAAGATAATGAGAGAGAGAGAAAGAGAGAGAGAGAGATCCTTTTTAATTAAATAAACAATAACCATACTCTTAGTAACATTAGTGATGTAGCATCATCTGAATATACTGTAACAGACCATCTAAACATCCTCAATCAGACACCAGTCTGACACCAGATTTAGGTGATGAATTTAGATTAAGGTTAGAACTGGGTTTTTGGATTGAGATTAAATTTAGCATAAAGTCCAGATTAAAAATTAGGATTAGGTCTTGGAGTGAAGTTAAGGTTCAAACTACAGACAGAATAAAGGTTATGATTAGGCTTTTTGTTGATGTTAGGATTAGGGACAGGGTTAGGTTTGTACTGAGGTTAATGTTAAGGTTAGGTTTAGGACTGAGGTTAAGATTAGGTTGAGGACTAAGATTAAAGTTAGGATTAGGTTTAGGACTGAGGTTAAGGTTAGAGTTAGGTTGAGGACTAAGATTAAAGTTAGGATTAGGTTTAGGACTAAAATAAAGTTAGGGTTAAGTTTAGGACTGAGGTTAGGGTTAGGTTTGTTCTGAGGTTAATGTTAGGGTTAGGTTTGTACTGAGGTTAATGTTAGGGTTAGGCTAAGGACTGAGGTTAGGGTTAGGTTTAGGACTGAGTTTAAGGTTAGGGTTAGGCTTTAATGTTGAGTTTATGATTAGGAACAGAGTTCAAGTAAAGTTTTGGACTGAGGTTAAGGTAAGGGTTAGCCTTTACGATGAGGTTAGGATTAGGGACATGGTTAGGGTAGCTTTTGGACTGAAGCTAGGGTTAGGTTGAGGACTAAGATTAAAGTTAGGGTTAGGTTTAGGACTGAGGTTAATGCTAGGGTTAGGTTTGTACTGAGGTTAATGTAAGGGTTAGGTTAAGGACTGAAGTTAAGATTAGGGATAGGTTTTGGACTGTTAAGTTTATATTTAGGCTTTATGTTGAGGATAGGATTAGGGAAAGGTTTAAAGGTAGGCTTAGAATGAGGTTAATGTTAGGGTTAGGTTTGGACTGAGGTTAATGTTAGGGTTAGGTTTGGACTGGGTTTAAGATTAAGTAGAGGAAGTATATTTGGTAAATCTTCAATGTATTTCTTAGTGTATTCAGATGATTTACTGTTGCTACTAATCTGATTGGTTATTAATGTTTTATTGATACTGATACTGTTAAGTGTTTACTAAACATTTACAAAATAATGTGTCAGACAGTGGTACAGAAACAGAAAGAGAGAAAGGGAGATGGAGAGAGAGGGAAGAAAGAAAGAGAAAGGTAGACAGAGAGGTAGTGGTAGTGAAAGCTGTGATCTTGCTCTGTAGCCGGAGGGGATGCTGGGTAACGAGCCCCCTGGAAGAGACCTCGGCTCGACTCGGCCTTTCGGCTTCCTGTTCTATAAAAGCACAGAGACTCAAAATACCCATCAACCACTCGGGCGAGCATGAACACACCGCCGTCAGCAAGACCAGTACAGAGTCCATTACAAACACACGGGTGAGGAAAAAGGAAAAGGGGAGGGGCTAATAATGTTACACAGCACTGAACACTACACTATCACATTGCTATAACTACATTAGCATGTTAGCAACTGCGCTCATCCAACATCACTAACTACCATCTCTGCTCAAATCCATTCAGCCCTGCAGTGGAAAATCAGCTTTTCAGTTACCAATATATATGATCCAGTACCCACTATGAATTACTCTGTATCTACACTACTAAATGAATAAATATACCACTACAAATTATCCAGTATAATTTATAAACCACTGTATCGTGTACCCACTATGAATCAATCAGTGTCTTTTATTAAATATCCAGTATGCTTTATAATGTTCTCAATATCCAGTATGAATTATTTCATGCCTACTGTGAAGTATTCAGTATCTATAATAAATTACTTAGTATCTACTAAAAATAATTCTGTATCCACTATGAATCATTCAGTATCTATCATTAAATAACCAGTATGCACTATGATGTTCTCAATATCCAGTATTAATTATAGCATACCTACTGTGAAGTATTCAGTATCTAAAATAAATTACTTAGTATCTACTCAAAATAATTCTGTATCCACTATGAATTGTTCAGTATCTATCATTACTTAACCAGTATGCACTATGATGTTCTCAATATCCAGTATGAATTATTTCATATCTACTGTGATGCATTCAGCGTTTACAAGGAATTACTCAGTATTTATTCTAAATTAATCTATATCCACTATGAATCATTCAATATCTATCATAAATTTTCCAGTATGTACTATGATGTTCTCAATGTCCAGTATGAATTATTATTTTATATCTACTGTATAGTATTCAGTATTTACAAGGAATTACTCAGTATCTACTCTAAATTAATCTGTGTCCACTATGAATCATTCAGTATTTATCATTAATTAATCATTATGCACTATGATGTTCTCAATATCCAGTATAAATTACTTCATACCTACTGTGAAGTATACAGTATCTAGAAGTAATTAGTCAGTATATTTACTCTAAGTGATTCTGTATCCACAATGCATCACTCAATATCCACTATGAATAATTTTGTATTAAATTAGAGTATAGTACTCTGCTATATCTACTATGTATTATCCATTAAGATTTGTTTAAATTGTGCAGTGTTCATATTGGATTATCTAATTATCTACTATCTATTAAAAGCTATCTAAGAAAATAGTAAGTAGTGTCCACCATAAACATCGTAGCATGGATTTAATATCCATTATGAAGTGTTCAGCATCTACTATAAATTATTCAGTGTGTACTGTGAGGTGTGGATAAACAGAGCTAGAGTTGGAGGTAGAAGAGTTATTAAAAGGTAATAAATATATAAATCTCCAGTAAACGGCGCTGGGGGACGGCGATAGAGACGGTGGACCGGGTTAAACCCAGCTGATTAATTCAGAACACAGAGAGATGAGCGCTGAGTGTTTAGAGTGGAGCGAAATACTGCAGGTCTGAACCGGGAAATTCACCAGCATCCAGATAACGTGTTAATGAACAACATCCAGCTATTAACCTATCACACACACAAACACATACACACATATGTTGGTTTTGTTATTCTTGTGAGGACCTTTCAGTCACATAATTAATGTAACTAATTTTTGCACTTGTTTCACACTTTCACACTTGTTTCTATTGTTATTGAAAGAATACCCTGAAATATTATACATTTATTTTAGGACCATAATGGCCATTAGGGTAGAACTGTTTGTAGCTGTTTGTAGCAAAAGAAAAATTCACACTGTTCTAATTTCCCTTAAGAAATATGTACTAGAGACTGATTTCATATGTTCTGTATCATTTATTTTACTTCAGTCCTGAATATATGGAGTGCATTATTAGTATTTTCATGCAGGCCAGACATATGGCAGACACATGTGAAAAACAAACACACAGTTTATTAATAAAGGGGCTAGGCTTACAGGAGTAGTAAGGGAAAGGCAGAGTCAACAACAGTATGACAGCAAATATAATCAACATTATATAGTCAGGCAAAAAATATGGAAAAAGGTAGGCAAACAGAAATAAACAAATAAAAGGGCAAGGCAAAAATCGTCAGTAACAAAAGCAAGAAACACAGGAAACGCATTGTAAAAGAGCTAGATAACTAGATTTAGTACTTGATGAGGGACAGAGAAAACAGATGCAATACTCGGACAGGACAGGGTGCAACTGAGGGGAATAAATACACAGGATAACAGTGTGCAATCAGTAGCTGGGTGAGCGTGAACAACTTAGTTTCACTATATGAAACATTGGGTCCTCACAAAGGTAGCAAAACAGAGACATGCTAACACACACACACACACACACACATGCTGTAGAGATGAGCAGTGGCTTTATTTTCCTGCTCTGAGGCAGAAGGTGGATGGAGTTGTATTTCGTATTTTGACATATGTAATTATAAGTAATTGGTTCTGCGTTCCAGCTTAATTATGACCATTCAAATTATAATGATGTTTTTGCCTTTAATTGCATTTAGGAGCTCAGCTCATTCACACACCTGCCCAAAAGTATCCAGACAGCCCTTCTGATTTATTGCAACTTTACAACTTTACCACCTCCACAGAAAACCTCTAACCGATAAAACAGGATGCTCAGGAGCCAATGTGAAGGTCATGGTACCTACATATACTATCAGTTGTGGGGTAAAGGTGTATAAAGCCCCACCCTAAGCTTTGAGCTGTGGAACAGTGGAACTGTGTTCTCTAAATTGTTGATGAATCTCTATTCTATATCTTTGGGATGAGTTGGTGACTGAACTCACTGATACTCTAACACTTGGAAGGTAAGAGGGTTGAATTCCCTTCTACTGGATGTATTGCTTCATTCAAGCCACAGTATAAGACCCATAGAAGTATGTGGTCCTTTATTTTTAAAGAAATGTCTTTTACTTTAAAGAAAGTATAAATAAAAGATATTGCTAGCTGGTTGATGGACAACCAAGGTGTTATGCAATTCATCAAAACAGTCTCAATATGCGCCCACTCTCAAAATCTGTCAACTGGGCAAAATATCTTTGAGTGTATTGTAGAGACATGTCTACCAGTCAACCATGTAGCCTGTAGAACGTTCAGAAGACCGCCCTGAACTGCTAACTAGTGGATGTATTGCTTCATCCAAGCCAAAGTATACGACCCATATAAGTATGTGGGCCTTTATTTTCATATGTAAAGAAAGTATCAATCAAATTTACAACAATAATCTTGATCTAGAGATGTATGAGACATTTAGGCTACATTGGTTGCAGCATTTTCACAATGCTGTCGGGTGCAGCGCAGAGAAACATTTCCAACACACCCTTCTTGAAGTCAAAGTCTTGAGTCTTCCAATAAAGTTCAACATCAAGGTTTATTGGTCTTTCAGGCATTCAAGGGTACAGTCGACTAAACCTCACTCAACTAAAACTAACCAAAAATAGTACTGTTCCCACCCTGCTAACCTCCCTCATGCTGCCATAATGGTATATTTTCACATATATTTTTATGCACATTGTGTAGATAGTGGGCTTTTTGAGGACACTGGGATTTTTCTGCTTTTTGGGGACACTGGAAATCTTCTAGCAAGTAGTGTATGTGTCTGCATGTATGTGTGTATATGTGTGTCTCTGTGTGTGTGTGTGTGTGTGTGTGTTACTCATGGCCTGTTAGTGATGCACAAAATACAGCGCACTCCTGGTTGGCGTCTATTTTTCCCCGTCCGCTTCTTCGCTCGCGTATCGTTAGCATTCAAAGTCTGGCTGTGAAAATACCGAACTTTGCATTTTTCCGCTCGACTGTCACCGTCCTCCTGCGAGCTGTAATGAGAGAGAGGGGGATCGAGTGCGTTTCCTCATATATGCAGCACAGTATGTGTCAGTACAGTCTGTGCGAGTGTGTGTGTGTGTGTGTGTGTGTGTGTGTTACAGGCTTCTCTCTCCGTATGCTTTCATGTGCGGAAGGACTAGCTTCAGCAGACAAGTGTGTGTGAGGTGTGTGTCCGCACGTTTGAATATCTACAGTGCAGTGGATGACAGGTAAGTCATGTTTCTGTCTTTCGTCTTTGTGACTACAGGGGAAAAGAGGCTTTTTCGCCCCCAAAAAAGCGTACGTGAGCGAGGGGCCAGACTGGGTGACTTGTGAAACATTCCGAAGTAAAAAATCGTACACTCAGTTCTGGCGAAGTCCTAACTCGTCTCACACACAGACACACACATTTACACACATGCACCAGCAGGGGTGCAACCGAGCACCTCCCCACAACCCACACATACACACTGACTGGTAGATATACACAGTATAGAAAGACTAAGATAAAAATCACATATGCATATGTAGAGCAGGTCCTACATTTATTTAAATAAATTACGCATCATGTATAGATTATGGCTGTCAAATAAAAAAAAAAAAAACGAATGCTTATTAATCTCCCTCCTTGATGTCCTTTGATCCAGTGCTCCAGTTCCAGTCAGTGTAATGTGAACAAAAGTGAATAAATAATGTCTCATAACTGAAGACCAGAGTAGCTTACAAGCATCATACACATATCATATCAAACAGTGATTAATTCAGCTTTATATAAAGTACCAGTCGAAAATATGGACATACCTTCTCATTCAATGTTTTTCTTTATTCCTTTTTTCTTTTTTTTATTTATCCCTACATTGTGCATTAATATTATAGACCTGAAAACAATTAGGGGACACATATAGAATTATGTAGTAAAATCTAAAATAAAAGTGTTTGTCCTCCACAATCCCCTGATCTAAACCTGATCAACTGAGACGGTGATTTGAGGTGATTTGGGATGAGCTGGAGCTTCAAAGCAAAGAAAGAAAAAACAGCAACTATTTTTCAGCCCCCCCAGAAACACCTTCAAGATGCTGAGAAGACTATTCAGTCAAACCTTATAATGTGTCTTAAATAACAGTATAGTTACACATTAACAACTTGTGTAATAACCATGTAACTACTGGTGAAGTACATGTAGTGTATACAGATTTATTATAAATGTACAGGTTATGTAATTACACATATGTGTCAACGTCAAGTTTTACTGTGTGTGTAACAGGGCAAGTGTAATTTCACATGTCAAAGTGTGTGTGTGTGTGTGTGTGTGTGTGTGTGTTAGTTGTGTATACATTTATGTGTCTTTACACTTATTAAAAACACTTAAATCAAGAGTGTTCAAATCTGTCCTCAAAGCAAATCAACTTAGAAGAATCTAAAGTATAAAACATATTCTGTTATGTTTAACACTTTTTCTTTAAAAAAAAATTCCTACCTGTAGAGATTTATTATAGTCTTCAATATTAAATGTTTAATGTAAAAAAATATAAAAAGAAAGAAAACACCTTGAATATATATATATATATATATATATATATATATATATATATATATATTGCACCTTTCATGTATTTAAAATGCACTTCAAAGGGTTGTACATACACTGATGAGGAGCAAAGCACTAACAAAACTAAAAAAATATAGGTTGAAAATAAATTGTAGATTAGGGACAAATATTGTACCGTGAAATATTGTGATATTATTTTTGGATTAATATTGCCCACCCCTAATGTTTCCCCACAATGTGATAAATACCTATTCTCCCAGACACACACACACAGCCCCCGAAGTGTGCCACCACTCCTCACCATGGAAACGTGCCGCTGGCACCAACTCAGAGTCCATTAACTGTTAAAGGGGTTCCTAATAGATTAAAAACACATAACAATGTTCAAATAAATCACTGGTATGAATTATTCAACAGGAGTAACGTTGCACTTAAAGTATGTGTGTTGGGGGGGTATATTGTGGGGGTGGGTTGGCAATGCCAGGCGGAATTGGGAATCGGTGGCGAAGGTCCAGCAGCTTCATCATTAATGGAACAGTTGGAAACCTGACAAACGGCACATCGCTAATGCACGGATAACCATAAAATCCCTAAATCTGTTACTGCCCTCCCTGGACACTTTTTTGGAAACACCACTCTATTGTGCTCTATACACTGGCCACTTTAGTAGAAACATCTTCCTCTCTGTCTTGTGTTCCCAATTACCAGCACTTTTATCAGAAACACCTCTCTATCACTCACTGTTGAGATTCTATTCACTGGCCACTTTATTGGAAACACTGTTCTTTTATCTTGTGCTTCAAATCCCTGGCCACTTAACCTTCACCCACCCTGCCTAACCTAGCTATTAGCATCAGAGGTAACCTGCTCCAATCCTGCTAGGCCTGGCTGATAGCATCTCAGCTAACTTGCCCTAAGCTTACTAAGCCCAGCTATTAGCATCTTAGCTTACCTTAGAATTTAAACTAATCTGCTCCAACCCTGCAGAGCTCAGCGGTTAGCATCGCAGCTAATTTACTCCAACCCTACTGAGATTGGCTGTTAGCATAACAACTAACCCGCCCAACCCTACTGATTGTGACTGTTAGCATTGCAGCTATCCAACTCCAACTCATCTAAGCCCAACTAATCTAAACTATTAAACAATGTGTTGCACACTAAGGGGGCGTGGCTTTATTATCTGCTAAGGATGCCTTTACTCATCATCTTTACATAGAAATGTAAATCTGTTTTCTGCTATTTTCACATTTAAAATGTCAAATTCAGCACATTTAACACATGAGTAGACTTGAGTTAAAAAGAACAGAAGAATAAGGAGCTGCACTGCACCGCTAGTTGATTAGTTTCAGTATTTGCATATCTGATTAGATTATTATCATATTTAAATGTGATTCTGTATCAGTTCAGCAGCAGCTCGGCCTTTAACTTTCCCTCCCACTGTCTCAGCAGCAGTCTGCCTGCTTCAGTCCCACGCTGGGCGATCGACAGCTGGGATCCTCTCTCTCTCTCTCCCTCTCTCTTCTTTTTTTGCTCCATCTTCCTCCTTCCCTTTTTTTGCTCTCTCTCTCTGTCCCTTATTTAGTGATTTTTAACTTGAATTGATGAGATGAGCATTTAAGATGGTGTTAAATGTATAGTTGAAGTAAATCACATAAATATGGGAGTAGTCATAGCAGGGCTTTATAGATGTATGTAAACCAGTGGATTTTACGTTGAGTAGTCAAAAAAGCCACTGAAAAGCAACTATTTGTAGGTTCCATTAAAAAAAACAGTAGAAGAAAAGCATTGTAGTCATGAAATGTGACTTCCCTTGCCATGCAGGCGCATCACGCAGCAGTATGAATACAACAGATTACTCTGGTGATTCCTGTATCTACTGTAACTGTAGATTAACCCTTATTTACAAAATCCACAAGTCTCTCTCTCTCATTCTTTCTCTCTCTCTCTGTTGCTGGTGTGACATTGGGTATCCCTCTTTTCTCTACATCTCCCTCTATCTCTCTATAACCTAACATTCCCTAATCCTTGCCTATTTTTGTGTGTTCTCTTTATTTTCTTATTTCTCTCTATTTAACTAATGACTATCTCTCTTTTCTCTGTACTTTTTACTCAAACTTTTTTACTCTCTCTTGCTCTCTTTGTCTTTTCTTCTCTCTCTTTCTCTCTCTGTCTCTCTTTCCCCCTCTCTCTACATCTCCCTCTATCTCTCTATAACCTCACATTCCCTAATCCTTGCCTATTTTTGTGTGTTCTCTTTATTTTCTTATTTCTCTCTATTTAACTAATGACTATCTCTTTTCTCTGTACTTTTTACTCTCCAACTTTTTTACTCTCTCTCGCTCTCTCTTTCCCTTTGTCTTTTCTTCTCTCTCTTTCTCTCGCTCTCTTTGCCTCTCTTTCCCTCTCTCTCTACATCTCCCTCTATCTCTCTGTAACCTAACATTCCCTAATCCTTGCCTATGTTTTTGTGTTCTCTTTATTTTCTTATTTCTCTCTATTTAACTAATACCTATCTATCTCTCTTTTCTTTCTATTTTTACTCAAACTATTTTCATCTCTCTTTCTCTCGCTCTCTCTGCCTCTCTTTCCCTCTCTCTCTACAGCTCCATCTATCTCTCTATTAGCTCACATTCCCTAATCCTTGCCTATTTTTTGTGCGTTCTGTTTATTTCCTTATTTCTCTCTATTTAACTAATGACTATCTATCTCTCTTTTCTCTCTACTTTTTACTCAATCTATTTTCATCTCTCTTTCTCTCTCTTACTTTTTTCCTCTGTCAATTCAATATAGCTTTATTAGCATGACTGTGAATTACAGTGTTGCCAAAGCATTATAACAATTAACAAGAATGGTATATGAACATACATAACAGACATAATAACATTTATAACAGAAAATAATTATAATTATTATAATAATTATATCATTTAACAATAATTATAATTATATAATAATAATCATTTTCTCTGGGATGAGGTCCCCAGGATTTTTGAGGTCATTTTGAGGTGTTACCCACTGTCTCTCAGGCTGTGACACGCACTGACGTATTTGGCAGCGAGGGGGGCGGTGTGCCCCTCCCCCAGAGTGATCCGTAATTTTTCTGATAGCGAAAATTTTTCAAAATTTGGAATCAATTCATTAAATTTGTTAATGAAGAAATTTCGAGTTCCTTTAAATTTGTCACACTGTAGAAGGAAGTGCATCTCCGTCTCGACCTCACCTGTCGTACAGTGACCACACAGTCTCTCCTCTCTGGGCAGCCAGGACTGTTTATACCTGCCGGTCTCTATGGCCAGTCTGTGGTCACTGAGTCTGTACTTGGTCAGGATCTGTCTCTGCTTTCTATCTCTGACAGTCAGGAGATATTCCTCTAATTTATACTCTGTTTTTAGGGCCCGATAGCATTCCAGTTTGTTTTGAGTTTGGATTTCTTTTTGCCAATGTTCCAGATAATCATTCAGACTGTGTTTGGTGATTTGCCTGATGTTGAGTTTGGTTGATAAAGCAGTGCTGGGCTGAGGCTGCTGTCTATTAGTATCTGTTAGAGGGTTAATAAGCCTCAGGACCAGCTGACTGAGGGAGCTCTTTTCAGGGTTCAGTTCTTGGGTCTGTAACGCCCTAAACTGCAGCGTGTCACTGGGACTCGTCTTCAGGTGCATCCAGAAATTTAGAGCTCGTTTTTGGATGTTGATGATCAGAGGAAATCGGCCTAATTCTGCCCTGCATGCGTTGGTTGGAGTTTTTCTCTGGACTTTTAGAATCATTCTACAGAATTCTGCATGCAGGGCTTCTGTTGGATGCTTGTCCCATCTAGTGTAGCTGTGCTGACTGAGTGGACCCCATACCTCACTCCCGTACAGCGCAATGGGCTGAATCACACTATCAAATACTTTACACCAGATTGGAATGGGAATGTCAATATTGTAGAATTTTCTCCTGATAGCGTACATTGCTCTGTGAGCTTTATCTTTTAGTGCATTCACTGCCAAACTGAAACTCCCGGATGCAGTAATGATGAGGCCGAGGTAAGTGTACTGCATCGTGTGTTCTAGGACGGTGCTGCCCAGACTAAACTGGTATCTGTGTTCCTGACATCTGGGCTTCTTTTGGAAGATCATAACTTTGGTCTTTTTCATGTTTACTGCCAGGGCCCAGTTCTGGCAGTACTGCTCCAGCAGGTCCAGGTGCTGCTGAAGCCCCTGTGCAGTGGGAGACAGCAGCACCAGGTCGTCTGCGTAGAGCAGGAACTTCACCTCCCCGTCCTGCAGAGCGAGTCCAGGGGCTGCAGACTGTTCCAGCTGCACCGCTAACTCATTAATGTAGATATTAAAGAGTGTTGGACTCAGACTGCAGCCCTGCCTCACTCCTCTTTTCTGAGTGAAGAATTCTGTATGTTTGTCTCCAAATCTTACTCCACATTTGTTTCCCAAATACATCGATTTAATGATGTCATAAACTTTACCCCCTACACCGCTCTCCAGAAGTTTATAATATAGTCCGTCATGCCAAATAGAATCGAATGCCTTCTTAAAATCTATAAAACAGGCAAAGATTTTTCCATTTTTGGTTTGATGTACATGTTGGTTAATTAGGGTGTGTAGGGTGTAAATGTGGTCAGTAGTTCTGTGATTTGGAAGGAAGCCAATCTGATTCTTGCTCAGGACATCGTGTTCGGTAAGGAAAGACAGAATTCTGTTATTTAAAATGTTGTTAAAAACTTTCCCCAGATTACTGCTCACACAGATGCCTCTGAAATTGTTGGGATCTGATTTGTCTCCACTCTTATGGATTGGGGTAATGAGTCCTTGACTCCAGATGTCAGGAAAACAGCCTGAACTCAGGACGAGGTTGAATAATTTGAGCATTGCTCTCTGCAGATCAGGAGTGCTGTTTTTAAGCATCTCGTTCCTGATGCTGTCAGGACCACAGGCTTTTTTAGATTTTAATGATTTGAGTTTTTGTGCCAATTCTTCCTGTGTAATTGGATAATCGAGAGGATTTTGGTTGTCTTTGATTGCACATTCAAGTGACTGTAATTTTTGTGTGATCAGATTGTAATTGAAATTTAGATCTTTCTCTGAGGTTTCTTTGTACAGATTTTCAAAATGATTTTTCCAGATTTCACTATTTTGTGTGGGTATTTCCTGTGATTTTGTTTTGCTCAAGTTATTCCACATCTCCCAGAACTGGTTGTGTTCAATAGAATCTTCTATGTCTCTGAGTGTTTTGTTTGTATGGTTTAGTTTTTTGGTTCTGATTGAGTGTTTATATTGTTTAAGAGTTTCACAGTATTTTTGTCTCAGGTCCTGATCTTCTGGTTGTCTGTGTTTTAAATTTGATAATTTTCTTAATTCTTTTCTAATTGATTGACATTCATGATCAAACCATTTTTCTTTTGGTAGTTTTTTGCCTTGTTTTCGTTTATTTTTTTTCTGGAGTTCAGACTTAGAAGATGCTATGTGTATTATGCTGTTGATTTCATTCACAGCTTGATTTACACTGTTCTTGTTATTTTCAAAATCTGTGTTAATAAAGTTAGTAATTTTGTTAGATACATGATCTGATTGAAGTGCTCGAATGAATTTGTCTGCACTATCTGGAGCCCATCTGTAGGTCCTGGGGACCGAGTACAGCTTATTGGACTCTGCTGCTGTTGGTTTGGGTTGATGTGACCATTTCAGGTACACATTAATTTGGTTGTGGTCTGATAGGGGAGTTTGCTGTCGGACAGTGAATGCGTTGAAGGAGGAGGGATCCATGTCAGTGATGGCATAATCTACTACACTAGCTCCAAGAGCTGAACAATACGTGAACCTCCCTAAAGAGTCTCCTCTGATTCTGCCGTTAAGCATGTACAGACCTGAAGCTCGACAGAGCTGCACTAACTCTTTACCGCTCTTATTTACAGAGCAGTCTAGACTGTTTCTGTCTCTGAGGGTTGGTGTGTGGTACAGTGAGCCCTGACCGAACACATGCTTGTTGCCCTGTGAGTCTACATAGTCTAATTTAGATCCAGTTCTCGCATTAAAATCTCCACATAGCAGCACATTTCCCTGGGCCTGGAAATGGCTGATCTCTGTGTGGAGACTGCTGAGGTACTCCTCATCATAATATGGTGATTCTGCTGGAGGAATGTACACAGCACACAGGTAAGTGTCTGTCTCTGATATGCCAATTTCTTTGTTAATTTTTAGCCAGCAATGTGATTTCCCTAATTTTACAGTTGTCATGTGTTTGGCCAGATGTTCCCTGTACCACACCAAAAGACCTCCGGAATCTCGACCACGCTGGACTGTGCTTAGTTTAACTGAGGGCACAATGACCTCACAGTAGCCTGAGGGACAGTGAGTGGGCATGTCCTCTCTACACCACGTCTCTGTCAGAATGAGGACGTCTACACCTTCTATATTCTTTATAAAGTCAGGATCTCCACTCTTCAGACCAAATACTGAGGAGTGGAGACCCTGGATGTTCCAACAACTAATGTAAAATGAGCGCTTTAAACACATCTTATTAATATATAACAAACTGATCTACATAGTGAGACACAACAGAAGAAATTATCTACTGTATAAACAGGAATTAACTTTAGAAATATCTTTAGAAATATCTAGAAATATTTAGAATATTTAGTAATATCTACTATATATATATATATATATATATATATATATATATACATACATGCACATATATACACATACACATATATTATACAGTACAATTTTGTTATTTTATATAAACAGTGCATATTTTGAACAGTGCAGTTTTCATGTTTTGAGCAATGCTTCTTTTTTTTTTTTTTTTTTTTTTTTTTATGTAGTGCTACCTACATACTTGTGTATTAGACATGGCTCTTACTTGAGCAGCAGTCTTGTACACAGGGTGTACAGGAGCTCTTTTATTTCTCCCAGCTCTGTTGTAGCTGATGGGGGGGCTTTAACTGGGCATGGCGGGGGCTGTGCCACTGCAGCAGCGTAGCTTTGTGGCCTTTGCTGTGTGGGGGGCTTCCTCACAGGTGATGCCTTCGGTTTCTCTTTCCTGGTGGGGGGGTGTGGAGCTGCAGGTGAGTGTGGGGCTGTGGATGTAGGTGGGAATGGGGAGACAGTAGGGTGGGTGGGAGAAGCCCAGGGCCTGCTGTGTCTAACCGGTGAGAGTGTGGCATATCCTGGGATGTATGGGGGGGGTGGTCTGAAGGCTCCTGCAGGCGGTGTGAAGCGCGGTGTGGAGTTACGGCCCAGGGCTGCATCCTTGAGGGTCTTCGCGAAGATCCTGACGCTGTCCCTGTGAAGATGAAGCCCGTCGTACATGTCGCGGGGTGTGATGGAGTGGTGGTAGGCCAGGTGGACGTTGGGTAGTGTGGCACATCCTCTGCTGATCTCTGCGTTGATGCTGCTGATGACGTGTGGAGGGGTGTCGGAGCGGGCCAGCAGAGTGGAGAGGATGATGCGGGTCTCGGGGAACTCAACGCTGGCTTTCTCCGCCACTCTCCACACAGCCTCAGCAGTGTGGTTCTTCTGGGTGTGGAGGTCGTTGGTGCCTGTGTGGATTATAATGCACTGAGGGCACCCAAGGGTCTCTTTTTTCAGAAGCTGGTGGGCGTGGCTAGTGGTGCTGCAGCGTTTTGCTGTCACCTTGTGACCAGGAAATAGCTTCTGGGGGTCGAGGAACTTCCTGTTTGAGTCCATGAGTAGGACCACATGAGGCCTCTGCTTTTCTGGTGTGAATTTGGTGGGCTGTGGGGGAAGGGTGGGCTCACCAGGCGGTGTCTGGGTGACTGTGATGGGCTGTGGGGGAAGCGTGGGTTCTTCAGGAGGTGTCTGGGTGACTGGAGATGGTACCTCCTGTGCTGCTTCCTCAGGTGAGTCTGGCTGGTGAGGGGAGCTGAGCAGGTCTGAGCTGGAAGGGGTTGAGGCTGTGGTGTCTGGGTCAGGGGGTGTTTGTGTGGGGGCTGAGGTACAGGCTCTGATGTTCTGGAGCTGTTCCTTCATGTTCTGAAGCTGAGATGTTACATTCCTCTCTCTTGTAATTTCCTCCTCTTTTATTTTTGCTAGCTGTGCTCGCAGGCTGTGGTTTTCCTGCTGTAGCTCTCTCAGGTTTTCTCTGAGCTCAGCTATGCTGGTCTGGTTCTCCCTCTGGATCTGCTGGATCTCCTCTCTGATCTGCTGGATGGAGCTGGTGGAGCTGGTGGGGTCATTGTTTGATAGCTGGGCCTGGGTATGTTCTCTGAACTCTGTAAAGTCCAGCTCCAGCATAGCCAGGCTCTCTCTCAGCTGCTTGTCAGAGGGGGAAGGGGGCGGGGCCGTGGCGGGCTGTGTGGGCGGGGCCGTGGCGGGCTGTGTGGGCGGGGCCTCTGTTCCGTCCTCCTCAGAGTCTGTATAGTCCGCAGTAATGCCGGCTCCCTCTCTCTCTACCTGAGCCCTCAGCTGGGGGAAACTCTGCTGAAAGGAGTTGAGGCTGAGCTCGTTTCCCTGCACTAGTACAGTTCCTCTAGTGTAGTAGGTGATGGTCAGTACGGGGTTCTCCGTGTCCAGGTGCTCGTCAGTACAGACGGTGATCCTGCCCCCTCTCCCGATCCCCTCTTTAAAGGTGAACTGATAGTGGGTGCAGATAGCAGATCTCCAGGCGGACAGGGCGGTGGTGTGGAAGATCAGGTTGTTCTTCACCCTCCTGTCGTGCAGGTGGATGTAGTCTGCGTACAGGGTGTTGGGGTTCTCCTTCAGGGTCTGCTCTTTGTGTTTTTTCTTTGCCTGAGCGCTCCGGCATTTCTCCGGGTACTCGATCTCTCTGCACGGCGTGGGTCCGGTTTCCATGGCGACCATACAATGTATCTTTTCCTAACGGCCGCGTCTGGAGCGTAGCGTTAGCCTGAACTGCTAGCGGTTAGCTGCTAGTTTTAGCTGTTTATAGTTAATTTATAATGATTTTATAGATTTTATTTAGCTCTGTGTTCATCAGGAGCTCGTACCTCGCTCTGTGGGAGTTTGTGGGGCTGTAGTTCAGCTCCTTTGCTCTGTTTCTCCTCTCCTGTGCCCGGCCGCAGTGTGCTGAGTTCAGGCTAGTTCAGATCTTCTCTATCTGCTCCGCGTTAGCTTCTCTAAACGCTGATTTTAAAGAGTTTAGCCCGAATAAAAACGTAAATTTCAAAAATAAAGTTTGCTACGGGTCTAATACTTACTCTTTTAACTTAATTCTTCTGTTTGTCTCACTTTAAGATCTAAATTTGTGGAAAATTTCAGGAGCTCATTTTAATCGCTCTCTCTCTCTCTCTCTCTCTCTGTCTCTATCTCTCTCTCTTTTCCTCTTTCTCTCTTTCCCTCTCTCTCTTTTCTTTCCACTCTCTTTCTTCTCTCTCTCTCTCTCTCTCTCTCTCTCTCTCTCTCTCTCTCTCTGTTGCTGTTGTGACAGTGGGTAGTTGTGTTGTTTGGTCTGGTTACTGTTCTGAACGTTAAAAGCCAAATGGTTGCTGTCTGCTCTAACCAGGGAGCCTGTGGGTGAGAAAGAGAGATAGAGAAAAAAAGAGAGTGAAACACAGAAAGAGAGAATGAGAGAGAAACAGAGAAAAAACACAAGAGAGAGAGAGAGAGAGAAAGAGAGAGAGACTGTCACTTCACAATCAGTTCTGTTGAAGAGTGAGGGAGTAGACTGGGCGAGCGAAGTGAGAGAGCGAGTGAGAGAGTAGAGCTGTCAGGATGGATGAAGCTGACTCACTGTTCCTTCTTCTTCACCACTTTTCCCCTCCTGTTTCTTTTCTTTTTTCTTTTTAGATGGATTGCTGGTTCTGATCACCTGCTGTGGCGGCAGATAGGAGCCCAGTCAGACCCGCGGACGCCGTCCTGATCAGAGCAGAGCAGGAACCTGTTGTTCCAGTGTTCATTCTGAATGTAAATTCCAGCTTTAATAACATTGCATAAATTCCAATCTTCTGGGGAAAAAAAGGGAAATAGGAGCTACAAGAATTGTAGTGTGCATGGAGAATGAGAAAACGCTTTTATTTAATTATTTTAGCTCTTCTAATTAAAATACATTCAAAAGCAAAAGTACAACAAAAGAAAGAAAGCTCGTTAATAACTTTCTCTTTCTTTAAATCAGCTTCTCTTTCTGCTCAGGTGAGTTTTTACTTGATTACCTGAGAAAACGGTAGAATCCTTCAAACAAAGAAAGATACTTTGAAGCTAAATGATGTCTTTTCAACCAAGACAGTGCATTAGATATGAAATTTAACTCTTAATTACTTCCTAGTTTGTTATTGGAACCCTGTTCTTGAGTATATTTGATTCTAATCATCATCTTATTTAATTTTAAAACTCCTCCCCCTTACTGTATCTGACCATTCACCTTTACATTTGTTTTTAGACATCGACCAAAATAAGATTTGTTCTAATCACCTACTTGACTTGTTACCCTGACTGTGATTGGTCCTAATCACCTCAACATTTGTTCTAAGTATCCTCCACCCCCTAACTTGTATTAGTCTTAATCACCCTTGTTTGTTCTTGAACTATTCCCCCTGATTGTGATTGGTCTTACTTATCTCATTGTTTGATCTGAGACCCCTCCCCCCTGACTATGGTCTTGGTCTTACTCATCACATCCTTGTTTGTGCTTAGACTTATCCCCCTAACAGTAATTGGTCCTAATCATCACCTTATACCTTGATTTTCATTTTGAGACTCATCCCTATTTAATGATTGGTCCTACACATCAGCTTGTTTGTCTGAAACCACACCCCTTGACTGTAATTTAGTTGTAATCAAAGCCTTGTTTATTCTGAGGCTTTTCCCCAAGCCTGGAATTTGTTTTTCATTTTCTGAGACCTCACACTGGCCTACAATTGGTTCTAATCACCTCTACCCTTCCTTCTCCTCCCCCAAATAGTGATGATTCTAATCACCACCTTGTTTGTTGTTTGTCTTAAGACTCATACCTCTAACTTTAGTTGTTCCTACTTATCACCTTATTCGATCAGAGACCCCACCCCCTAATTTTAATTGGCCCTACTTATCACTTTGTTCAATCTGAGACACCTGCCTCTCACTATGATTGGTCCTAATCACCTCTTTCTACGACTTCTCCCCGACTTCTCGACTTCTCCCCTTGGCTGCATTCTGTCTGAAACCCTACCTCATTTTTTTTTAGATTTGTAATTTGTTTTTCACAGTTTATCTAATTTACCTGTTTACGCTCTGAAGAGTTGAGAGGTTATTCAAACCCTGACAGCTCCTCTTTTGAAAAGAGGGTGGGAGAGTAAACAATTAAACACGGTTCTGGGTGAACGGAAATCTGCAGTGCTTTTCTTTAAGAACATCAAAACGCACCCAAAAACACGTTAACCTTTTCATAGCAATTTAATTAGCACCCACAATCAGGGCTTCTGGCCCCGTTTAGCTGAATCACGGCTCGCAGCCGCCAGTGTTGATGGGAGCGTTTACGCGGGATTCGTTAAAGAGCGGGTCCTTATTATGCACAGCTGGGTTAACGCTGCCATTAAAGGTGCCCTCCCTGATTGCGGAACAACAGAGGAGTCACCCCGACGCGACCTCTCGGGTAAAAAAGCTGAAAGAAAGCGGTGGAGGTATTGCTACTGCGTTTCAATTTCAGACAGAGCTGCAGATGCGAGTGCCAAACAGACATCCAATCAATTACGTTTTGAAGTGCTAATTGCTTTGCTAATTCTGCCCTTGTTTGTGAGCGATGAAATTAAAAGCCTTCCTATTTCGGCTCGGGATGGGGTAAGGAGGCTTATTTCAGCCTTTCATGAAGCTAAAAGGCTGTTCCTTCAAGTAAATCTAAAATAACTTGCTGTAAACAAAAGACTGATAAAATAGCACGACTTTAAACTCTTGCTACACCCCAGAAAAAATAACACTGTAATTGTGAAGTAAGTATATATAATACAGTGTATTAAAGCACACTACATACTGTATTCATATATTTGTGGACACCCTTGCTTAGTTGGTTATGCTGGTACACCAATTAAACCATCTAAAACTTAATCAAAGGCATACTGTGTATGATACTGCCAAAAATATCTGCTCAGCTGCTTTGTGTTTGGCAGTTTAAGGCTTGGATGGAGCTGCTCTGCCATGGAAACCCATTCAATGAAGCTCTTTACACTCTACTGCTCTTGAACTTATCTGAAGACCACATAAAGTTTGGAAGTCTGCAGAAAGTTGGTGACCTTAGCGTACTATGCACCTCAGCATCTGCTGACTCCGCCTGTCATTTTACATTAAAAGAGTGAGTTGCTTTCATTCCCTGTCACTTCAATTTTGTCACAATATTACTGACAGTTGGCTGTGGAATATTTAGTAGTGAGGAAATTTCACAATTGGGTGCTGGATTCATCTTGGAATCAAGATACCATGCTGGAATACCCTGAGCTCCTGTTAGAGACCCATTCTTTCACTAATGTTTGTAGAAGCAGTCTATGTCATAGATGTCTAGATGCTTGATTGACCATTGATTCAATGGTTTGAATGGTTTGAAATACTTGATGCTGGTCATCAAGAGCTTCAAGAACTGGTTAACCAACTCAAGCAGCTTGACCAGCTTGAGCTATTGTGTATAATGGGACATACCCTATTAAACACATTGTATTAAACGATTAAACACTTTCAATAATTGCATTCTTTCAAAGCTAATACACCATGGGACAGGTTCCCAGACAGGGATTAGGCCTAGTCATAGACTACATTTTCACTTAAAATTGGAAAATCCCCCCCTCCGCATACATACACATACACACACATACACATCTTATCTATCTAGACACTGTAGAAAAGAAGAAGTATTGCCAAAAGAATAGGACTCTAAGGATCAGATAATCAAAAAAGAAACTATTGGCACCATACCTAATGCCTCTAGTATTGAGCTGTGGAGCAGTGAACCTTTGGAAATACGGAGCTCCTTTCAATATTTCAGTGATTAGTTTGGCAGAAGGGGGTGGCACAGTGGTGCCAGCTAACAAGATTTGGTTAGTTTAATGTTTTCTGAACATTAAAGTCAGTATTCTTAGATTGGCAAATCTGCAAGTTGACTTTTATCAATGTTTGAATTTTTTAGTTTTGGGAAAGTTACTTTGTTTTCATATGTTTTCTTAATGTTTTATAATCTTTTCACAAACTTTACTGGAGCATAATTTCTCTACCTAACATTTTAACCTTTATTGAACCTTTATAAAACATTTAGAAACTGTTAGCTGGGGTGAAACAGTTCCAGGGATTGGGATTTCAATGCCTGTCCTGGTAACTGTTTGAAAGGAACATACAGGTGGTTGGTGAATTAGCCATGACAAATAATTGCCCCTAGGTGTGGGTGTATGGGTGTTTGGTGGTACCCTCTGATGGACTGGCACCATGTCCATGGGGTATTCCTGCCTTGTACTTAATGTTACTGTGTGGGATATGGACCCACCATGACCCTGACAAGGAGGACACGGATAAGAAGGTCGATGGGATGCGTTGAGCAGTTAGGGATGAGTTGGGACAGTGGTGATCATCTATTGAATATCCTGACCTCTCTATTGCCACTCTTACAGTTGAATACTCTTCAATACTCTTCATTTCAGACAAAACACAGGTTGAGCACTATTTATCCGCTCACCAAGTGGAGTTATGAATATTACTTAACTTTAGGAGTTTAGGTGTTTTACACATTTTACTCCTCCCACTCAGACCTATATAAACCCTCACTTTTTCTCTACCTGCTGGTCACAATTTTCCTCCTTTTTCCCTGTATCTCTTCTTATGAGGGGACTTCAGCTTCACGTCTCCCAGTGAAGCTGCACCGAACTCCTGGCCAAAACCTTTGAGTTCACCCCCCCTTTCCCATTCCAGTTCAAGGGAATAGTGTATTTACTGATATTTTAAACTATCTCAAATCCTAATAAATCTTTTATACCCACCATGCACACAGTAAAGTTGGGACATTTGTGCTTTTTCAGCAATTTGTACACTAAAAAAAGGTCTCTATGCATATTTGAAGATAAATATAAGCAGTAATTAATTATTAGAAATCTGTAGCTGCGGCCAGATCATAACTAATTCTCCTGCAAAGCAATATCGCTCCCTTCTCAACCAATTAGCTTTGTCTTTGTGTTTAGGGCCCAGCGGACGGTCATCCTCGATTCGCGGTAATTACCACTGCCCCATTTTACCACTCTTTAGGCAATTAACTTTATGGGAATGTCCTCGGAGAGTTACGTAACTTCACTTGTGAATGTGAATTAATTTGCGATGTGTGTTCTTTGCTGTGACGGAACACGGCCTCGACAGAAGGAGCGCTGCTGTTGGCGGGATTCGGACTCAGGTGTGAATGAATTCAGCCAGAAGTAACGTTCCGTCCCAGTGTTTTGTGTTCTCTGAGTTCTCTACTGTATTGCAGACTTATACTCCCTATATAAACACTTACACTTCCTGCTCTCTCAGGAGTCAGGTGAAGGTGCTGCATCGGTACATTTCTGCTCCCCACAGAACAAACAATACAAATGTACCCGCAGAAGTTCCAGCAGGGTCCTTAAGGTCCAATTGTGTTCCTTAAAGGTTCACTACATTCACTATCCCAGGGGGAGGAGGAGCATCTGAACCTGTCTGTTCAGGACCTAACTGTTCTTAAAATAAAACTCTCATATATAAAAAAAGAACATACCAGAAGAGTTCTCTAGTAAAAGAATATACTGTAGAGAATATACTGTATATAGCACCAGGACGATTCAAAGAAGCATCCAAAAGCTTACATAATTTTTTATACAGGATGTTAGTCAATAGCTTTTTTTTGTCTTACATTTTGTTTTATGATTTTTTTGTTTGTTTTAGAATGTAATAAAGACAGTGAGGATATATACATAGAACCATTATGACACAAATTCCCTATACAGTAGCTTGAATGCTTACATGGTTCTTATCTTACATTCAGTGTAAAATCTTTTGTATGTTTTTTTTTATTATTAATATTATTACTTTATGTAGCTGTTAAAAAGTCAAAAAAGCTTTTTAAATATTTTAAGAAAATTGTATTCACTTATAGTGCTCTGAAGACCAAGTGATAGGTTGGTAGCTTTTGCTCTGATTGAGTATATGTGCTGTGTCCTACCTCCTGTCACATTCATGTCCTGTTTTCTCTCTGTCCTGTTCTATCTCTGAGTTTCTAACTTTTTCTGTGCCTGTCTGATTTTCTTAGCCGTGTCATTTCTTGCATGTGGCTCTCTGTGTTCTCCTTGTCTCCTCCCTTGTCTTCAGTGCTCCTGTGTTTGTTATTTGTAGCTCCGCCCCCTCATTACCTGTGCCCAGGTGTTTCTTGTTTCATGTTCCTCTTATGTGTATACATAGCCACTTTTTTCAACGTGTGTTTGTTGGTTCATGTGCAGCTTTATGTCAGTCAGGTTGTTTCTTTGTTTCCAGTCATTTTTGTATCCATGTATCGTAGTTGTTTTGCTTTTTGTTTTTGGTTTGTTATTAAAGTACACTCGTAAGACATTATACATCAACATAGGTCTAATATATTCAGGTAAATAGCCTTAATAGCGGAGGAATTTAGAAAATTCGTAGTTAGAAATGATATAAACTTCAATGTAATCAATAGTGGAGAGTCACCTACTAGTCCAAGGTAGGTAGCAAAAAGTGGATGCTGTGGTGGCTGATGGGCAAGCCTGGCATTGAGAAACTTCCATCAGTGAGTCTAAATCATCCACACCAATTGTTCTGGCCAATTTATACTTTATTTATTAATTATTGGTGCCCACAGTAGAGATCTGCTGCTCTGAGGGCAGCACATGAGCTACATGGGCAACAAATAGTGGAAGTCTCTAAGCAGCAAAATGGTGCAAAATGAGTATTGAGGTCAGTTTGTAAAAGAAACACTGTAGGTTTGCTTTATGATGTTACTCATTTGGAGAACATTCTGGAAATGCTTTTAGTTGTTGCGTTTCTGTTTTGAACCATCAGAAACTTGCTTCATCATCATGAGTCACCCAGTAGTACACACAGACACACACACACACACACACACACACTCTGCAGTCAAGTCAAGAAGTTTGGCCTAGCTGCTTACAGCGGTCGGTGGATTATGGTTAATAAAACATAGTGCAGTGTGTTTGTGTGAGCTCAGTGCTGTTACTGAATACAAACCCAGATCAGAACACAGTCTAACATCCAGACAGAGAAAAAGAGCAGAATTATCTTCCCACTCACTAACACACTCATACTGTACAGAAGAGAATGGTACTTAGACCTTGCACTGTTTTGAAGCAATGGAGACACGAAAATCAAAACTGTCAAACATTTTTTTTAAAGCAATAGTTCAGCGAAAAAATCTTATTTACGCAATTTTCCCCAACGTACGTCAAACACACCCAATCAGATGAGACGAACACCATCTGAAGTTTGGAGTTTCTGGAGTTTGTTTACACAAGTTCAGACAAAACTCAGTGATAGTCATGTTTCTAGTGTAGTATCTTGAGCTGTGATGCCATGTAGATGCATGAAATAAGTCTTCGCTGATACTGTTCTTTGTATATAAGAAATTTATTACAGAAAAAGAATAATTAGTACAAAAGATAACAGCATCATTAACAAGCAAACCGGTTTTGCAGGGAGAGAGCTCTTTTCCCAAATCTGATCCGTAGCTCTCTGGCTGGAATTGCTGAAGTCCAGCCTTTATGTTTGAAAAACACCTCACAGCTGGAAACACTTAACATACGCTCCTATAGCGCACATACATAGAACATACACAAGTTAGTCTGACGCAATGCATGGGAGGGGAAAGAAGTGCTCCCCCACACTAGCCTATGCTTGAAAAAACAAATGTGTTTAAGTTAGGGCTAACTCCATCTGTTCCCTGTGGTCCAGTGGTCATTCTGTGTGGAAAATATATATGATAATGGTGAATATGGTGAATATCCCATGTGTTTACAACTGTGTATGCTCAAATATACGTCAATATATCCCCCCCTCTGAGGCTTGAAAAGCCTCAAAAAAGAAAAAACACCCCAAACAGAGACAGAAGCAAAAAGTGCCTCCAAGCACACTGCAACTACACAGTGTGTGAGAGCAAAAATCTATCCAGCAGCCATCCAGCCTATATGTGTAGGTCAAGGAATAGGAAACACTTGTATAATGACAAATCAAGCAAATACAACAGAAAACCCCAGAAAACAAAATAAACATCCACCTTCAGGCTGGTCGACCCATCGGACCATCCAGTGAACCTCTCCCTGCCTAACATCACTGTCCCTAATGCGAGAAAAAGAACAAAACAACTGGGGTCCCAACTGTGTATGCTCAAATATACGTCACTAGCTATGGTACAATATAAAAGGTTCAGTGGGTTCTTGGAGCAATGCCATAGAACAGGGGCATTTAATTAGAATTCAGTATGGTCCAGTTAGAGAAAATTTCGACAGGCTCGGCGGATTTTAGTTTCCGCCTGTTCTCGTTTTTACGCCCATTGTTTTACGCCTCCTTATAAAGGTAGTTTTTCATGGCCGCGTCCCAATTCAACAGCCAGAGCAGCGGAACCGCAACCCTGACAACACGGGTTCGATTCTGCGTGAGGAGCGGTGTGTTTATTTATTTTTTTTCCTTACTGCGTCTGCACAGGTATGATTGACCAAGAAGAGCGTTTGGTGATCTTACACCACACGTGATTGGTCTGTGAGTTTACTGCGCCGAAAAGCACATATACATTTAAATCCTTCTCAGTAATTTATCGGTTTGGGTCCGCATTGGACAGACCGCGGTCCGCCTATTAGTGACCCCTGCCATAGAAGAACCAATTTTGTTCCAGAAGAAAAATCAGAAAGCCAGAAAAAGAAACATGCATGTGTATGAAGAACCTTTCTCCCACCTAAATATACGGTTCTCTCACTAAATTTTACAAAAGAGTTTTTTAAGAATTAAAAGAAAAATGGTGTGGGCTGGAGGAGTGTCAAGCTGTGTATTGATCTGTGAAGTGGTGGACCTGTGTTCTCTGGAATGATGAAGCTCCATCCAATACGGTTGAATGTGTTGAGCTGGAGAGTTGGGGAGGAGGTGGGTGGTGAACATCATTAGAGCTGTCAAATAATGAAGTACTTACTTTACCTAAGTAGAAATTTGGGTTATCTATACTTTACTGGAGTAATTATTTTTAAGACAACTTTTTACTTCTATGCTTTACATTTTCACGCAATTATTTGTACTTTTTACTCCTTTAATTAAAAAAAATGTTTGTATAAATATTTAAAAAATAGCCTCATCATTCCTATTTCATTTCAACATTTTTTTCTTTTACAGCAGCTTCTCTCTGTTTTCTACAGAACTTCTATAGAAGTATTTTTAAAACCCTAGTATCTATACTTCTACCTGAGTGATGAATGTGAATACTTTGACACCTTTGACCATCACCCAACATCCTGACCCTACTATTAATACTCTTGTGGCTGGATGCAATCAAATCCTCACAGCAATGCTTTGTACCACAATCTAGTACAAAGTCTTCTTTGGAAAGTGAAGACAAACAAAACAACAGCAAATTTATTTTTAACACCTCTTTTTCAGAAGACAAGTTGTGACCGCTCAGCTTTTCCTGACAAATCAAGGACAAACTAAAGGACGAACTAAATAAGTGAGCATGTCTGAGTAAACTATTCTAAAATTCATTCTCTGTGATAAGTCCAGCTGCAGGCACTGGAACTCCTTGATATGTCCTGATATGTCATGCTGGAGAGGATGAAACCGAAACTTCATGTGAAGCGCTACACTTTAGTGCATGAGTGTCAGTGTAGGAGATTGTTCAGACACGCTTCAGATATGGGTCATATTAAAATGACAGTGTGAACTGCATAAAATAAAAATAGAATTTGATAAAAAAAAAAAAAAAAATATATATATATATATATATATATATATATATATATATATATATATATATATATTTAAGCCACTTTTACCTGCTGTATGAACGTACACAAAATCTCAACTCAGTGCCCAGGTCTGGGTTGAGCTGAGGGCCAAAATATTGCAAATCTGATTCTTCTCAGAACTGTCACTACAAAATATCAGAAAGACGGAAACATCTTAACTGCATGGTGGAGTTTCTTGACACGGAAAGTTCCAGAAACACACGGAAGAGCCGTTCTGGTATTAATAAGTCATGTATGATTGATGAGCGTAGGAGCTGTATAATATTCATGCTGCCTCAGAGGTTCCTGTATCTGCTCTTTCCCTCCCATTCTGCACGTGTTTCCTTTTGTCTTTCATGAAACGCACCGACAGCAAGGCCATTGAGGAGAGGGAGCGAGCGTGAGAGCGAGCGAGATAGAGATAGAGCTAGCTTCTGGGGGTAAGACGTACAGCAGCCTCCAAAATCTACTTTCATCCCGGCATAAAAAAACAGAAGCGAAATACAACGCCCAACATTTCAATGCGAAGACCCCCCCAACCACCCCCCCTCCTGCCTTTGTCTCTGCTTTTTTGATTTGCAGTGATCAGAGGCAGATATGAATCTCAACCGCTGAGCTTCTTCAGCGCCAGAGGCTTTCTTTCTCTCTCTTTTCTTTTTCTTTATCTCTCTCTCTCTCTCTCTCTCTCTTAACTCTTTTTTTTCTGCTGTTCTACCTCCCTCACCCCTCCTTTCCTTTTCCCCAGTCTCTTTGTGATAGGTCTATGGCAGGAGTTCACTTTTAACATCTATTGTTTGAATTTTAGCCATTTTACTGTAACATGCATCTTGTTGAGCTGATATTCCGCTAAGCTCCGCCTACCTTGGTTATGATAATATGCTAATATTTTTGAGGTACTGGAGCAGATGATGAGTGTTGTCAGTTTTTGTGGCAATTGTGGCAATGCATATACTATTTTAGTGCTTGTATTGTACAGTATTTTCGGGCCATTTGCGGCCCGTTTCCTTTTTTGGAGCGGCCCGCGAGGTATTTTAGAAATAGAATGAAAGTTGGCCCGCTGTTAAGCAGGTGTTTATAATGTGAGACTCAAAGTTTGAACGCTAGGTGTCAGAAACGGGCCAAAGAGTCTAAAAGCGGCGAGAGTGAAGTTGTAGCGCAGAAAAAACGGGCCAAAGAGTCTAAAAGTGGAGAGAGTGCGCAGCTGTAGAGCAGAAAAACGGGCCAAAGAGTCTAAAAGCGGCGAGAGTGAAGTTGTAGCGCAGAAAAAACGGGCCAAAGAGTCTAAAAGTGGAGAGAGTGCGCAGCTGTAGAGCAGAAAAACGGGCCAAAGAGTCTAAAAGTGGAGAGAGTGCGCAGCTGTAGAGCAGAAAAACGGGCCAAAGAGTCTAAAAGCGGCGAGAGTGAAGTTGTAGCGCAGAAAAACGGGCCAAAGAGTCTAAAAGCGGAGAGAGTGCGCATTTCTAGCGCAGAAAAACGGGCCAGAGAGTCTAAAAGTTGCCGTTATTAAGGAGTTTAATATTAAGAGACATCATGAAATTAAACATCAATTTGAAAAATCTTAGTTTACACAACACTGTAAAAGATAAAGATAGTAAATCAAGTAAAATGGTGTGTAAATGAAAGTAATTAGGAAAATTTATTATTTAAAGTGGTATATTTCATTATTTGTTTTATTACAGAGTCTGTGACCTGTTTGACAAGTTGTCAAACCGTTGTGACAAGTTTGACAAGTTTGAACACCCCTGCTGTAAAGGGTTTTAAAAGGAGTTTTTCGCATTTTATCAAATTTGTTGAAATTTTGAAAACCATGTATCATTTTTGCTTTTCTTAGCAATGATGTGCTAATTTGTGAAAACATGTGCCCAAAGTGCAATTATGGTGCATAATTATAGTTATTATATTTATTTTATTAATAGTTATTTTATTAATCGAGAGGAGACGAAACTCAGAGATGTGTGTCCAGATGGGACTAATATTACTGAATCACCACAGAGTTCAGCTAAAAAGAGTAAATAATTCAGCCTGTAATTTTTTTAGAAGATGTCTGAGAAAAACACATACATGATCGTTCCAGATGGGAATAAAATCACAGAGGACCCCCCCATAAAAGAGAAAATTACTCCAGGACCCTCTGAGAAGCTAATCCTGTCTGGATAAGGCTTAAGGTTGTGGTTGTAAGGTGTTAAAATGTAAAAAAAAAAGGTAAAATGTAAAAAAAACACTGTATTATACCACATTTTATCTGTCAAACATGGTGCAGGCACTGTTAAGGCATTGGCATATACTTTATAGTACAGTAAGGCTACTGACGGTGGAACTGGGCCAATGGTATTTAATGACTTTAAATATTTAATGATTATGTGGTTGTTTAAAAAAAAAAAAAAAAAAGCAGCAATATGCATTGTTTCTCCTGAAATCAATCGTATTAAAAAAAGTTGATCCTGCTTTTGTTGGAGTAACTGTTTCTACTGTCTAGAGAAAGACTTTCTATTAGACTCTGAAACATTGCTGTCAGGATTTGATTGCACTCTTTCCCACCTCATCTTCAACTCCCCAACTCATCCCATCCAAATGTATTGGTCAGAACTCCATCATTCCATGGGCTTCATGTTTATTTATCTGCTCTCTCTGGAGAGTTCTATTCCTTATGTATTGGCTCATTAGAAGAGGTGTCCAAAAAGATTTGGACATATAGTGTACGACAGTTTCTCCACTGTTTTAATTGAGAGATGTCAGAAATGTGTCAGGAATGATAATTAGTAGAAATCGACACCATGTGCTCGTTAGTGGAGGCACTAATTGAGGCTTTTTTGGGGTTAATAATTGAGGTGGATGACTAGCACTTCTTTCAGATCACTTGTAAACAGCTCATTATCAGCCCAAAAATGGCACTGTCAGATGTGCGTATGTGTGTGTGTGTGTGTTTGAGTGTGTATCAGTGAGTGTGTGTAAGAGTATAAGTGTGTATGGGGGTAATTGAGACTTTTTTAGGGTTAATAATAGAGGTGGATGACTAGCACTTTTCTTAGATCATTTTTGACCTGAAAACTGGACTGTCAGGCATGTGTTTGTGTGTGTGTGTGTGTGTGTGTGTGTGTGTGTGTGTAAGCAAGTGTATCAGGGTGTTTTTGTGTGTGTGTGTGTGTGTTGGTGTGTCCATTTGGACTTTCATTACCACTTCATTTCGCTGAGAAAGAAGCTTTGAGTAGCTTGTTGATTGTTAATCAGAATTGGATGCTTGTTAGTTTCTACGAGATTTTAGTAGAAACCATAGCTGTGAGGATTTGATTGATTGCATTCAGCAACAAGAGCTTAGTGTTAGTGAGGTCAGGTTGTTGGATAGATGCAGCCCCATTGCAACGAGGCAAGCAAACCAATCAATTTCCTCCCAGACAATGACTGGTTATGAATTAAATGCAATGACAAACTGAGTGAGCGCACCTTTAAAAAGTTATGACAGTCAATAAGGGGAAAAGTATGACATCACAGTCGGAATCCCCTTCAGTTTGGCCCCTCCCTGCAGCCGGCAAAATATGGAGCTTCAGCAATCCATTCTGCTTGGTGCCCCCAAGTGCCTTGTAACCATAGATGATCACCACCCCACCTCATCCCCAACTCCCAAACTCTAAAATCCCAAAGTATGTAACATTTGGATGTATTGTATGTGATGCAAAACCCTTTTTATCTGCATTGTCCACTCTTTACCATAATGTGAATTTGATTAACACTAATTAGAAAGGGGGTCCACACATATTTGGACATAGAATGTAGTGAATACCAGTTTGTGAACTGTGCTTGTTAGTGGCTACACTAATGGAGGCTTTTAATGGTTAATAATAGAGGTGGGTTACTGGCACTTCTTTTAGATCCCCTGTAAACGACTCATTATTGGCCTGAAAACTTGACTGTCGTGTGTATGTGTGTGTGTGTGTGTGTGTTAGTGTGTGTGTTTATCAGTGTGTGTGTGTGTGTGTTGGTGTATCCACTTGGACTTATATTACCACTTCATTTTGCTGAGAAAGAGGTTTTTAAAAGCTTGTTGATTGTTAATCAGAATCAGATGCTTCTTGATTTCTGCTAGATTTTAGTAGAACCCATAGTTGTGAGGATTTGATTGAGTGAGGTCAGCATGTTTGATGGATAATCACCAACCCACCTCCTACCCAACTCCCCAACTCAACAATCCACAAGTATTGAAACACAAAGATTTGGATGTATTGTCTGTGTCATGGATAACCCTTTGACCCATTAATCTTCATTTTCCACTCTTTACCATTATGTAAATTTGGTTAACACTCATTAGAAGGGGTTGTCCACAAATATTTGGACATAGAATGCAGTGAATACCAGTTTGTGAACTGTCAGAAATTTTAATGAACAAAATTGGCACCAATGCCCTTGTTAGTGACGACAATAATTGAGGCTTTTAATGGTTAATAATAGAGGTGGATGACTTGCACTTCTTTCAGATCACCTGTAAACGGCCCATTATTGGCCTGAAAATTTGACTGTCGTGTGTGTGTATGTGTGTGTGTGTGTGTTTTAGTGTGTGTGTGTTTATCAGTGTGTATGTGCGTGTGTGTATGTTGGTGTTTCCACTTGGGCTTTCATGAACACTTCATTGTGCTGAGGAAGAGGCTTTTAAAAGCTTGTTGATTGTTAATCAGAATCGGCCGCTCGCCGCGGCGCGAGAATTCGCAACCTCTTTTGGCCTGCAAAATAAATAATATCCCGACTCCACAGAATCGCTTCTGCCCATAAATAATTCATCGCTCACTGTTGCCCATCTTCATATAACAAGCAATAATTTATCCACAATGTGTGTCAGGTGCCGCGCTGGAAGGAAGAAAATGGGAAAAAATAGTGATTGAATGATAATCATAGCTGTGTGTGTGTGTGTGAGTTTACATGTTTGTGTGTGTGTGTGTGTTATGTGTGTAATAGAGTGGATGTATGTGTGTTTGTGTGTGTGTGTGTGTGTGTGTATTTGTGTTGGTGTCTCACACACACTCACACACACACATCTTTCAAACAGATGAAGAAGATAAATCTGCTGTTGGCGAATAGATTACGTTTATCTGTCCCGCGGCCGCACTTTCACGACTTCCCGGATAATTCACGGCCGCAATATTGAATCTCTTTTGTCAGTTTTTGACGCGGTGGCCGTCCGTATTGCCGTTTCCGCACCAATAAATTCTGAAGCGTTCTTAAAGTCTGTCCCAGAGATATACACACGCACACACCCATATATATACACACACTCTCATACACACTGACAGAAATGTGGAGAGGAAATAACGATTGAAATAAAAATAAAAACGGAGGAAAACAGGAAGACGCGGAGAAGCGAGCGAGCCACCTGTCTTTGTGTTAACCATGAAATAAATAAACACACCGCTTCATCTGATCACTAACGGGACCATTCAGCACGGTGTCTGTGTGAGTACGTGTTTGTTTATCTCCCAATGTGGGTCCTTTTCCCAATAAAATGAACAAAAAAAACAATCTGACATTGTGGGGACCTTTACCTATGTCCTCTTTTCCACTGGAGACTAATTACTCATAGTACAGCTCAAATGATGGACCATTCTAACTGGACATAGCTAACTGGAACCAAACAAGCAGTTGATGGGAGGGGATTCATAATGTTGGGATCCATTGACTGCCTCCACATTTCTATCAATTTTTGCTGTAAGACCCATGTCGACTGTGGTACTGATGTGGAAAGAGGTGCATAGCCAGCATGCTACTGTCATGGTAACAATGACGAGGGACGAGGCTGGTAGCCAGCGTGCTAATGCCACAGTAATGATTGTGGATAAAGCCAGCAGATGGCGAACTGTTAACTGACTGTCCACAGCATCAACCCTATTCACTTCCCTCACTGTAAGTGAAGCGTGTGTATTTAGTTATTTTACTGTGAAAAGATCACGTTACAGCACAAAAATTTACCACAAGTTTACCATGTTTTTGAAGATATTTTCTCTGCATGATTACTTAGATTACTTGAAAGGTAAGATATGACAAGACAAGGTAAGATAAGATAAGATCATCTTTATTTTCATTACATCTGAGGATAACAAATCTATGTGAAAATGTCCCAGCATTGAACAGCCTTAAAAACAAACAAATAAATAAATACATAAAAACTACATTAATAAAAATATTGCATTTACCACAGTTATGAACAGAATATGGAGGTAATACTGTGCTGTTTTGTTTACAGTATGAGCAGCAAATATCAATATATTGCAATGTATCAGGTATCTACTGTATGATAAATAAAATATGAATGTAGAAAAATATGATAAATACAATATAGTCATTTTTTCCCCATAATGTAAATAACCCTGTTTACAGTATCAAATTAGTTTTACACAGCCAAAAGCATATGATGGAGTTAATATGGTTAATGCAGTTGAAATGTGTGTGTGTGTGTGTATGAGTTGTGGTAGGCGGGACTTACGGACAGATCCGAAATGAGGACATATGTCCGTTTTTTTCTGCCAGCTCTAATGTGTTTATGTGTGTGTCATCTGCTTTTGTCACGAGAGATCGATCCAAAGCAGCTTTCGCTCGGCCGTTATCTCTCTCTCTGGGCTGCGAGAGGGCGACCCGATCTAATTCTGTGGGTAATAATCCTGCAGGGCAATAACTGATGATATCATCACCGTCCCGAAAAGAAAAAGCAATATTTCCCCATCACTCCGTCCCGTCCCTCTGTTTCTCTCTCTCTCGCTGCAGAGTGAGATTTCACCCAAAATAGAAGAAAGAAAAGAGAGAGAAGCTCTCGGCTGATAGGCGTAGGTGTGTGTGTGTGTGTGTGTGTATTTGTTTGTGTCTGTCTGTTTTTGGAAACAAAATACATGTCCCAATAAAGTCCGGGAAAAACTGTTTATTAATGTGTGTGTATTTGTATTCTGACCGTGTGGGGACGAAAAGCAATTTTAACAGGGAAACTGGTACAGTGAAAAAAATAGCAACTGACCGGAATGAAACTTGGTGGGTAGTTTTGCCAGAGTGTCATGGAGACTGATTATCGAATGGCAGGGGGTCATCTTCACTGACAAGTTTGTTTTTTGTTTTTTTTGGTTCGTCTTGGTGCAATCGACTAATGAATCCGTGTGTGGAAGCACCATGTTCAGCACCAACGTCAATGTTGGTTTGTTGTGTCTGGTGTCATGGTGTGGGGCATAATTTGGTTCAATGCCAGATCTTCTTTGGTCTTCATTAGAGGCACTTTAACAGCCCAACATGATGTTAATGAGGTCCTGCAAACAGTGGATCTACCTTTTCTGAATCCATACACCGCTGTCATCTCAAGAGTTTGCTTTAAAGACACTATAGATACTATATACCATGTCCAACTGCATCTCCAGAGCTATCTCTGATTAAAAAAGTGTGGGATGCTATTAGACATCAACATCTGGGATGATGTCAACTTGCTAACGTGGTTCCTGAGGCTGGTAACTCTGATTAACTTGTCCTGTGCCACAGAGGAAACTCTTGGATTTCCTTTACTGATGAGAGCCAGTTTCATCATAGTGTTTTTGATGGACTTTTGATGGTGACTGCACTTAAGGATACTTTTAAAGTGTGTTTTTTTTTTTCAGGATTGAATGACCGTCATTTCTTAAAGTAATATTTTTCTTTACTTAGTTGAGTAATTCTTGCCATAGTATGGATTAAAACGTTACTCAAATAGGGCTATTCACTGTATATTGACTCTACCTCTTTTCACAGCACAGCTGTTAACTGAAAGCCAAATGTGCAAAGCTGCCATCTAAGCAAGAGTTGCCTACTTGCATAGAATCTAAAATATATAAAAAAAAAATCTTGTTTGTTTCACACTTTGTTTGTTTACTAAATAATTCCATATGTTTTTTTTTCATAGTTTGGAAGACTGAATTTAAGTTGTTTGCAAACTGACACACCTTTACTGGTCCATTCAATTACAAAAACATTAACCATTCCATTGTGTCTACTGCAGGTACAGCACGTGTTTTGGGTAAATAGTTAAAGATCATGGTAAATAATTAGTATATTAGCATATACAAGCATATAAATCTGCCTTGATCGGGGGTATTGAGGAGTGAAGCCCACAAACCTGAAGAACTTTACAGAGTTTCTATATGGAACTGGGCCACGTTCTCACACACATTCAGATTCAGAGTCATCAGTGAGAATCTGAGAACGGACCCGGTGAAAGGAAGTGTGTGAGTGTGTGTGTGTGTTGCTGAGGGACGTTTTAAAAGAACATCTTTCATTAAGGATGTTATGAGGAAGTAAGAGAGAGAAAGGCCGAATCCCTCTTGATCGCCCGCCTGCCAACGAATTTAATAATATCACAATTTCTCCAGACTGAGAACGCCACAAAGTCCACATCAATATGGGCTTATCTTCCAGCCAGGAGCACACACACACACACACACACACACACTGTTGGCATGGCATGACAGAAAGAGTGTAAAAAAAAAGAAATAAGAGAGAGAGAGAGGTAAAGAGTAATACAGTGTACTTATATTAAATTATTCATCAGATTACTGAAAACATCAGAGTTTATCAGTAATCTGATCGACATTATCATGTTTACATCAACTTGAGTAATCAGATAATGGCAAAACTTTTTTTTACATGAATCGGACCAAAGTCAGATTTTGCAATATGATGAAGATAGATGAAGATGGAGATTATTTTAACTCCTACAGTTTCAGTATCACTCTGAAAGTCTTTGACAGCATTTTAAGGTGTTGTTCTAAACTCTGACATCCCAGAATACTCTGGTTAAAAGTATACATGCACTGATAAATCTGATTACTGAGCTCTGGCCTTATCAGAATTCTTAATCAGATTTATATTCTATTGTATTCTAATACATCCGAGTATAAGAAAAAAAGGAATGATAGCAGAGTGATAAAGAAAAGAAATAAAGAGTCTTCAAGAAATCTAGGCTACAGGAAGCGAGGGAAATAAATAACGAGAAAGAATGAAAGAAATCGAGTAAGATCAAGAAAGAAGGAGGAGGGAAAAGAACAAAGACAAAGAGTGAGCAATAAAGAGAAATATAAAATGTATCAGAACAAAAATATGTAATATAAAGACATAAATAGAGAAAACTAAACAAATTGAGGAGAATGAGAAACAATGGATGCTATGAACTAAGGAATTCAAAGAAAGAGGAAGAACTAATTAGGATATAAAAAAGCAAAAATAGAGAGAAAAAGTAAATAAGAAATAAAGAGATTACAAAGTAAAAAGATATTGATTACATAAGTAGAGAAAAAAGAATGAATGAAGCGACGAGAGATCGAGAATATAAAGAGAGAAAAAACAGTGAAAAAGGTATAAATGAATACATAAAAAATGATGAATACATAAAAAATGATACAAGTATGAGGTAAATAGAGGTAAGGAAAAAAGAGAAGAGAGGAAAAAGAAAAAAAAAGATCAATTAAAAGAGAGAGAGGAAGCATCAGGCTGAGAAAAAGAGAGAAAGAGGGGTAAAAATAGGTAAGAGATAAAGTGAAATAGAGAAAATGAAAAAGAGAGAGAGAGATAAAAAGACAGATAGAGAGAGCTAGAGAGAGATAAGAAGAGCCGACAGGTGGTAATTCAGCCCTGATGACCCCAGTCTGGGTCAGTTTACCTCTCGACCCCAGACAAATTGGACGGAATCTTCCAGAATAAAAGAAGTTTCCCGCCATTATGATGTCACACATTCAGACCCATTAACTCAGTTAACTTTACATATCCCTTTTAATTTGACTCCACCGTCTCTCTCTTTCTATCCCTCTCTCTCTTTCTTGCTCTATCTCTCGCTCTCACTCTCTTTATCGCTCTCTACATCTCTCTCACACTACCGCTATCTATCTCTGTCTCTCTCTACATCTCTCTTTATATCTTTCTCTCTCTCTCTCTCTCTCTCTCTCGCTCTCATTCTCTCTCTCTCTCTCTATCTCTGTCTGTGTGTACATCAGTCTATCTCTCTATATATCTCTCAATCTTAATCTTACACTCTCGCTTTTTTTCTACCACTACCTCTCTCTCTACATCTCTGTTTGTCTCTCTCCTACACACACTCTCTCTCTACATCTTTGTCTTTCTCTCTCTGTCTATCTTTCTCTCTCCATGTAAATTGCTATCTCTCTTTCTCTCACCCTCACTTTAACACTCTCTCTTTCTCTCACCTCACTCTTACACTTTCTTTCTTTCTATCACTACACTCGCTCTTTCTCTCACCCTTACTCTTACACTCTCTTTCTTAATATCACTCCCTCTCTCTCTTTCTCTCACCCTCTCTCTTACACTCTCTTTCTTTCTATCACTCCCTCTCTCTCTTTCTCTCACCCTCACTCACCCACCCTCACTCTTACACTCTCTCTTTCTTTCTATCACTACCTCTCTCTCTCTGTCTGTCTCTTTTTCTCTCACTCTCACTCTTACACTCTCTTTCTTTCTATCACTACCTCTCTTTCTGTTTATCTCTCTTTCTCTCACCCTTACTCTTACACTCTCTCTTTCTTTCTATCACTACCTCTCTCTCTCTGTCTGTCTCGCTTTCTCTCACCCTTACTCTTACACACTTTCTTTTTTTTATATCACTGACTTTCTTTCTCTGTCTATCTCTCTTTCTCTCATCCTCACTCTTACACACTTTCTTTTTTATATCACAAACTTTCTTTACCTGTCTATCTCTCTTTCTCTCATCCTCACTCTTACACTCTCTCTTTCTTTCTATCACTACCTCTCTCTCTGACTAACTCTCTTTCTATCTTTCTTTCACCCTTACGCTCTTTCTTTCGCTATCTCTCTCTGTCTATCTCTCTTTTGCTCTCACCCTCACTCTTACACGCTCTTTTTCTTTCTATCACTACCTCTCTCTCTCTCTGTCTATCTCTTTTGCTCTCACCCTCACTCTTACATGCTCTCTTTCTTTCTACCACTACCTCTCTATCTATCTCTCTTTCTCTCACTCTTATTCTATTAGTATCTCTCTCTGTCTATCTCTTTTTCTCTCACCCTCACTCTTACATGCTCTTTTTCTTTCCATCACTATCTCTCTCTGTCTCTTTCTCTCACCCTCACTCTTACACTTTCTCTTTCTTTCTATCACTACCTCTCTCTTTATCTATTTCTCTCACGCTCACTTTTACATGCTCTCCTTCTTTCTACCACTACCTCTCTCTATCTCTCTCACCCTTACTCTTACACTTTCTCTTTCTTTCTATCACTACCTCTCTCTATCTCTCTCTCACCCTCACTCTTACACTTTCTCTTTCTTTCTATCACTACCTCTCTCTATCTCTCTCTCACCCTCACTCTTACACTTTCTCTTTCTTTCTATCACTGCTTCTCTCTCTCTCTCTGTGTCTCGGTCGAATACATCGTCTGATCTGATGCTGCCGATGGCGGGGGATCAGTCACATCTCTAACTGACACACACACACTTACGCACACAAACCCAAAAAACCCACTTTGGTCTGCAGGACTTTAATCTTTTGCCGGGAATCTGTAAAGAGAGAGGGACATCATTATCGGACGATTCGTCGCATCAAGGTGAAACATTTGCGCTGATTATCATTTCACGCTAAAAGGATAAAAACGGACGAGAGACGCTGTCTGGAAATGAAAGCTGCTCTGTGTTCTGAGCGAATCAGATGGATCATTTAGGACGATTTTCCTGCAGCGCAAATGTGGATTTCATTATGCTCGTTACGCGATCTCCATAACGTAAAAATATCACACAAAAAACAAAATGGTCCGATTTTCCTCATTAAAAGAAACAAAGGATGAATAGCTTCCTACAGGCTGAGCAAAGACAGGTCTATAGTACCATAGATCTACTAATACAATGTTTTACCACTAACATGTATAGTACCAAAACTATACACTATTAAAACTATACACTACCAACTTATATACTACTGAAACTACTGTATACACTACTAAAATAATACCCTACTAAAACTATACACTACTAAGATATAGCTCTTGATAAAATGATGAGTTTCCATGATTTTACCAAATAAAAAAAAAACTCTGGAATATAATCAAGAGGAAGATGGATGATCACGAGCCATCAAACCAAGTTGAACTGCTTGAATTTTTGCACCAGGAGTGGCATAAATGTATCCAAAAGCAGTGTGAAAGACTGGTGGAGGAGAACATGACAATATGTCACCTGTCATTTTAGTGTGGGAGGCTTCATGGCTAAATTGGAGCAGCCTGGTTGCCAATCTTCATTAATTGCACATTGCACCAGTAAGAGCAGAGTGTGAAGGTTCAATTAGCAGGGTAAGAGCACAGTTTTGCTCAAAATATTGCAATGCACACAACATTATGGGTGACATACCAGAGTTCAAAAAAGGACAAATTGTTGGTACACGTCTTGCTGGCGCATCTGTAACCAAGACAGCAAGTCTTTGTGATGTATCAAGAGCCACGGTATCCAGGGTAATGTCAGCATAAGACCAAGAAGGAAGAACCGCATCCAACAGGATTGACTGTGGACGCAGGAGAAAGCTGTCTGAAAGGGATGTTCGGGTGCTAACCCGGATTTTATCCAAAAAACATAAAAGCACGGCTGACCAAATCACGGCCGAATTCAATGTGCACCTCAACTCTTCTAAAATCTAAAATCAGGTGTTTCAGTTTCATTGTCCAATCCCTGTATAATCTATAATATACATGTATAATGTCAGCTTCAGATTAGGCCCTGTTTCATGAGATGCTGTCTAATAATGCTATTTTAATTGGTTTGATTGTTGGAGTTTGACTACACAAGTATCTGAGGAGATATGTGGTTGTTGTTACTCTCCTAGTGTCTAGAGCATCGCAGTTTTAAGGGGAGTTTTTTACACTGGAATTAAGTAACTGACTATCCAAAGCTGCACTGAAAAAAAAAATTGGAGTATGATTTACTTAAAAAAAGTTAGGAAACTTTTTACATGTAAAAACTGCTAGTAAATTTAAGAGCATATATTCAAGTAATATTCACTCATAATTCTAACTACAAATTTATCAGTAAATGTTACTTTGCAACAATTTAATATTCAGTTAGATTTTACTAAGTGTATCTTAGGAGATTTTACTACAACAATGCAGCTCCACATTCTGCCATGGTTTTTATGGTTTACTAAATAGTACTAAATAGCACTGAGTTAAAACAACTTGTTCAATTTGTCCTTTTAAAAAAAAATATCTGTTTAGTCAAATTATTTATTTATTTATTCACATAACTTAATTTTAAGTTAACCATAGGTATTCTCAACATATTTAGTATATAATTATTTAACTGCCAATACTGACAGTATAATACTGGAGCAGTATAAGAGTAATCTCAGTAAAGAGAGAACTCTGTAGCTCAAAGCCAGCATACTATGATCACTAGGAACACAGAACAAAGTTAATGTGCTCTAACAGCCCACAAACACTGAGACCTGGCACTCAACACATATTATAATTACTGCACCACTAGGATAAGGTAGCTTTGGGCAACAGACAACACAAAGATGGTAAGTAAGGGAGAGGCCACACCCAATATGCAAATATATGGTTTTCAGTTTTGCTTCTCACAAAAAGAAAGAATTACAAAAACGTTGTACATTTTACTTTGGCATTTAGACTGAAATTTACAAATGTATTTGATGACAAACAATTACAAAGAAACACCCAGTAGTGCATATAATTATATATGAAATTCTTAAGTAACTAGACTGTACTAGATTATTCTTGTAGATATTACTTAAATACACTTAATTACATTTACAAAGTCAAAAAATCATTTTTTACAGTGTGAGTGAAAAAACAGATATAAGCTTTCTTAATATTCTCATCTAACTTTTTTTCAGAAGTTACTGTTACAGTTATGAATGTTCCCTATAAATGGCCAGAACCCTATGTACAGCAACTAGAACCATTCTGATAATGTTCACTGATCCTTAATGTTTCATGAATGTCCCAGCCTGTCACCTCAACCTTATTTGCAACATTAAATGAAAACTCCCAGAACACTGTCTTAAAATGTTACTTCCAACTGAATCTGTCCAGCTTTCTTAATGTTCCCAGAAGGTTCCTCTAATGTCATATGAATGTTCCTACAATGTTCCCTACAACTGAAAGACTGCTAAACCAGAACTCCAGTAGAATCATTAATTCCTGGTTTAGTAGTGCACTATAATAAAGGGAGGAGGGAGTGATTTGGGACTGAGCCGGAGTGTGTGTGTGTGTGTATGTTGTTGGAGTGTTAATCAGTAGGGCAGATTCAGGACTGCGGTGTGTGTGTGAGTGTGTGTGTGTGTGTGATGTGGACTGGCATGCTGCACCTTTTTTTTTCTGTGCCGCCTTATTGGCATTCAGCGCCATTGTTCTCCCATTTCTCCGTCTCTCCGTCTCCATGGCGATGCGAGGCGGCGTAATCAGAGGCGGGCGGCTAAAGATGTGCGTCTATCACAGATAGCAGCGCCAATTTCTGATAAAGAGGAACCGAGATAAAACCGCCCACGCACATGAGTGTGTGTCTGTGTGTATGAGTGTATGTCTGTGTATTATTGTGTGTATTTGTGTGAGTGTAAAAATGTATGAGTGTGTATTACGTGGGTAAGTGTGAGTGTATGTGTCTTACGTGTGTGTGTGTGTGTGTGTGTGTGTGTGTGTGTGTGTAAATTAGAGGATGGCATCTTTATTACGGGGTAGAGATAATGGGCACAGTTGGCAGGGGGAACCAGCTTTATCCAGATTACCCAGTTTTTAAAGAGAAGCTCGAGATTTCGCTCCACAGACGCTGATTTAGGACGAATCTCAAAAACAGAAAGAAATTAAAGAAAAGAAAAAAAAAAAACAACAAACAAAAACAAAAAAATTAAATCTGCTCTTAGCCCAGTTATGAAAAACAGGTGTGAACGAGTTCAGTTCACAGCAACGTCTCAACCACATGTACTACAACATCTAGAAACATTAATTTATGTTCCCAGAATGTTATTCTTAAGTTACGTTAATATTTGCTACAACAATTTAACTTTAATATTTTTTAACAAAATATTCCCTAAATGTGAATGGACTTCCCAGAACATTTTTATCCAACTATGAAAACATTCTCAGAATATCCCCTTAGACTTATTTACAACAATATCTAAAAATGTCTGATAATATTTAATTGTCAAGTTTATAACCTTTGCCACAATAATTTAACGCTGTCTTGAGTTGTCTCAATTTGTGTGAAGTGAAAAAATATACAAAAAAGACAAAAACATTCCATATCCATTGCAATGAATGCAGGGTCTGAAAGAGTTTAAAACAATCTGGGTGATGTATGGGTTTAGAGGTGGGGCAGAGAAGAGGGAGAGCTGACGGTGGGACGTCAGCAATGGGAGGGGGCGGGGGGGGGGGGGTTATTGATTGGCTGATCTGTATATTGTGATGTGTCTGCATACCAAAGTACACAGAGGCATCATTCACACCTATAGTGTGAATCTTGTCCAGTTTTTTTTTTTTTTACATTTGTGAATGTTTTAACTCTTTTAGACTCTGCATCCATTGCAATGGACATGGTGTGTTTTCATCTTCCTTGTGTATTATTTCACTTCATACAGATTGAGACTATTCTTCAGAATAGACATTTATTAGCCAATCAAACAGCAGATTAGCCCCACCCACCGCACTGGAAAACTAAAAATCTGCACACTAAAGTAAAGTATGGTAGCATACCAGCTAATGGGGCAAAGAAAACACCCCCCCCCATCATGTTATGAGTGATTAGAATTAATTTGTGCAAATTTACATAAATATACATTCAAATGTGTAGTGTATGAATTTTAATTAAATCCTGTTTAATATATGTAATTCGTTTATTTGTATTTTTTTTTTATTACGACATAAGTCAGGTCTGAAAGAGTTAATACGTTGTTTAAATGCAGATGCTTCAGTCAGATGCTTCACTTCAACTACACACTTTGTTTTTACTATGAGTGAATGACTGAGCTACTGAAGTCTGAGTTTTCCCTTCTGAAGTCTCCATTGCTCCACCAGCCGCTTGCGTTCAGTAAAACTGAGCCAGATCCTCTTTTAGAGGCTGTACATGTGATGTAAGTATGTAAAGACGCGTGACGTGGTGAAAAGAACTTCCACGAAAAGCGACCCGACATCCCAGTTTTTAGAATGATGGTCGTTTCAGCACACTGGTACTATTAAACACAATATTTTACCCCGTCTCCACTCAGAAATGCTTCTGCTTTCAGCTTAGAAACAAAATAATACAGACTGCCACTTTAAAGGTTGGAAATGCTTATACAAATTTCAATCAGGACTGGTATGTTTTATTAGTTCAAATGAACACATTTTAGTTATTAATGGAAAAAAAAAAAAAAAATATATATATATATATATATATATATATATATATATATATATATATGATTTAGGGTTTTAGTGGCTCTTTAATGTTCCCAGATGTTTTTATGAAAGGTTCTTCCAACTCGAATCTTTACCTCAACAATATTTGCAAAAACAATCTAATGTTCTCAAATCATTTCAAGATAAGGTTCCCATAATGTTCCATTTTGATTGCACCAGCTTTCACTCCTTTCACCGACACTGATTTAGGATGAGACGCAAAAGCAGAAAGAAAGAAAGGAAGAAAAAAAACACAAACAAACACAAAAAAAAACATGAAATCTGCTCTTAGCCCATTTATGCAGAAACAGCAGTGAACGAGTTCAGCCCACAGCAATGCTGCAGCGTGCCAAAAGCGGGGATACGAAAACAAGGCTGCTTCTGGGAAAACAACATGGAGACGAGCGCTCGGTCTTCACTCCATCCTCAGGCCTGTTTTTCTGTCTTCATGTCTATTTTATTTGCTTATATTGTATTCAGAACACCTGACCAGGTGATCTGCGGCCCTTCTGGCTAATGTTTACCACTTAGCCCATGTGTAATGAGGGTTTAATGCTGTAGGCCTGTGTTCAGACATTGCTCTATTCAAGCAGGAGCGTTATCAGGGAGGGAGGGGCTTGTTGAGAGCAAGCAAATGTTGAAAACAAGCCTTTTTTATGTGTATCAGTAAAGTAGCAGCATGAAACACTTTTGCCTGGAACAAAAATATCAGCTTCAGAATCATACTGATGTTCCACTGACTGTATATAGGAGGGGGTAGAATAGTGTCTGTAATGGTGCTACACCAGACTTGGAACATTGCTAGTTGCACTGTGTAACTCTGGTGAAGCGTTGCAGGGCAGCACTCTCCAGAACTGTATAGCAGTATGAGGGTAAAATCCTGTAATATTACTTTAACACCTCAGTCCACATACTCCTTCTGCTTTCAGTGTTGGCTCAACGTAAGGCTGGTTTAATGTGTTCATGATTTAGTGCTTCTTTTATAGATTATTTCTACTTATATTAGTTTATAGTGTTTATATGCCAATAGGGCAGAAGGAGACACTTCTTTAAATGAATGCTACTTTGAGTTTCATCCATTGCTGACAATGTTACGACCTGGTCTAGGTCAGCCCGTAACATAGAAAAAAAGAGGCCCCCATGCCCTCCTGGTTCCACAACCACACATACTCCTATTAGTCAAAAATTGTAAAGAATACAAGGCTTAAATCAAAGAGGAGACAACAGTTAGGGATGAAAGAGAAAATAATAAACAAAACAAAGCTAACTTAAAGATTAAGAAAATTAACTTACCTAACAAAGAAAAAAAAATGAAATACAAATATCTAACCTAACTCCCTAATTAAACAAACCAAGAGAAAACACAGAGAAGTAAACTCTTTCTCCCCCACTGAGAGAACTTGTAAGAATAAACTTATTTTCTCTCCACTGAGAGACCAGAAACAACTGAGTTCATACCAAAGAACAAGATTTTACCATCAGTTCTAACAGTTTAACAGGCTACAAACATTGTATAGACCATGCGGCAGGGAACCAGGAACACACAGGAGCCATGTTGGAAGCCAAGCACCACCCTCGCACTTCCTGTTCCTGTTCTCTTTTATGGTTGGTTCCTCCTGGTGGTGACCAATCAGTTTGGTTGAATGGCATCAAGCAGCAACCTGCAGTAACAAGGCACACTCAAACAAAAAAGAAAAAAACAATGATCCGCAATTATGACCTATAGGGTCATAACAACAAAGAGTAGAGAAAAAAATGCCAATAGAATAGGATAATCGTGAAACTTCTGACATTAATATCTGGTACTTCTCGATTCATCCCCTAGGTTATCATGCAGACTTCTCTATACCTGGTAAAAACAGCACTTTAGCACTTTCTTACTTTTCACTTTGCTTTTGTCAAATGATTAAAATAACCATTGTGTAGAACCATGGGTAGCAAATTTGCCAAATGGAAAATCAAAAAGAGCTGAGTAGAGTTGAGTAGTGTAGGTACTATACTGTGGAAAAGAGTCAAATGTGTTGGATTGGTGCAGAAACATGGACCACCTACAGGGCCAAAATATCACTTATTTCAGACATTAGTAGTGGGTTGACGTTGGAGCTTTAAGTCTTTATCAAAAGCCCTGAACTACTCAGGTGACTCAAGAAGTGTCTAGGTTATCATGCAGACTTCTCTATACCTGGTGAACACAGCACTCTAGCACTTTCTTACTTTCCAGTCTGCGTTTGTCAAATTACAAAAAACTTTTTGTTGCAAGATGTCAGTCGTGTTCCATATTCCCAGATTGTGGCCTTTGTGTAGAACCATAGGTACCAAATTTGCCAAATGGAAAAGCAAAAAAAGCTGAGTAGAGTTGAGTAGTGTAGGTACCATGCAGTGAAAAAGAGTCAAATGTGTTGGATTGGTGCAGAAGTCTGGACCACATACAGGGGCAAAATATTGCTTATTTCAGACATTAGTAGCGGGATTGGAGCTGTGAGGTCAGAAAGTTCAGCAGAATCAGCTGTTAGCTTTCTGAACCTGAACCTTCCCCCTCTGGGAATGGAGACATCCCTCCCTGACCACACGCCCCTGATGTTCATGTTGGGATTGCTGTAACTTGAAGTAACAAATGAAACCTGTAAGCTCTGACCTCGGGATCTTCAGCAACAACTTTGGTTCTTCTTCTTCTTCTTCTTCTTCTTCTTCTTCTTCTTCTTCTTATTTGTACATCAAATTATCACTCCAGGTTATCTTGCAGACTTTAAAATACTGTTAAAGTATCTCTTTCTTACTTTCAAGACTTATTTTGCCTAATTACAATGATTGTGTTACTGGCTTTTGTATCCCATAGAGTGATTATTCTTCTTGGACAATAAAAAAAATACAAACACAAAATAACTTTTGTAGCATTTTTTTTACTTTTCATGTCTGACATCTCTCCCTGACCCCAATCCCTTTTTATAGTTTATTGTTTATGCTAGAACTTCTTCATTTTTCTTCAGGAACAACCACCCAAAAAAGCAGCATAAACCCTTCAAAAGTATTTATACCTCTTAAACCTTTTCACATTTTGTCACCTTAAAACCACAACTTTAACCCTTGTGTGGTGTTCGGGTCTGTGGGACCCATTTTCATTTTTCATCAAATGATACTAAAAAAATATTTTTTCTAACTTAAACTCATTGGCATTGGCTCATTTCTTGTGAAAAACATATATCAAAACACATTTTCGATAAACACACACTGTACACCAACCCCCCCCCCCCCCCCTTCACATTTATATTACATACAGTATGTTTGGCCAAGGGCTAATAAACATTGCTTCATTTGTAAATTTGAAACTAAACACATTTTCTGCTCATATCTTGAGTTTAATTCATTTTCTTTCACATTTTATTTAAAAAACTAATAAAAAAAAAGTGTAGCACTTTTTTAAAAGAAATGTAACATAAGAAATATATTATCAGATTAACCACCAACACATTCAGGAATAAATCAATTACATTCTCATATATCTTTAGTGGGTGAACCTACTTCTATTTGAAAAATTGCCATTTATTGTTTGTTTTTAATACCACTGAAACAGAACCAGCTCAGGTACGAAAAGCTTTTTTTTTTTACTTTTTGACCCTAAACTCTCCATGTCTGGACATCCCTCCCTGACCCTACCCCCTTTTTATTGTTTATTGTTTGTGCTAGAACTTTGCTAGGACACAAACCTTTGGGTTCTTCAGGAACAACCACCCTACAGGGGGCAAAACATTGCTCCATTTTAGGAGCTTTCTCAGCATCAATAGGGTTTAGGCTGAGGTTGGAACTTTAAGTTCAGAAAGTTCAGCAGAATCAGCTTTCAGCTTTGTGAACCTGAACCTTTCGACACTGGGAGTAGAGACATCTTCCTGTGATCCCACATCCCGTTTATTGTTCACGTTGCTATCGCTAGAACAAGAAGAGTCCCGACTGTGAGGTGTTCAGGAACAGCGTGGGTTCTTCCTCTTATTTGTGCATCGAATCATCCCCCAAGGTTATCTTGTGGACTTCCACGGGCGAGAGCCGTGCTCCCGTCGTACGCTCTTTCTTACTTTCCAGACTTCTTTTGTCGCATTACGAAAACTTTTGTCGCGAGATGTCGATCGCTCCAGTCATTGATTGATTTCTCAAAGGTGAGAGGTGCTACACACATCTCCATCGCGACAAAGCCTCGCACGGCGGTTCAGAGTGACTGACACTCTCTCCGGCTTTGATTTTTCTCCTTTTAACGCGTTTCTCCATCTTGCATCACCGAGATCCAAGCGCTGATAAATGAATAATTATGTTGGAATTGTCAAAAATGTCACCCGCTGCGTACGTGAGCGCGTTCGTACGTGTGACACGGGAAAGCAGTGCACACATAAGAGCATATGTGTGAGAGAGAGAGAGAGAGAGAGAGATGGTTATGTCTTGCTCTCTGCGAGTGTCTGATAGATATGATGACAGGGGGTGGGTGGGTGTGGTGGTGGTGGTGGTGTTGCTGCCGTTGGAGGGGGTTCTGTGTTGCCTCTTATCAAAGTACCTGACAGTCCAGGATCAATAGTAAAGCCTGAAGCAGGAGAATTCTGTCAGGTCATCTAACTCACAAAGGAACCGCTACCTGCTGCTAGACTCGTCTACCAGGGCTGCTCACCAGCCAGCAACCGGCAGGAGCGTTCGCCCGGGGATCCGAGAGGGAACTCTACCAACAGCATGGATGAAGATTTCGTCAGCACCAGTACGCAGGTATACTGAATGGTTCAGCAACACAGCTTCCTCACTATCAAGGGCACACCACATGCAAAAGGAAACTGCAAATACAGGAAAAATATGTGTTTTATTAGATTTTGGGTCGATTTTCCACACAGTTATTAAGCCTGGTCTTATATTTTTATATTTTCACATTTTTATATTTTGGAAAATCTCCATTAACAATGCTGCGTAATCAAAGACTACCCATGTGAAAAGGAAGTATACTTAAGAGCATTAAAAGTACGTTCAAATTAGGTAAAAAATACTACTTTTTGAAAATACACATTAAATATCCTTCCTCTGTATTTCCATAAAATGTTTTTTTTAAGCACTTAAATTATACCTTGTGTTAATTAAAAAATAGTGGCATTAAATGCTGCTTAAAGTGAACTTCAGTGTGTTTTTTTCCCAGTAGCATTAAAGGTGTACACAATTTGTGCATCAATACGCAAATTAATACATTTATAATATACTTCAAGTGTATTAAAAAGGTGTTTAAAGAAGGTGTTTACTTAAATCTACTTAAGTTCACCAATGTTGTACGAAAAAATCACTCAAAAGCAAACTTTAATGCTTTTATGTTGTCTTTAAATATTGCTTAATTACAGCTGAAATAGACCTACGTTGCCATAAGCTGTTCCAAATTATACATTTAGTATGTATTTAGGTACATATGTTATTTTTTTTTTTTAAAGTACATACTTTTCCATGTTAAGTATACTTCTAAAAAACTGTACTTAAATACACTTTTTTTTCCTTTACAAGTGTAGCAACAGACACCAAACACCACTCACTGCTGCCCTCTATAGGTGCGATTGCACCTGTTGAAAGTTACCCGTTGTAGCTCTATGAAAGGATGTTTCAGCTTCTCTTTTCATTATTCATATCTCAGGCTAAAATTGCAGTGGGGCCAAATTGCTTTTAATCAACACTGGGCGGGACGTGTCCCCGTCTCACAGTTAGATTACTCCACTGCCGTTTAATTCACAGTGTGATGAAAACGTCTAATCTGGACACTTTGGAGATTTTAATGAATGGTCTATCAGCACATCCCACTCGACCTTTTGACCTGATTTGTAATGAGCTCCATGATCACTGACCCCTGCATGAGCTCCGAACCTGCTGCAGGAGACTGTAATATTAGCACACTGTGTGACTGCAGGGGACCCTTGGTGTCTTCAAGACCATCAAAGAGGTCCTAATGATTCTGGGAAATGAAAAACACAGCCCGGACCTGAACATTTCCTTGATTGTGATTAAGTGGAAACTAAAGGTAATACAGTTAAATCTGTAAAAGGCTGAAAATGAAAAAATGTTTAAAATAGGTTTATCTTCTCAGTGGAATCTGTGCAGATGTTGAGCAGGCTTACTAGTCTTACAATAGTTCAGTATTAAGTCTTGACGGAAATAAAAGGGGTTAACCTGTATAACACTAGACAGAAAAATGACCAATAAGGATTGTTATCTTAGTGGTATCTGAGTAGATACAGCTAAAGTAACTCTCCCATTGGTTGGGACTTCATTGGTAGAACTGAAGACCACCGAATTAACCACCAACACAATTAGAAATCAACAAATTCCATTCTGAATTGAATGAGTTGAAAAATTTTTAGGTTCTAGATGGAATATGAGTGGTAATATGAGCATTATAAACATCACATCACTCTATGTCCTGTTAATGTCCTGCAACCAGTGATAAAGGACTGGATGGTGACCAATACAAACTGTGCAGCAACAGATTTAGAGCTTCTGTGTCTGACTTTACTTTATCTACAAGGTGGAACAGCCACAGTAGGTAAGAAAGTCTAATCGAGTAGAGAGGACAGTGAGTGAAGAACACAGTGTTTAAGAACTCCAGCAGCACTGCTGTGTCTAATCCATTCAATGCTCTAGTAAGGGACAATTGTAGAACTACAAAGTATACTGTATAATGGAAAATGGGTGTGAAAACAAAGACCATAATTAAATGCTTGTTTTGTTTGCAGTGTTTGTGTATTTTATCCCAAGATTAATCTTGTCTGTACTGTAAATATGTCCTACTTGTGTCCTACTGAACTGTGCTATCCAAAGAAAAGGTTCCCCTTGGTTCCTGTCAATGTACCTTCCTGGAGCTCTTCGGGAGGTTTTCCTGTGATGCTCATTAGGGGGTGTACCCACACTCCTGGTGAAGATTCTTTGGGACAGTGACTGGTGTATGAGCATCTCTAGAGATAGCAGAAGCTGACTGATATGAATATGTGCCGGTTCTGTACTTCTGCTGCAATTTAGCAGGTTGTCCTGCCGAGTTTTAATGATGGCTGCGCTGACTGTGAGCCCTCAGGTCAACTTCCTCCAGTTTAATTACATTTTTAGCTTGGAAAGATTCTTGGGGATGTTTTCCTAGTTGCCCAACCCATATTTTTTTAGTCATGATTAGTGGAATGATCGACTGTTGGGTCTGTAAATAAAATGTAGAGTAACTGTGAGAAATGTACACTCATTTACTGCAAAACTTATATACATAATTACAGGTGTGATCTGATTAGACACTTGTTTTTTTTCCCCCAAGAGGGCATTAAAGTCCTTTCTCTGATGCCCTATAAAAAGCTCTCAGAGCCTATTTTTTGGATAGTGCACCTCTTGTTGAGATGTTGTTAGACATGCCTCCATTATGCACTTAATGACGTTTTCGCCCAGTTGACAGACTGTAAGATGGGGCGCACCATTTAACTGAGAGAAGCAGATGGTCATTTCCATAAATTGCCAGCCATCTAAGCTACTGTGTGTCCATTTGCCAGCCAGCAACACCTCCATTTGTACTTGAGTCATGAGCAAGAAAGCTGCTACATTCTGAAATCATATTGTTTTTAATGATGAATCCAGGTTCTGTTTGGAATCTGATGGCGGTTGGGTTTGAGAATGGTAGGTCTTTGAATCCTGCCTTTGCTGTGGAGCGACACACTGCCACCCCTAGTAGTCAGTCACCCCTAGTAGTGATACGAGGGTCAGTAACCGCTAAGCGATATGTGCTGGACATCCTGTAGCAACATGTGTCGCCTCTAATGGCAGGACTACTAATTGGCATTTTTCAGCAGGATAATGCTCAACCACATTTCTCCTTTACCAATGTTCATTGCCTCATATTTCTGGATTAAAGCTGTTTTGGTAACATGTCTATTTTATTCTCATTTTATTATTTTTTTTCTGGCAAAAACAAACTGAACTGAGGACAGAGAAGGGGGAGTTGTGGGCTGAAAGAAAGAGGGGGCACAAAGTCTCGTTTCTGTCTGACTAGCGCCTCGAGTTTATCACCAGCATTGTGTCGAGTGGGAAAAGATGTGCTTATGCTCGGCTGGTGATAAAGGCTTTGCGGAGTTCCACCGCTCCATCGACTTCGTAAACATCCATCGCTGACTGACTGGGTCTGCTGAAAGCCAACACCCTGCTAAAGCTAATCAGGAGAGTCACCCAGTGGGAGCCTCCCCCCTAACACACACACACACACACACACACATACACAAACGCACACACAAGCACGCATCATCTCCCTGCCAGAAAATTTCACAAGGTTGCTGCGTTTAGCTTCATGGACGGCTAATTCTGTTTGTTTGGAATGGCGGGTGCCGTGCGTTGACCGGGATGCTTAATTAGCGCTATTATGGAAGCCTGTTTACAAATGAGCTAAGTGATCCCTCTGACAGCAGCATGCTAAGCCGGAGCCTCTCCACCCCACCGCCCTGCCAGAGAGCCGAGCCTCAGACAGATGATCTCAGGCAGGGGTTAGCGCTAGCGGCTAATCCATTGGCAGCTGGCAGCTTTCTGCGAACTTCTGCTGGAGGCGGTTCTCATGGAAATCTGGGGAATGGATCCAAACACCTGAAACTTACATAAACAACACCTGACTACCTCACCTTCCAACCACACAACTCTCTATCTGTCTGTCTGTCCGTCCATCCGTCCCTTTGTCTCTTTGTATATCTAGTAAAAGCACAAAGAAAATTATATAGATATCTATTGCTATGACACCCTCCCTATGGATGAATAAACAGTAAATTTACCAGTGTTAAATTTACACTTGAAGTGTAATATCAGCATTTAAGCTTAATTTATCCATCTATCCCTCCATCTGTCTGTCCGTCCGTCTGTCTCTTTGTAAATCTAGCAAAAGCACAAAGAAAATGAATATCTATCTATCCATAGAACTATCTATTGATATGTCTGTCTGTCAGTTTGTTTGTCTATCTAACTAACTATCTATTAGGCTGACTAGCGGCTGACTAGCTGTCTATCTATCCAACTATTATGGATAAACAGAGGGATGCAGCTTGGATAGAGCAGTGGATAACATCACCACCCTTCCCATGGACTAATAAACAGTAAATGTACCAGTGTTATACCAGTGATAGCTGTCTGTATGTATGCTGGTATATTTCCAGACCTTGTGTTAGACCATAATGTATTCTGCAAATGTCCGGCTTTAAACTATTTTTTTTCCTGATTAAACTCATTACTGAATTATTAACCCACTGATCCCCTCTTGACACCAAAATAGCACTTCTGTCATCTTCTCAATTTAGAACCTTTAATGTCTAAACATCTCAGCATAAACCCTATACAGATAGAAAGGGCAGAGCCTACCGTGATCAATGTTCAATTAAACCTTTAGTGATCCAAATCATTTATACGTCAACTGGTCAGCCACTGTGGTGTACACATTCCTCAAAATGCCCAAACATCACACAGATCAAATGATAATTCACAATATTTCAGCAGATTTAATGTGTAGTTTATTTGACTTTTTCTTCATTTTTTAGCTTTTAAATGGATCAAATCACTGGTTTGAATATTTGCAGGTGCTTTTTGCAGATTTGAGTAGACTAGGATGTCCTGAAAATAACAATATCTGGCACTTGTGACTGTCTCCTATATGTACATTGCAATATCTAGAAGAGTAAAGTTATTTCAAGCTACCAAATAAATCCTGAAAATAAACCTGGGTCCTTTAGCAGCAGAATCAGGCTCTGTTGAACCGAGCACTGTGGCCTTCTACCCCTGGAGGTATTCATTTGTGATAATGTAGTTGGAATAAATTATTGATCCTGCTGGATATTTGCTGTACATGGTCAAGGCATGGTCAAGGCCTGAATGTTATGCTTCAAGACTCCATGATCATGTTCGGAAATTAGGTAAATTTATCCTGCACTCGATTTTAATACAACTTAATGATTACGTGCACTAGAATAGGAGATATTAGTCCATAAAGACCTTAGAAAACACTTATACATACTAGAATAGGAGTAATTAGTCCGTAAACACTCTCAATAAACACTTAAATACACCAGAATGTAAAACATAATGCTTTATAAGCATTGCCAATAAGTATTATCTCTAAAATTTGACTCCATATATTACTGAAATATGATAGATTGACACAAATAGAATAGAAATATTGGTAACACTTTCTATGAATGTCATCGTTATAAGACTCTATAAACATACTCATAACACATTATAATGCATTAATAAAGCATTATAAACATGGCTATACATATTTATAAATATGTATAACTCATTATACCCATGTTTATTATGCGTCGTGAACTGTGATTATAATGCATTAATAATAGCTGTGTTTATAACATGTTACACATCAATAGCAAGAAACTCAGTCCCTGCTTGCAGACTATATTATGACTAAAAATCCTCAATAATCATATAAATATATTTTTAACCCCTCATAAATGATTCTTGAATATAATATTATTTATAGTCAATTATGATGTATTATAGCAGGTATTTGTGTGCTCTAAGTAAAGTGCCAGACTTTCATTGTTAATGATAGAGATTTTGATATTTTAGCATATATATCATAAGCACAGCTTGTATATAATGTATTATGATCACAGGTCATAATGGCTATAATGGGTTATGCAATTTTATAAATATTTATAGCCATGTTTATAATGCCTTGTGAATGCATTATAATACGTTATGAATGTGGTTATAGCGTCTAATAAAGATGACATTCATAGAAAATGTTACCGAAATATTATACAAAACAATAAAGGAAGCAAAACTGTTCTAAAAACAATGTTCTCATTCATTCCACTGTTTGGTCTGAAAGGGTTAAAATCATTATTGAATTATAAAAGGCTTGGGAAGCTGAATCCAGCACATCAGGGAATGGAAAACACTGTACTGTGCATGGCAGCGGCCTTCCCGAAGTGGAGTTGACACTGCTGATTTAGACAGTAATTGGAGAAGTTATTGGCCTGGCTGGGCTGTGTGTTTCTGTAGAGACGCATTATGGGTGTGTGTGTGTGTGTGTGTGTGTGTGTGTGTGTGTGAGAGAGGGAGAGAGAGTGATACACGCCCAAGGCCGAGCTGTTATGCTTCATGACTGCATGATCACATTCAGAATCCCATCACACCTGCCACGGACGCATCTCGAGATGCATTTTCAATCACGCCACAGCAATGCGATGCTTTCAATTCAGCACGGACAAATCTAAAGCGTCTCGTGAATCTGAGTGAGATGCTAATACAAAAAGAGCTCCTCGGATCAAATTCCTGCCGCTCCCCATCATCTCAGTCCTGCGGAGGATGAGGTGTCAAACCTATTAACCCATTCAGTCCTGCATTAAACGTTTTCTGCTTCGGCACCTCCTTAGATTAGAATTTTAATGTGTTTATTTATCATTACAATGTTAAACATATTAGTTAAGCTTATAGATTGATATGCAACACTTTAACGTCAACGGTTGACAGGAGATGTCAATCCATAAACACCTCAATAAACACTACTTTGCATTAGAATATGATGTTATATGATATTAATCCTTAAAAAAATATATTTAAAAAAACATAAATATAACTTTTGTACACTGTAATAGAAGATATTAGTCCATGAACACCCTCAATAAAAAAAAAAAACTTCTATACATTAGAATAGGAACAATTATTCCAAAAACACCTCAATAAACACTCCTTTGCATTAGAATAGAATATATTATTCCATAAATACCGCAACAAACACTGTTATATACTGGAATAGAAGATATTAGTGCATAAACACCCCCCATAAACACTTCTATACACTAGAATAGGGACAATTATTCCAAAAACACCTCAATAAACACTCCTTTGCATTAGAATAGAATATATTATGCCATAAATACTGCAATAAACACTCTTATATACTAGCATAGAAGTTATAAGTCCATAAACACCCCCAATAAACACTTCTATACACATAGAATAGGAACAATTATTCCAAAAACACCTCAATAAACACTCCTTTGCATTAGAATAGAATATATTATTCCATAAATACCACAATAAACACTGTTATGTACTAGAATAGAAGGTATTAGTCCATAAACACCCCTAATAAACACTCCTAAACACTAGAATAGGATACATTAGTTCATAAACACCTCAATACACACTCTTATACACTAGAATAGGAGATATTTAGATATTAGTTCATAAGCACCTTGGTAAACACTTCTATACACTAGAATATGAGATATAAGTCCATAAACACCTCAATAAACGCTCCTATGCACTAGAATAGGAGATATTAGTCCATAAACACCCTCAATAAATGCTCATATACACAAGAATAGTATATATTAGTCTGTAATCACCTCAGTAAACAGTCCTATACACTAGAATAGGATACATTAGTCCATAGATATTCATTAATGACATTAATCTGATTATATTATCCAGATTGTATAACAGAGATGAGTATATTTAAAAGTTAAAACCAACAGTGCTGATATAACACTTCAAGTGTAAATTTAACACAGGTCAATTCACTTTGAAGTCATCCATAGGGAAGTTGGTTATGTAAGATGTTATCCACTCCTCTAACCAAGCTGCATCCCTCCATTCATTCATAATAGTTGGATAGACAGTTAGACAGCCCAAAAGATAGTTAGATAGACAGACAGACAGGCAGGCAGGCAGACAGATAAATCAATAGATACGTCTATGGATAGATAGACATATTAATTTCCTTTTGCTTACTAAAGCAGATGAAGCACCGGTCCATTATGCATAAGTTTGTTTAACTGCCTGATGCTCCACGCCTCTGAAGCGGCCATATTTTATTCATCGCCGTTGCCAGGATATGTATACACGCCGAGACGTGAGCATCGTTCCCGCGCCGGCACCTGTCAGGAGAGGGAGGGGTGACCCAGGCTGAGACGTTTCGGCGTTTTCAAAGTCTCCCTCCTAATATTCGCTAAATAATTTAAACGTGTGTGACAGGTATCTACGAAAGGTGTCACCCTGCATCTCTGCCTCTTTTAGCTCCTTTTTTCCCTCCTTTACATCCCCCTCCCCGCTCCCCCCCTTTCTTCCTTTCTTTTCCCATTCCCTCGCTCACTCCTCCGCTGTCACACTCCGCCGTTCCTCTGCTCGGTGATTGCCATGCCCCAAAGCTAAAAAGTCAGAGACGCATCAAATGCTATTCGCAGCGTCGGCGTCATTATTTTTGTGTACATATTGAGGTTCTGTGCGGCGCGGAACACAGCGAGGGGAAAAATGAGCTTTTTATTTGGTCTCTGTCTCTGCAATTGTTCTCCCTCCTCTGCTTAGAGCAGTTTAGGTAGAATACCATCAGCGCCTTATTGTTTTCCTGTCTCACCGAATCTCGACTGTGATTTCCCTCATGAGCGATGACGGAGGCGCTCCACACAAGTCTTTTAGCTTCATCACTGAGGCTTTTGATCACACTCACAGCCAGCCACACAGCGTCTGCATATACAGTCTGATCTTATCTGTGTGTGATATATATATATATATATATATATATATATATATATATATATATATATATACTGTACATACACACAAACAGACCGATCAAGCATAACAAAGACAATGACAACCTCTATGTTTCTACACCAATTATCCACTGATCACATCACAGCAAGTAGGACTATAATGTTCTATAATTACAGACTGTAGTCCTGTATCAGTTTATCTGCGTACTTTATCACAGTATTATCCTCCTTTCACCCTGTTCTTCCATGCTCAGGACCCCACAGGAGAGACCGCCACAGAGCAGCTATTATTATTTGGGTGTTTGGTCATAATACACTCAGTAACTGCAGTGACACTGATTAGCATGGTGGTGGTGTACAGTACACCATGGTGTTATTGTGTGTTGTGCTGGTATGAGTGGATCAGATGCAGCAGCCGTGCTGCTGGAGTTTTTAAACACCTCAGTGCCACTGCTCGACTGAGAATAGTGCTGTGGGTAGAGTCCTGTGTGCAATTGTCCTGTGGGTAGCAGCCTGTATCGACAGATAAAGGACTACATGAAAGTATGGCAAGCACAAAGTGTGCAGAAACAGATTCAGAGCTTCTGTCTCTGATTTGATTTGATCTACAAGGTGGAGCAGCTACAGTAGGTAGGAGTATCTAATAGAGTGAATACAGTGTTAAAGAATTCCAACTGCACTGTCGTGTCTGATCCACTCTAAATATATACAGAAAAATAAAGCAGATGTATCTTGCTCTAAATGTGTGTTTACAGTCATCAGAGTAGGATGTGTCCAAATGACTCTTTTTTTATTGGTTCTTCAAGAGTTATTCAAGAGTAAAGTTGTATTGACTAGTATCTCTAACAGAACGTCTATGCCAGGTTCATGATGTGAGGTTCATTGTCCTTGTACCCATGAACAAAAGCCAAATTTGGGTTTAAGAGATTTACAATTCCCAATGTCTCTGTATACAACAATGGCAAATCAAGAAACTGCTTGATTGAGTAAATAATTTTTGGCCTGGTTAAAATGATATTCACTTCTATTTACTTTAACTTCTTTTACATTTTAAACAGTCTGAAACTAATATATTGTTTTGCATGCTTAACTCTGGGACTAGCAATGACATTTTTCCCACTTTTTTAAGATCAGGAGTAATTTCAGCGTGTAAAGGGAAAGGAAACAAGCATAAACTAAACACCTGTGATCTCCCATCCCTCAGACATACTGCATCAAGAACCATCATTCAACAATAAAAGCTAATAAAAGCACCTGGACCAGACAATACTTTTCAAACCTTTATCAACAACAAGCTCTCCAATACAGAGTTACTATATGCACTAATACCACTTACAATGTCAGGAATTGACCCAGGCAGGGTGACACAGAGACATGAGACAAGACCAGGACGTGACATACAAATTTATTGTGCAGAACAGAAGCCTTATGTTCACCATGTCCAGAAGCAGCGCCCACTTCTCTATTGGGTTCAGAGGGATCTGGTAAAATGAACCAAGACCCAGTGAAATCACAGTGTATCATAGCTAATACATGTGATTCAGTATTTCAGTATTTCTTTGGTTGAAAAGAAATGGACACTAAGCACTTTAGAACAAAGATGAAAAGGACCATCCAGACTGTTCTCAGCAACAAGTCCAAAAGTCTGTATCAGTGTATCAGTGCATCAGTGTATCAGTGATTTTTTTTATATGTATAAATAATGTATATCTGCATATTTATTTAATTAATATTAATAGATACACTTATAAGATAAGTGTATCAGTACACTTCTGTAATGTAGCACTTTTTATGCCGAAAAGTACACTTTTGAGCAACAAACAATATGCTAGACCACATACTGTACAGCTCTGGAAAAAATAAGACCCCTTAAAAAATTTCTTTGATTGTCTTTGATTGTACCTAATTGAAATCCTCTGGAATATAATCAAGAGGAAGATGGATGATCACAAGCCATCAAACCAAACTAAACTGCTTGAATTTATGCACCAGAAGTCACATAAAGCTATTCAAAAGCAGTGTGTAAGACTGGTGGAGGAGAACATGCCAAGATGCATGAAATCTGTAATTAAAAACTAGGGTTATTCCACCAAATATTGATTTCTGAACTCTTAACAAAATATGAATATGAACTTGTTTTCTTTACATTATTTGAGGTCTGAAAGCTCTGCATCCTTTTTTGTCATTTCAGCCATTTCTCATTTTCTGCAAATAAATGCTTTAAATGACCATATTTTTATTTGGAATTTGGGAGAAATGTTGTTTGTAGTTTATAGAATAAAACAACAAAGTTCCTTTTACTCAAACATATACCTATAAATAGAGAAACTAATTCAAAAACAAGTGGTCTCTTATTTTATTTCATTTTTTCCAAAGCTATATTTTACAGAGACATCCATTCGTTTTTCAACAAGACAATGTACCTCCACATGCTGCACACATTACAAAGACACAGCTGTGGAAGAAGAGAGTACAAGTACTGGACTGACCGGCCTACAGTCCTCTTCTGTCCCCAACAGAGAAAGGGTGGAGAATTTTGAAATAAAAACAAAAAAGTGTGACAGGGACGACCCCATACTATTGCACACCTTAAGACATGATTGCAAGGAGATGGAATGAGATTTCAGCACTGCTGTGTATAGAAGACTTTTCTGCTTAGAGTGTGGTTTTAAAATGCAGTCAAATAAAATGCAGACTGAAGGAGAGCTTCAGCCGTCACTTCTGTTTTATTTAAGGTGGAACACGACACCAGGAAGAAGAACTCAGCACCTTTGAGTTCATCCGGTATTCTAAGAGCGTAAAATGAAATGTTTGGCACTTTTCCTGCTCTGAGCGGTCTGAAACCCACCGTAACGCCGCTGCTGATGTGTGTGCGTGATTCCCAAAAGTGGAAAATAAGTCAAAATAAAGGGAAGCCCTGCGTGAGGGGGCGTGTCAGCACTTTTGAACCGTACTCTGCACGTTTTCCTTTTTTTTTCCTCGCACTCGCTCTCTCTCTGATAAGGCACCATATGACCGACCATCTGGCCGTGTCATGATTAGGAAGAAGTGTGTGTTCATTACTCTACCTGCTCTAATAAAGGTCACCCTGCTGAGAGAAACACGGCCGGACTAAAACACACACTGAGCAAAACCATCTGGATTTACTGTAGAAACACAGCATTAACTATTGTAATCACTGCTTGCTAACACACACACACACACACACACATACATGTCCAAAGGTTTCTGGACACCCTTTTTAATTAAGGCTTTATTAACCCTTTAACAAAGTAAAAAATATATAAATATATATATATATATATATATATATATATCTTTTTTTTTTGGTAGAGCACATTGGTAACTCAAACAATAATGATACATTAATTATCATAACTGATGTCTTAGCTAATTATCAATTGACACCAGTTACGAGATTATTAATCATTGCAGCATTTATAGCTAATATTTCAATTTATTTCTATTTAAAAAATAATAATATCTTAATCATTAAACATTAGCAATGATTGATAATGTCTTTACCTATTTTAACTTAAGTAATACCTAGTTGAGACATTACCAATGTTATTACCGTGGTAATTACTGTTTTTGGGGCCCTATTGTAAAATGTTACCAGCTCATTTTGGCAGCTCACTACAGTATAATCTAAACATATATATATATATATATATATATATATATATATATATATATATATATATATATATATATATATATATATATATATATATTGTTGAACTAAACCTAAACCTGATTGTGCCACCTCTACCAATCAGCAAAGTCCATTGGATGATGCTGTAAAAATGTGTACTTGAGAACCTTTTTGTTTTACACTTTTTTTTTTTTTTTTTTTTACACTTTTTTTGTATTTGTGCTTTGTTTTCTTTCTTTTTTTCACAAGAAAGAAAATGCGGGATTGTTCATATAATTGACTTAAACAAATCAAGACAAAAGGGCCTAATAGGAGCCAATATTTGATATACAATCAAAGCCTCACAGCAATGTTTAGGTGCCAAAGACTAGTAGAAAGTGTCTCCTGGAGAGTAACCAGTTACTCCAACAGAAGCAAGATAAGCTCTCTATTTTAAACTCAATTAATGAACTAGTTTAAACTCAATTAATGAACTAGTTTAAACTCAATTAATGAACTAGTTTAAACTCAATTAATAAACTAGTTAAAACTCAATTAATAAACTAGTTAAAACTCAATTAATGAACTAGTTTAAACTCAATTAATAAACTAGTTAAAACTCAATTAATAAACTAGTTTAAACTCAATTAATAAACTAGTTAAAACTCAATTAATGAACTAGTTTAAACTCAATTAATGAACTAGTTTAAACTCAATTAATAAACTAGTTAAAACTCAATTAATAAACTAGTTAAAACTCAATTAATGAACTAGTTTAAACTCAATTAATAAACTAGTTAAAACTCAATTAATAAACTAGTTTAAACTCAATTAATAAACTAGTTAAAACTCAATTAATGAACTAGTTTAAACTCAATTAATGAACTAGTTTAAACTCAATTAATAAACTAGTTAAAACTCAATTAATAAACTAGTTAAAACTCAATTAATGAACTAGTTTAAACTCAATTAATAAACTAGTTAAAACTCAATTAATAAACTAGTTTAAACTCAATTAATAAACTAGTTTAAACTTAATTAATGAACTAGTTTAAACTCAATTAATGAACTAGTTTAAAACTCAATTAATGAAGTAGTTGGGATGTTACTTTACATTTAAACGCAATTAATTAAATAGTTGAGATGCTACTTTAGATTAAACAATGTTTATGTTTGTGGTAAATACTGCTTTTTAGGGCTACCTTTAAAAAACTCAAACTACAATATAGCTCAAAAAATATAGTTGAACTAAACTAAAGCTGATTGTGCCATCTCTACCAATCAGCAGAATCTACTAGATGACACTGTAAAATACAGTATCTCTTTGCAAATCAGCAATAATTTAAAGCATGCCACAAGCAATTACCAGAACCAAATGTGTAAAATTCTACTTAGACAGCTGAGAAAATCTGTTTAAAAATTCACAGAAGTTATCAAAGGTATTCAACTTTTTTTCCCCCTTTTTTTGTTTATTTGTGCATTGTTTACTGATTTTACCACAAAGGTTGTCTCAAATATTTGGTAGAAATTCATATTTAAAGAAAAAAATATGGGATAGTTCATAAACAAATAAAGAAACAATGGGATACTTTAGGTTGCACCAATTAATAAAACAGTAGAATGTGAAGCTAATATTGGATTTGCAATTAAAGTTTTGTAGAATGTGCTGTAGATACAGATTAATCACAAATAAAGATTGATGAAAGATGCCTCTGATTTACTTTTGAGCAAGTTAGCATTAAAGCAAAAGGTACTACTTTGAAGAATCTTAATGATTAAACATATTTCCTCTTGTTTAACAGTTTATATATTTTTTCTGATTACTCCATAATTGCACATGCCTTTCCACATAGTTTAGATGACTTCAATATCAATTAAAACTTAAAAAAAATGAAAAGGGGTGTGTCCAGACTTTTGATTGGTACTGTAGACACACTCAATCATGTCCACAGAGTGTATTGCTGTCCTTTTCTATGACAGACTCAGAATCACAGAACTGTATTCTCTTTTGGAATATTTCTCTTGAAGGCCAGGAGCCGGGCTGTGATGTAATGGCGTGATCGATATTTCTCCGGGAGGCGGAGCTGGGAGCGATGCTCGGAGGCAGAGCTGTTTCATTTGTTATCCCTGTTTAATTTTTCATTTCATTCATCTGTGAGAAGAAACGACCTTTTCTGTGCTTCTGGAGGAGCTGATTGTGCCGCGTGTAATCTTTTATAACCCAGCCACATCGCGCCGGTCGCACCGGGAGCCAGACCGCGAGTCCACGCAACACAACAACGGCAATCATAACTTATAAATAAACAAACAAACGAGTAAATAATAGATAAACACTTGAAGCCAAAGCCGGCAGATGTTTTGAGCGTTTTGGCTCTAAAGCAGATTTGCAATTGCGCAGTCTCTCAGAAATCCATATCAATTCATCCGATTCAGGCTGGACCGCTTCTGATTCCCCGTCTGAGTCGTGGCATATTCTGAAGTTATATAATGAGCTGTCATTTCATTTCTTAAAGTATACTTTCCTAAAGTATATTTAAAAATTAATAACCGTCCGTGACATTGAGGAATAGTGTCATTTCGCCGCGCGCCCGAACACTGGCCATGATGGAAATAGATAAAAATTTGATATGCGCCAGTGTAGGTTTCTATTTATAGCCGGTGGATTAGACAGTGCAGGCATACAAAAGCAGTTCTACAGTCACGCCTGATCTTTCTGCACAGATTTCACATCATTCTGACTCTCTGAGTTTCTGAGGAATCCGGCTCTCTGGGATGCGGGGATCAATACAAACGTATTGAAATGTATTGGAAAATGTATTTGGAAATATTGGAAAACACAAAGCAGTTTGGAAAATATGAAAAATAATAATTTATTACATTTATTATTGCAGCTTATCTACAGTACTTTTGCAGCTGTGTGAAAAAGTAATTGTCCCCCACTGATTTCCCTACTTATGGCTGGAGTTGTGGAGCTATGGAGTCTTTTATACTAGTCTGGGAGGATCCTGGCTCACTGTTATTAGGCCTTACTGGATGGAGCCTACTCTTCCCAATAAGGCACTTAATGGGGTTCAAGTCAATAATAAACTAAGGCCACAGTTTCAGCTGATGTAGGAGAATGCATAGTCTGTAATAAACACAATCTAATTATTTATGATCTCTATTTTGTATTACTTTTTTATCAGAAATTCAAAATGTTCTAATTTTAAGAAATGTCAATATTTATATATATAGAATGTAAGCACATAATTTTACAACACATAGTACATGTTATGGATGAACATACAGGTCTGGAAAAAAAAAAATAAGAGAACACTTCAGTTTCTGAAGTTTTTTTTTTCAGATTTTGCTATTTATAGGTATATGTTTGAGTAAAATAAACATTTTTGTATCATTCTATAAACTACAGACAACATTTCTCCCAAATTCCAAATATTGTCAATTAGAGCATTTATTTGCAGAAAATGAGAAATAGCTGAAATAACAAAAAAAGATGCAGAGCTTTCAGACCTTTAATATTGCAAAGAGAACAAGTTCATATTCATATTCAAGTTTTAAAAGTTTAGAAATCAATATTTGGTGGAATAACCCTGGTTTGGTTTTTAATCACAGTTTTCATGCATCTTGGCATGTTCTCCTCCACCAGTCTTACACACTGCTTTTGGATAACTTTATGCCATTTCTTTGGCAAAAATTCAAGCAGTTCAGCTTGGTTTGATTGCTTGTGATCATCCACGCAATCCTCTTGGTTATATTCAAGAGGTTTTCAATTTGGTAAAATAAAAGAAACTCATCAGTTTTAAGTCTTATTTAAGTCTTATTTTTACAGAGATGTATGATGGAAGATGTAGTTTCATATTATTTATTTCTAGAGTAACAGAGAGTGGGTAGGATGGCTCTTCCTTTCTCACATCACTTAGTGTTCTCCTCTAAGCGTGTTGAGCTTCAGTACTATTCTATTAGATGCAGTTTGAAAAATTATATTATGTTCTGACTGTGTTCTATTGAGGGGGTTGGAAGGCCCTTCCTCTTCCACATCACTTAGAGTTGTCTCTTAAGTGTGTTGAGCTACTGTGTACTGTATTAAAGCTCTCATCTTCCAGCTTGAGAAGATGTGGTGGAGATTCTGCACATGTCATGGAGTGAGACCTGGTAGAACCATGTGATTTAGGGAGAGTTCCAGGAGTTATATGGTATGGTATGACTGGAAATGACTCATAATTTGGGTGAAAACTGAATAAAAATACAAATAGTTATTGAAAATGTTTTTCCTAAGGATTTTAGAGAGCTCAGGATAGTCAGGTGCTCAATTAACCTGATCAGGACTCGAGCACAGACCTGCAGAAACAGTGGAGTTTGGAGAACTGGCTGTACACCAACACCTCCCGGGCATTCGTTAGGATTTCAGGAGTGTTTGTGCTGCAAGAAGTAGAAATATGGTCCCGGGACGACAGTTTAAAGTTGGAATCCTTCTCACTATTACACTCCAGGTTCCCCCCCAAGGTCAGGCATCCACTCCAGAGTTACGACCCGTAATCTGTTCCCATGACTGGCCCCGTCCCCGGGCAGGTGTTAGAGCATGGGTATCGCCTTGGCTCTCTGGATATGGCCGTACGAAGAGAGCTCCTGTAATTATCTGAGCTCAAAGACACTACAGAGGGAAGTTCCCGGTTAGCGGCTCTGAGCAATAACGGCCGCTTTGTAATTGCTGTTTGTTTCCTGCTGCTGTGCGAGATGTCTCAGCAGGACAACTCCAGCTCTCCTCCAACACGTCGCAAGTTTTCCTGCTATGCCGAGGCCCAGCCGAATAAGCGCTCGTTTATTACACAGATATAATAATGGTGTGATTTGTTTTTCTGTTCGTCTTTTCGTCTGTGGATTTGTCTTCTATTATGTTCCGATTGTGTTCTACTGATTTATTCACTCTCTCGTTTATTATTCATTACTTAGATGCTAAAACTGATTTAATCTTTTTTTTTTTGTTCTGTCAGTCTGTTCTGTTAGACTTTATAAATAGATACTGAATCCAAAACAAAAGTCTTAGTCATAACTCCACACAAGATAAAAGCTACCAGGAATATAAAATAACTAAGATTTAAGATTACAATGAGAAATGTTTATTGAGGTACACATACAGAAGTACAGTGTAACACATGTGTAATGCATTGGTGTAACACAACATGCCACACTTCTTGACATGTTGTAGAGCAGGGGTTGGCAATAGGCAGCCCTTGGGCCAGATGTGGCCTGCAATAGTTAAAAATCTGGCCCGTGAGGTTGTTTGAACTATAATGAACGGTAAATAAAAAAAAAAATAATAAAATGCTTCTCTGGTGAGCTTTTGTTTACTTGTCTCCCCTGTCTCTCTGTCGTGCTTGGCGTGACTTAAGTTTCAATCTGTTCTCGTTTTTACCATCCGTTCTTGGTCTCTCCTTATAAGGGCGTTTTTCCCGGCTGTGTCCCAATTCACTTTAACGAAACGCGTTCAATCCCGCGTGAGGAACGATGCGTTTATTTATTTATTTAGTTTTTCTTTTTCTTGGGTTTACCTGCTTTGAATGCAACTGTTCTGCAATTGGGTTCAACAACCCTCTGGGCTAAAGAGCTACTCTGTCTGTAGCACTCCATCCCATTACACTTCATTTTTCAAAACAGATTTTTTTTTTTGTGGCCCGCCACATAATGGCTTAGAAAAATATCTGGCCCATGGCCAAACATATTTGCCAACCCCTGTTGTAGCGGTTCTTAATGGAGTCCTGTGCTATTCCATCCCATGCAGTTCCGATATTCTCACACAGTTACTGCTGATTTTTTGCGGTAGCAGTTTAGTGTTGATAGTGCATCCAATACTGTAGCATCCCACACACTTTCGAAACTGGTCATAGCATGCACAGCATCTTTGTCAGGCAGCAGTGTGTGGATGAGCATTGTCCTATTGGAACAGTTCAATGGAGATAGGGCCAATAGTTGTAGGACCTCAATAACGTTGGACTGTCAAATTGCCTGCCTGCAATGAAGACCAAATATGATCTGGCATTGTAGAAAATTGCACCCCACACTATGACACTAGGACTTCTGGACATGGTGCTTCCACACACATTTGTTGATTGCCTTTGACAAGATACAAGCAGAGATTATACCTGTTAGACTAGATATTTAGGCCCTCTTGCCGTTTGGCCATGTGCTTACATATAGACAACCAGCTGTGGCAAGAGTACATACAGATGCACAGGGGTTGGACAATGAAACTGAAACACCTGTCATTTTAGTGTGGGAGGTTTCATGGCTAAATTGAAGCAGCCTGGTGTCCAATCTTCATTAATTGCACATTGCACCAGTAAGAGCAAAGTGTGAAGGTTCAATTAGCAGGGTAAGAGCACAGTTTTGCTCAAAATATTGCAATGCACACAACATTATGGGTGACATACCAGAGTTCAAAAGAGGACAGATTGTTGGTGCACGGCTTGCTGGCGCATCTGTGACCAAGACAACAAGTCTTTGTGATGTTGTGATGTATCAAGAGCCACGGTATCCAGGGTAATGTCAGCATACCACCAAGAAGGATGAACCACATCCAACAGGATTAACTGTGGACGCAAGAGGAAGCTGTCTGAAAGGGATGTTCGAGTGCTAACCATGGCAGAATTCAATGTGCACCTCAACTCTCCTGTTTCCACCAGAACTTAAATTATTGTGTCTAAAACCAAGTGTTTCAGTTTCATTGTCTAACCCCTGTAGGTAGACTTTCTTCTAAACTTTCAACAGTTGCATACATGTATAGTTCATTCAGCATTCATTCAGCATTCAATAGACGTAACACACTGATACAGGATATGCAAGGCAGCCATAATGCCGTCATGCATACAGGAACATGTATTTAACAACAAATGTACGTTATTTCTTTCCTTAGAGTCTCTAATTACTGGGCTGTTCTTTAGGACACACACCATTTGGCTTTCAGTGAATGATAACTGCCTCTTTTTCCATCTGTGCTAGAAATAAAGTCGTACAAATCTCAAGGATGGCTGGTTATAAGAAATATATGCTGTAAATCAATAATAATTCCCTCTGACTGGTAGACTGACTGAAACAAATGTAGAAACTGATTTTATTATTGATGTTAGAAATTATTTAAAAATCCTTTAAATCATCAAATTTTGTATTTTCTGTTTCAAAAGAAGCTCAAATCAAGTATGAACCAGTTTGATCCTATCAGTCACAATAGTTACTCTTAAAAACTAATTTTGCCACTATGAAGCACATTTCTCAGAAAAATCAACAGTGCGCCTTATATATAATCCAGTGGGCCTTATGTATTAATTGTGACAGTCAGTTTGTAAGGAGCAGTAAAGCCACTCTGCTGAAGTACAGCGTCATGAATGAGTTTTAGTTTAGTTAAGTTTCTCCAGCACCAAGGCTGGAGCAGTAATAGCATTAGCTGTTAGCTGCTCTTTTGCCATTCGGAGGTGAGTATATTGGACTCCTGTGTGCATATTTACCATTTTAAAACAAGCTACTTGAAATGAACCACTAGCTGTTAGCACCCTTGTTTACTGGAACACTCAGGGTTCCTCAGTGTAGTGCTGTTGGGAAGCATTTGCTAACGCTAAGCACTGCTAAATGTGTTTAGTGCTGCTGCTAATCGTGCTAAAATACTGGAAATCTAAGCTTACTGTAAATAAAAGAAAGCACTTTACTCACCCAAATAAACAGTTTTTAGAAGAGAAATCTGTAAAGATTTACTTTGAAAGAAAATGTTTTTTTTTTTTAAGAATTTTAGTTTTGTTTACTTGCTGAAGACCTGCTGAATTAGAAGGTAAACTTCTTGTTCCTTACTAGTGTCACTTAAAATATGCCTTATTATCCAATGCGCCTTATGTATGAAAAAAGACCAGAGAATAGACGTTCATTTAAAGTGTGCCTTAAATTAAACAGTATTTCATTAATAAGGCTTTAAACATGATATTGAATAGTATCTCAATGCATTTTCCCCAAATGTTAAAATAACAAAGGCTAAAATATAAAATATGTCTATATAGTGTCATATGATCAAAATGTTTATGCGCTATTTGAACCATGAGAACAAAATTATAGTAAAATATGCTGATATAAACATAGGGCAACAACTTTTGGTAGTCATGACGATGTTGATGTTTTTTTATGTTACTATATTTTATATGGGCTTGGATACTGCATGTAAGATGCTGTGTTTGTCTTGGGTTATATCAGTATACAACGTTACAATGTTATCTAACCAGTCACCATAATTTTGACTGTCCACGATTGTTGAATTAAAATGGTTACTGATGACGCACACATGCATTAGATTTGTTCATGTCTGGGAAGAAAATGGTATTAAATGGATTAATGTAATTCACCCTGTAACTAACCAGGTATTTAATAATGCAATAAAGTAATTATACAGTATGTTCTATTATAGCAGGATGATGGTAAAAAAAAAAATCCAGGGTTAAAGCATACATTTATAATCTCCTTGCCGAATGAGGATGGATGGAGTCAGGGCTGGAGAATAAGGCGGCGGTGTTAGAAAAGGCTTCAGAGTGGAAGAGAGAGAGAGAGAGAGAGGAGAGGAGGGCAAGTTCGAGTGAAGAATGAGAAATTTATTCCATCTCTTTTCCTCACAGTTCATCTTTCTCCGCTCGCCTGGCCTCCAGGACCCGAGCTTGTGGCAACAGAGAGAGGAAACACAACAAAAGGGTCTGAGGAGCGCCTGAGCCCGCGGTCCGGCGCTCCCCGGAGGCCCGGCTGACCATCGATCAGCCTCTACATGACAAACAGGCAGAACGAGCCGTCTGGCCAGCAGGGCCTCTTCAAACAGCCCTCACTCTGTGCCTGTCAATTACCCAGCCTGCCCTGCTCTCCGCCGCTGCTGCCATTCGCACCGGCTGCCTGCGACAAATATTCAATAACCCTGCTCCCGCTGTTTGAACATTACCGAGATGAGGCTCTTTTAAATAGGTCTTGTGTCGCCCACCGTCGATACGCAACCTACCGTTCACCTTTTATTCTGTTAAAAATGAAAGAGTTCTGAAGAATGTCGCGCGGCGGGACGCTGGCCAAGAGCACCCTACTCAGTCGCGAAGAGACATAAAGCAGAAAAGCAAAGCTCAATCGTCAAGATTTATCTGCGGTTTATGATGATAGATCCATTGCATATGCTGTGCGACAAAAATACATGTATCGATTTAAGGAATGGCTAAGAGGAAAATATCAAAGTGCTAGAAAGATGGGACTTTGTTCATCCCTATCCCTATCTAAGACCAAATTGTAATTGAAAAAAAAATATATATAAATTATATGGATCTTAGGAAAAAATAAGAATAAAAACAACAGTGCACACAGAAAAACTTTTACATCTATAGAGGTCAGTAATGAGTATGACTGAACAGGTGAAGGCAACACCTATAGAGGGCGGTATTAAAGGAGAACTCTGGTGTAAAATGCACTCTTGGTGTAGTAAAACATGATAAAAAGAAAACCATGTTCTCCCACAGCATTCCCAAAGCATCTAGAAATTTTAACAGTTTGTCCAAACATCCTTTAGATTGGGTGACATGAGGCATAATCACATTTTCCAGGCTCAAAGTAGCTCCACACCTCCTTCCTAGAATCCAGAGAGCCCTGACATTTAAAACGAGGCATTGATAATTTTAAAAAGTGCACAAGAAGCTTATTAAAAAACACTTTTTACATCCCATAACACGAGCTTCAGCTCCGAGCGCCACCATCACTGTACTAATAATAACAGAGACATATATATATATATATATATATATATATATATATATATATATATATATATATATATATATATAGATCAGGTGTGGAGCTACTTTGAGCCTGGATATCGGTGAAAAAAGTGATTTATCTGGGCAAATTATGCCCTGTGTTACCCAGTCTGAAGGGTGTTTGGACAAACTGTTACAATTTCTGGATCTTGGAACGCTGTAGGGGAATGGAGGTGTGCTATTCATCAAAGGTAGGTACTTTTTATCACGTTTTACTGCACCAAAAGTCAGTTTACACAGGAGTTCTCCTTTAAGTTATGTTTGTGCTAACAGGTGTAGTAACTACTTTAGAGGGCAGTAGTGAGTAATGTTTGTGCTAACAGTAGGGTAACACCATTAGAGGGCAGTAGTGAGTAATGTTTGTGCTAACAGGTAGGGTAACACCTTTAGAGGGCAGTAATGAATCATATTTGTTCTATCAGGTGCACTAATAGCTTTAGAGGGCAGTAGTGAGTAACATCTGTTCTAAACAGGTTTATTAAAAAGAGAGAATGTTTATTGTAACATGTTATTACAACGTTTTTGGGGGGAATGATGAGTAAGGTTATTTTTCCTTTATAGGGCAGCATTAGCAAGTAATGTTTGTTCTGCCAGAAGACGTAACACCTTTGAAGTAGGACAACAGTGAGTAATACTGATTGTTCTATCAGGTGCAGTAAGACATTTAGAGTGCACTATTAAGTAATGTTTGTTCCAACAGGTGATGTTACACCTTTAGAGAGCAACAGTAAGTAATGCTAATTCTAACAGTTGCTGCAACACCTTTAGAGGGTTAAAGAAGCATGTACCTTTTATCCTAACAGGTGCAGTAATGCCTTTAGGCTGTATTAATGAGTTCATTCTTCCAGAAGCAGCAACGCCTTTGGAGGGCAGCAGTGAGTAGCTTTTGTTTAAGAAGCGCCTGCTATGTAGACATTTTAACAAACTAAGATGACCTGATTTATGTTGCTAGTTTTCCTTGTGCAGCCATTACCCCCGGTGCATTTGCTCTTTTGTTTATCTCCACCATTACCACCAGCCCACCCGCCATCTCTGAAGCTCTCCTCTCTCTGAAGGTCCAAGTCCACCCCCGCACATGCTACTTCCAGTGGAGCATTAAAGCGGCAGCCCGGGAAGGGTCTCAGTCTTGTGCCTCTTGCTGAGAAAGCTTAGCCAAGGGCTCCCCAGCGGATCCATCAATTACCCTCGGCCCCCGGAGCCGGGGCGGAGGGGGCACCATCCCCAGAGCTTCCTCAGATGGCATCCAGAAGAACGGCTGAGAGGGAAAAGGCCAGGAAGGGGCCAAGAACAATCCTCGCTACTACTCTAAAGGACGTCAAATCAATTTACACCACGCACCCCAACACACATTTCCCTGTCCCCAATTATCCCAGTCTTCAGAGTGTCTCTACGGACAGAAAAAAAGAGAGGAATGAGAGGAACTGCAAGCGCCTTCCATTTTGTCATCGCTTTATCTCTGAAGGCTTCACAGTTGTGACTCAGTCTTGCGCAAGTGTAAGAAACGTGTTTGCAGGCTTTCTTCCGGAAACTTGTCACATAACTCAAAGTTTTGTCACTGAAAGGAGGTGGAAAAAGCGCCGTGCAGAACTTTAGCAGAATGCAGGTTGTTAGGACTTTTCGGCGGAACACGGACAGTCTGCTTACACTATCTAAAAATGGTGCCTGTGTAAGGAAAGGGAGGAAAAAAGCGAGCCGGGGAAAAGAGTGACACTACGGAGATGAAGTTTGGTGAAACTCTGGGCGAGACAATGGCGGAGCGGTAATGTAGAGGGTTTGAACGCCGTGATTAGCCGTGGCGGTGGAAAGGCGGAACAGCTGGACTGTACAGATACAGTTCCTGCAAGCCTCAAAGCGTCTCCAAAGGGTAAACACAACATGAGTCGCTTTGATTTATGGAGCGCGTCACAGACCCAACGGCCATTATTCGCGCTGAAAGGCGCCGAGAATCACGAGAGGAAATGTGTCCATAATGCAGCTTTTCACAGGTAGGCTGCAGGAAGTGGAGAATGCAGGTCTTTTCTTCTCCCCCCTCAACCCCTCCACCCCTCCAGAAATGCGATTTGATGAACTGTCCCTTTCTCCTCCCTCTCAGCCGTAATGTATTTCGTTAATGTGTTTGTTCGGGAGCACGGCAAATTACGGCGCTGCTCGTGAATGGGTGCGCATCTCTTTCTCCTTTCACAGCAAATAATTTGGAGCGTGATTAATTTCCAGATACCTCTCCTCTCCTCTTCCTTTTTTTTTTTTTTTCGCTGATATTCCTGGGCATGCTCCTTTACAATGCTTGTTTTTCCTATTTATGTGTCAAAGCCCACAATTCAGAACAAGGAGATGTCAAATGTAATTAATAGGACCTATTCAAACATGCACTAATGGAGAGAGGCTGAGCTGAGCAGCCTTTTTTTTTAAAGAACATAAGTTCAATAGCACACACTCTGTTGTTCCCGAACTCGCGGCGCTGAATGCGTTCACCCTTTGAAGCGTTTTAGAGGTAAACCCATTCAGTTGGGTGAGAGCTGTTTTTTGTAGAATATTAACGAGCTGTTTTGGTTAACAGTGTTAAAAAAAAATGTTTAAAACTCTGCTAAAGACTTCTCGGGCAAATACATGCAGGGTTCTTTACTTTACTAAGATTCATTTTTATATGAATAGAAGCACCTACATGAATGTGACTTGAGCAACACCATTGAAAAAAAAAGCATTTTTGATTTTATTAAAGGACATTTTTTTAAAAGAAATGCATATAAAGTAATTCAAATCCCAGGTTTCCAAATCTAGAACTTGAATCCAGTTTCCAGTCTGGGGTTTTGTTCTTGTACTGGATGTTAAAGAAAAAGCTAATGTTATTGATTGGCAGCATAGTTTGACACCTCCCACCAGTTACAAAAAAAATAAGGACTGGAAATTGGATATTATTGAGATGTTTTGGTTAACAGTGTTGAAAATGCATTTAAATCTGTAAGACTTCTTAGGTAAAGAAACAGGGCGCTTATCTTTCTTTTGTTTTCTAATCTACAATGGAATCACCCACAGAACCTGTTGTTGAATCTGTATTTGTAAGTGTTATCCCTGGTCTGTGAATTGCCTATGCTGTATGTTATACCCACTGTTGGATTAGCACTTTGTTCAGAAGGGGTATTCCTGCATGACACACACACAGTGCTTCCAGGTAGGCTGTGTATGTACTGTACCATAAGCCTGAAAGAAAGCATAGATAGATAGATAGATAGATAGATAGATAGATAGATAGATAGATAGATAGATAGATAGATAGATAGATAGATAGATAGATAGATTTGTTTGTGCTGGTTGGGTTGGGTTGGGTTGAGTTGAGTTAAGTTGGGTTGGGTTGGGTTGGGTTGGGTTGGGTTGGGTTGAGTTGGGTTGGGTTGGGTTGGGTTGAGTTGAGTTGGGTTTGGTTTGGGTTGCTTTGATTTGGGTTTGTGTTGTGTTGTGTTGGGTTGAGTTGAGTTTGGTTCAGTTTGCTTTGCTTTGGGTTGGGGTTGGGTTGAGTTGAGTTTGGTTCAGTTTGCTTTGCTTTGCTTTGGGTTTGGGTTGAGTTGTGTTGTGTTTTGTTGAGTTGGGTTTGGTTTGATTTGGGTTGGAATTGTGTTGTGTTATGTTGTGTTTTGGTTGGGTCACACTCAAGTGTGATTACTGTATTCAAACCTGTCTAACAAACTGCACAGAGAGTAAAAACATCTGAAAGTGCAGCTAGATAGATAGATAGATAGATAGATAGATAGATAGATAGATAGATAGATAGATAGATAGATAGATAGATAGTAAAATCAGTGTCAAATCACTCAACAATTTTCTAAAGATCTACAGATGTACAGATCTTTCACCTTTAATCATGCTGGAGTTTGGAAGTGTCCTTGGTTAAATGGCATATAATAAGTCATTTCTCCAGCAGAAGTCAGAAACACTCATCCTGCTCCAATTACCTTGCATAACCTGCAACGACACGTTCTGAGGTCAAGCCATCATTTCACCACCACGGCTTTTAACTAAAAGCTTCCCCGCTGTAGCGTTACCTCTTATCTGCACTCCACAGTGTTAAATATCAGCCAGCCATCAGCCACTGTAACCGCAATCCTTCCAGGAATAAAAAATAAGAGAAAAAGCGGGAGCAGCAGCAGAAATGACATTTAATCCAGGGAAATGTAAATCCTGAACAGTCGGCTCACCACCAGTCCATTACTGGGATTGCTGGAGTCTTCGCCCGCTGAGCTGCCGGCTGAGAATATGAGCTAATTGACTCAGAGGCGCTGAGGTATGGGATTATACATAAACACGTCAGCCCTAAGCACCTCTATAATTCATCACGGCTTAGGTGGGATTGGACATTAGGCATTTTTATAGCTTCTACAATGGAGACAAAATTGTTCTTTAATATAAGCGCGGATTTATGACCCTTCTCGGCTGCCGTAATCAATTCTGGATTTAGCCTGCTCCTTTATGGGCCTAAGTGACCCGTTCTGCTAGTCTGGGTCTGGCTCCAATTTTCAAACAATGCCTTCTGAAATGATGTCGGTGTAACCTTTAATTGGATGAAAACGGATGGTGAGCGTTAAAGGCTTCAGCTTCGAAGTGATTTATCAGCACCAAATAAACACACATTTAGGGTCTTGCTTATATGGTTATGTGTGTTTCTTTTTGTGTGTGTTTATGTGTGTGTGGGTATAACACCTTAACAGGGTCCGTTAGCTGGAAACCAGGTGCAGGTTTTATTTACTTTGCTGAAAACCTGAAGCAGCACTTTCACTCTGCAAGCTAAGGTGCTAACTTTGCTAATTACCCCGAGCTCTAAAAGTCATACTGTGTGCAGGGCTGTAATCTCTGCAGCTTCCAGGTGAAGAGAGGACAATCCAGTTATCCTGTAGTTTTATTACACTGTCGCACGGCAAGCCACAGATAACCCAACTACATCCAATGAAAAAAACAAAAAACAAAAAAAAAAGCAACTGCTGATAATGTAATTAACCCTTTAGCGCTGGAGGAAAAGAGCAGCTGTGGTTTATCTACATAAATTACCTGATATCTGCATCCTGCATTTAGGTTTACCTGAAAATAAAATATCTAAATTTCACCACTGTTTTCAGCTTTTGTGGATTTTTACTTTTCCTCTAATGAACCAGACCAAAAAATAAAATTAAATGCATTTTTTAATTCAAATTAAACCTGCTTAATTTGAAGCACATGTAAGTGCACATGTAAGTGACAACTTGTTTTATGATCACTATAAGTAACACAAGAGGGACACAATGTATACAAAAATAAAGACTATACAATACCAGTCAAAAGTTTGGACAGCTTAAATTCAGCTTAGGTTTTTATTAATTCAAAATGTTCTGCGTTGTATGTTAATAATAAAGTCATCGATACTATGAAGAAATGTTAAACAAAGCAGAATATATTATATATTTTAGATTCTTCAAAGTAGGAATCTCTTGCTTTGGCTTTCAGTTAACAGCTGTGCTGAACTTGTCAAGAGTTAATTACTTGAATTTCTTGTTATGTGTTTGAGAGCATCTGTTGTGTTGTGAACTATCCTCAAATGCATACTCAAAGACCATCAAATACTTTATGATGAAACTGGCTCTCATCTGGACCATACCGGGAAAGTTAGACCAAGAGTTTCCTCTGGTGCACAGGATAAGTTCATCAATCAGAGTTACCAGCCTCAGAAACTGCAAGTTAACAGCACCACAGATAAAAGCCACCTAAATGCTTTTGGTTTGACTGTAGAGACAGTTACTCCAACAAAAGCAGAATAAACGTTTTTTTTAATACCCTTGATTTTAGAAGACATTATGAATAAGCAGATGTCCTTATACATTAGCTCATGATACACATCTACAAACCATATGTAGTGCTTGCTATACAGCTCTAGAAAAAAAAATAAGAGACCACTTCAGTTTCTAAAGGTTCTTGGCATGTTCTCCTCCACTAGTCTTTCACACTGCTTTTGGATAACTTTATGTCACTCCTGGGGCAAATATTCAAGCAGTTCAGCTTGGTTTGATGGCTTGTGATCATCCATCTTCCTCTTGATTATATTCCAGAGGTTTCAATTCAGGAAAATCAAAGAAACTACTAATTGTATTGGTCTCTTATTTTTTTCCTGAGCTGTACATATAGTAATACATTAAATGTCCAAACTGGAAACCTGCACTATTAGACAATAGGTAAAGAAGAACAGAGTCTTTTCTTCCAAAAATAATTCAGTAAACTGAAGCCAAACACATGGAAGATGAAGCACCCGTTCCCAACAAAGCTAACGTCCCCAGGTTTAACATCTGAATTTACCCTGAAGAGGAAAAAACTTTGTGTAAGTAATGTTGTCAGCAGTCGCTGTACCCTTATGGTTTACAGTCATCTGCAATGCAAATCCTGAATCCAGTTCAGCAAAGCTATTGTTTCACATTATATGGGTCACCTTTGTTCTTTTCCCCGCCTTGTATTTGTGTCACAGAACAAAATGCTTTCCTGAGACAATGCCTTTTCCCCAGACGGCTATTTTGACTGACCAAGAACATGAAAACACAAATAGCGTTTCAGGTATTAATAGCTTTAGGCCTAAAAGAGTATCTTTTAAACAAAGACTCAGAGGTTGTGAGGTCACTAAAGCAATTCACAGAGCCCGCCAGATATGTGTGCACAGCAATACAATTCATACTGGGGCGCTTAGCATTATCGTGTGGTGTTTTTTTGTTGTTGGTTTTTTTTGTTGTTGGTTTTTTATCCATATTTTTCAATCATGTTTTGACATTTACAGCATGAACCAAAGGCCACAGTTTCCCCGGTGATGAAAACATAACAGACTGTGATGTTAAATATGCCAAGTAATGTATTTATTGAGCGTTTTAATTTGTTTTTTAATGTATTAACAGTATGTGTGTGACTTTGTTTGAGGATCGGGGTGAAAATGTTATTTCACACAGCTGTTTACAGGCCTGTTATTTTGTCTCAGAATGAAAAACACTGCTTTTACTTTAGCCGAAGTCTCACTGAAGAAAAAAAAAAAACATGGTTTAAACTAAGACTAGCTTAGCTTAGCTTAGCAAGGTAACGCTAACACATTAAACTGCAACATTTTTTTTGGAATTTTTGTAATAATAATAAAATGTTTGTAAGCTCTATAATTACAATCAAATCTTATAAATTTGATAAATAGTAAATAATGGAAAAATAATAAAAAATATCTCAAATATTTTTTTAATGTTTTGTGGGCCTAAAGGTACAGTATTAATTAACTCCAATAATGACCCAAATACTGGTCTTTTAAAGGACCAAATAAGGATTATATTTTCAGCAGTAAATGATAAATTGAAAAAGTAATCAGATATAAAGAAAACATGCAGAGTTCAACCAATGACATCTCTTGATTCTTTTATTGGCTAATGCAGGCAAGGGGTGGGGGGGAGGGGGCGTGTAGTTTCACGTGCAGAATGAATGTGCAGCTAACAGGCAAGAGCAAGTACTAAATGAGACATTTAACACTGAATTTCCCGGAGGCGCTAAGTGGTCCAGCAGCCTAAAGTGCTGCCACTATGATCGGAAGATCGCTGGTTCGAATCCTGGTCATGCAGCTCACCATCAGCTGCCGGAGCCCTGGGAGAGCACAACTGGCTTTGCTCTTTTTTCTCTCATCACTGTGAAGGGTGATGTCAATCAGCACAAGGCATCTGTGAGCTGATGTATCGAAGACCTTGCCGCTACGCTTTCCTCCAATTACACGTTGTGATGCTACTCGGCAAGGCAAAAAGATGAAGTGGCTTACTTCACATGTATCAGAGGAGGCATGTGTTCGTCTTCACTGTTTTTTTGTGTCGTGAAATCACTAGTGATGGGGGATATACAGCTAAGTAGCAGCCAGACAATTGGCTTAGATGAATTGGGAGAGAAATTTTCAATTTGAATCTATTCCCAAACTCATGATATCCAGCGTAATTGGTGAAAGCAGCTCCTGCGCTGACGTTGCTGTGAGTTCAGGTGATGCGTTCAGAGTGGCTGAGTGAACTTTCAGCCTTTGGTTTGTTTGTCAGCTCAGAAGAGGCGGATAAACCTCTGTGTTTTTTGGAACCGTGTTCTGGTCTTTGTTTTTCCTCCGACTGTTTGCTGCGCGCGCCGACCGTCGTGCCACGCGGGCGTTATCATAGTGTTCAGACACAACTGACGGCCTGCCAACAGATCAAGCCATGCCTCTGCCTGCCTCCCTCGCCCTCTCTCTCTCTCTCTCTCTCTTTCTATCGCTCTCTCTGTCCACCAACTCATAAACAACAGGCCGATCCGCTCAATAAACGAGGAAGGTCCGTTTATGACACATAAACAGAGAGCGGCTGCAGGCCGTGTTGACTCGGCACCCATCAGCCGGTGCTAATCCCAAAGACACACAGCCGAGGCTGGCAGACAAATAAAGCTTAGCGGGGTCACGCCGCAGGACAAGAGTTCAAGCCACTAGCTCTGTGATACATTAGCACAAAAACACACAGTCCCCCACTCTCCCAGATAACACGGCGCTCGGCGGGTGGAGGGCTGCTTTGATCAATAGTCGGTACCTTCCTCAGCAGGAGAGAGCTCCTTTAAGCACTCTGCTTTACAGCACTGCTGTTCCAGTGAAGAAGGCTTAGCCGAGGCTCCGCAGAGCTCTGTTTGGCTAATTAGCCTGTGAGATTGTTAGCAGATCAGCACATCCTCCACGAGAAAAAAAAAAAAAAAAAAAACTGAAGTGAGAAATTAAGGTGTGTAAATATTGTGTTTTATAATTGCCAACACCTGATTAGGATTTGATTACAAATCGATCACCTGGGAGGAACCTGACATGGGGGTTTACATAGCTAAAGTCATAGCATGAGAGTTCTTTTTAGACGTGCTCTTGATATCAGTGTATATACTGTAACGATACAGAGGCAGGATGCAAAAGCAAGTGAGTTTCATTTTCCATAAAAAAACAACAAAAAAACAAAGAACAAAACTGAGATAATCAAACAAACAAAGGCCTAACAAGGTCTAACAAAGAAGCATAAATACAAAAAAAAAAACAAAGAAACAAACAAACTAAAGAAATCAAACCAAAAACGTAGACAAAGATGGCAGAACTGAGGCGCAAACTAACAAACTAAATCAAAAGTTAAAGCAAGATAACATTGTAGGGTCAAACTAAGATACTAAAGCTCAAATACAGAGATTGAGGTTCAGACACAAAGGCAAGACAGAGAACAAAGAAACAAACTGGGAAACAGAAAACACCTAGGGAAGGAAACAAGGGGGTGGAGTAACAGTCGGCACAGGTGAAAACACTAAAGACCAGACAAGACAACAACAAATCAGGGCCATGTGCTCTTTGACAGCTAAAAACATATGACAAGAGAACAGAGGACAGTAGCACATGGAACCAAAAAAAAAAGGAAAATCACAAGAAAGACACGGGCTAGCGTGTGTCATAGTTGGGACAGGACTCAGACACGTACAGATGCTAATAATTTGTTTATTAAAATTAAACGATGGTACAGGGTTTGTCAGAAACGTAAACAGGGTAATCACCACAATCAGGAACCACGTAGACAAAGGCATACCATAACCAGAGACAGTGCAGAGAATCATACACAGGGAAGCCAGCAGTAGAGATAATCCAAAAGGCAGAAAAAAGATAAACAGTCCAAGTCAAAACACGGTAAATCCAGTATCAGAAGCACAGGCAGAAATCGGCATCGAAAAAACAAAAGGCAAGGTCATACACAAAAAATACAGAGACAGAGAAAGTAAGACTTTGCAATGAGGATAAACCAAACAATACTCGGGTCAGGTGTGTGCGTGAGGTGCTCTTATATAGTGCAGGTAATCAGTATTCAGGACTTCCTGGAGGAAGCTGGTGATGTGTCACGTGATCGTGTGTGTGTGTGTGTGTGATGTCAGCGGGTGGTGCGTTCTGGGTAGTTTTTAGGCTGAGAACCTAACAACTACAGCTGAGTGTGGGAGGAACAGGAGCCCTTTCAGCACCAGACGTGACAGCTTATGATATGTACACTGATCGTCAAAATGGTTGCATGCTGAAAGAAGTGTGATATTGGTATCAATTAACAAACAACAATTAAAAATTGAAATGATTAAAAAAGACTGCTTTAGACTGCCATCATATTATTTATTGCACTATTAAAATTATGTGATAAATCATCCCATTAAACCTGAATATTCTCGTGCCGTTTTTGTGGTAGGGAATGTTGGTAGTGTTGATGGCACGTCCAATAGCATCCCACACATTTTCAGGGATCAAGGATAGGTTTAGAAATTAGGCAGGCGATGGCATAGCATTGCATCTGCAGTGTATCGTGTCCAAATTTAAAGTTCATTCTTTTGTTTGCTTGCTTTCAGAGTCTTATAATACAGTGTATTTAAAAGGCCTATTTGAATACTTCGGGACTTACAATAGGTTAGTTTCCTAAACAATAAATAGAATAGAGAATCATCTCCACATAAAGTAAACTATATTTCAGGACTAGGATTTATCCCTTACTGTGAAACAGTAGTGAAAACTATCAAGATCCCAATGAATTTCTTCTCACACTTTATAGATCACACATATACACCCACATACACACACCCACATACACACACCCACCCACACATACACACACTCTGCAGAAAGAGTCCTGTCAAGTAAATTTGAAAGGAAGGACATGCTAACTGCCAGCTGTCTGACAAGGTTAGAAAGGCGATGTTAACAGCAGAGGAAGGGCAGGAAGCCAGAGAGGAAGAGAAGATAATGGAGCAGACAGAAGCTGAATGTGGTGAGAAAGACAGGATTTATAGATTACGCCGAGGGTCGTGGGAGACTCAGACTTATAACGTATAAGACTAATGGTGGCCCGGTCCACACACCCGAATCCGCGCCGTACCGAGAATTAGCCGGAAACACGGGGAATTGTCTTAGAAATCAAATCACTGGAAGATAAGTGTGTTTCCCATGTGTGTCGCTCAGAGTGGTTTGGGAAGCCACTTAGCTCTAATGCTAGGAGTAAATAGCTCGGCTATTAGCCAAAACATTTCAGTCAGAAAAGCGCCGTTTCAGAACATTGGAGCAGATGTGTTTATTCGTTACGCGGTGATGTCATTTGCATTCAGGCCCCCAATTTAATCGATCGAACCCGATCAATTCCGCTGCTCCAAAAAGCGCAGCGGTTGTTAGCTCAGTGGTGCTCGGGGTCCCAGCTATGTTATTGACGTTACATGCTAATAAACTCTCGTACATCAATGTTCTCAGGCTTTCTCATTGATGGAGCTGAAATAGAAATTCTATCAGATTCTAGTGGAAGTGGTGGCGGGTTTCATTTTATTTGTGTTTGTTATGTGTAACGTTATGATTTTTGTGTTCACCATAAAAAAAGAACAAAGAAAAAGCAAAAAAAAAAAACAAACACTGTAAATATTTAGCATTTTGCTTAAACACAAGTAGAATAAAGTCTAATCATCTATAATTAGTCTAATCGCAATAATCATAATTTACCTGGTTTTCTTTCGAATATGCTGTCCAAAACACATTTAAGGCCATTGTATTGGATTTAGTTGCTTATTTGGATGCCACATATCTGCATAAACTTCATTTAAACATTCAACTTAAACTTATTAAAAATTTAACAAGTTTATGTTAACAGAATTCTTAGAATGGTATGAGTTATGGTACATTTCACAGATTTAATTTGTTACTATTATGGGTGTCTCCTGGGTTTTTTAAATATAATGATATGTGAAGTGGGTCCGTTTTGACCTTGGGTATAATAAGAATGATAAATATTGTAATATCATAATATCTATGGCCAAGTTTTCAAGTTTTGCCACTTTGCTAGTATATTGTTACTTTGGATATACTTTAAATTTTGTGAACAATGGACCAAAATGTTCCAAAATGGAGAAAATTGAAATAAACTCTTGTAAATTTGCCATTTTACACAGTAAATTTGATTATTTTTAAGGCATTATTGAGGTAACACTGACACATTTACTGTGTAGTAAAAAAAAGCCTGAATTGCGTTTTTAGAACTAAAACTATTCTTAGATGGTCGAGCGAGCTTAAGGCTAAGATGCTTTTTGAAACTGGGCCCTGTTTTCTTTTTCTTTTTTAATTATTTAATTACAGTAATTACATATAATTACATAACTACATTAATGTACCGCTTCAAAAATAACAATATAAGAGTCTTCTGAAGGAAAAAGCGAAACTTTTAAGGGTTATCCATTAAATTTTGGGCTGTTTGAGAAGAATGGCCACACAGGAAGCCACACAGCCAGTTCCTCGCTGCAGGACGGTGGTGGGGTTGGGTCGGCCGGCAGAGCGGTGTGAAAAATCAACAGTAAAAATTCTCTCCCGAGGGGCTGGAGTGTGTGAGGGCAGTAATCACAGCAGCTGGCCCAGTCACACTTGCTTTGATAGCTCAGTGACCATCATGGCAATCGATGTTGTAATGCACAATCAAGTGTAATGTGCATTTGCGGCGAAGTCGGTTCGATAGCGGTCTGTCTGAGGCCGGGAGAGAGAGGGACGGTGGCTTTCAGTGAAATCAATGGCATTGTCCTCATAAGAATTAGCCAGATTGGGACAGACTGTTATTTTTCCTCTGAGAGGGAACGCTGGCTGGGCTGATTATTCCCGAGGAGAGGGTCTGTCCTGCTCTTCAGGCTCTTATCGGACCGCCCTCGATCCGCCTTACTATAGTCCTGCATTCCCCTACTGATGAGACTGAAATCCATCTGTGGACCAAATTTAGTGATTTAGTGAGTTTTTCTGATGGAAAGAATACTATATTTTACTCAGTAGACTCTTTAATAAATATAAACCTTCGGTAACACTTCACTTGGATGATGCATTTTATGGCCTTGTCGATGCTCAACTGTTATTCAACATTTAAATCAATGTGTAATAAATGCAAAGTAACCCTATGTTAAATGGAAATGAATTGAAATAGAACCTAAACTTAACCTTAGCAATTAATCAACCCTAAAATCTAACCCTAACTCTAACCTTAAAGGTCTCTTTCCAAAAAAATCCACTTTTTCTTGTTCTTTTTTGTTTTTCAGCCATCACTGTCTGCAGTACCTAAGAAAAAAAAATCTCAGAAAAATGAGTCGATCAGAGAGATGTTAGGTGCTGTTGTAGAAAAGAAAATGAAAGGTGGGTCAACACCCACCTCTCGTCCGGGGTACAACTCCCCTACGTGTTCGTTTGATAGAGAGAGTCAGACAGGTGGAGTGAAGTTGAAAGCAAACCAAGTATTTATTACAAAGTGCTGAATATTCAGGAGAACCCACACATGAAAGACCGTCTAACAGCCGTCCCAGTATAAGTTCTGACCCCCCCTCTGATCTGACTCCATGTTTATACCCCAAATGACGTGAAGCCTGCTGATGAGGCGTTGCTAAAATCATCTCATGTTAGTATGCATATTCTCACGTGTTAGTGTTCAAGTTTCACAGGTCTGACCGGACCACTAGTGTTTGGCCTTGATTGTGTCCAGCCGGACAGTGTGGTATTGTTTTAAGAATTGACTGGGTCCAGTCAGACAGTGTGATATTGTTCCAGTAATTAGACAGTGCCGCCCTCCCTATGTGCGCGCGTCCTCCCGCTTTGGTAGGTGAAGGACTTTGCACGCACAGAGAGAAAGGCCGCACTGTTCGTCCCGAAGCCTCCTTTGTATCAATTTAGTTCATACAGAGTGCACTAGCTGATGATTGATGGCCGTTAGTCAGAGACATGCAGTAAACGAAATGCTTCAAGCATGAGCTACACAAGTCTCACAATAAATCTCATATGTTATATGTTAATGTGTTAGTGGCGCGTGGTTAGACCGCCATACAATAGACCCTATGTGTTAGTAAACGCCTTATGTATCGTGTGGGTTAATTTGTCACAATAGAGTCTGTGTTAGTCACATGCCTGATCAAACAATGTTTTACTATATATGTAAAGAATATACTGTGATTATTGGTTAATCTTCTATATAGATGCGTGTAAAATACACTGTGAGTAATAAAAATGATCAAATACAATGTGAGTATTGGTTATGCATATAGAATACAAGGTTTCACACAATGATTATGTAATTATAGATACTAAGATAAGTAATCATAATTGAAAGATATTTGTCAATACACTCAAGGTAAAATAAACAGTTACTCTTCAGTGCCTACGTCAACGTCAGACAGAGCTTTTAGCTAAAGAACTTACAGCTTTTGTTTACACAACTAGTTAGCATCAACTATCTTATGTACGTCACTATAGGTTTAAATCGGATCTCCGGTTGATTCCACGTTTTACCGAGACCTTAAATATACTAAGGAAGCACGGTTTGACAAGGCCGTTGTAGATCGTAGTAAATTTAACTGGTGGGGGGAAAAGGCAGGTAGGCGTTCTCTGTTGTTCAGTGCTGTTAGCCAATCAGAGGCGATATGTTTGCATGTACAGTATGAATATTCATGAGCAAGAGCCAAATCCTGTCTTTCTTCAGAGAGACCTCTAATTCAGTGACCTAAAGCAGGGCTAAATAGAAACACCTGAGCACTTTTTGTTCATTAAAATAATAATATGAATTAAAAAAAAATGATGGAATGAGACTTTTAACCATTAATGAACCCTAAAATCTAACCCTACACCTAAACTACTTTGAACTGTTAAGATTAGAGTTTGGGTTAGCGTTGGATGTAGCTTTACATTCAAAAGAGAATCATTCACTCTTACCTTTCAGTTCAATTGCATTTAACAGACATGCAGTTGAATGTTAGTTGAATGTCAGTTGAGGATCAATGAGGCCATAAAACGGACCAACCAAGTAAAGTGTTACATTATCTTCAAGGTTCAACTGCATGTTACTATGTAACCAACCTAAAAATGCAGTAGCTTTTTCTATAAAGGTCTATAAAACTCTTTAAACATACATAATAATAAATACAATAATAAAATAAAAATACAGTACATGTGTGCACTTTAAGCTATGTTTAGAACATTATATACAACTGGGTTATCATTTATAATGTTTTCTCATGATAAAAAAACAGAAGGTTGGAAGGTACAAAGGCTGTTATTATAATGTTCCCGCTCTTCAGGTTCTTACAGTTCTGCCCTTAACCCTCTTGACTTTAGCCCTGTATTCCTCTTCTGCCAACACACAGATACATCAATGTACCCAATTCACTGATCATTGAGTTTATTCCATGATTAGAATCCATTTTTCGCTGTAGACTCTTTAATAAACAAGGTTCTTCAAGGTTTCTCTAAGTTCCTTTAAGGCAGAGATACTATCTATTCAGCTTTATAATGCGGTAACACTCTATAAAGGTCATAATGTATATATATAAGAAAATACACAGATTCATAAGAAGACATTCATAACACAGCTCAGTGGTGCTCTGGCTCCCAGCTATGTTATTGACCATCCATGCTAATAAACCCAGGCACATCAATGTTCTCTGGCTTTCTGACTGATGGATCAGAAATACAGTACATATTATATTAGATTCTGGTAGAAGAAGTGGTGGATTTTGTTTTATTTTTTTTGTGTGTGTTTGTTGTAAAATCATGATTTTTATGCACATAAAAAAATACTTTTGGCTCAGAAACAAATAGACAGTTGGTAGAAAGTCTAATAATCCTAGAACAGATTTAGAATGTGTTATTCCACAGATTTATTCAATCTAACTGCCCACATGCATCAACAAGTAAGATGCGATCCTAGTTTAAATGTAGCCTCCTGTAAATTACCTTACATCATTACATAAACCTGATTAACCTTCAAAAAACTTACCTGATTTACACTTTTTCTTAATGTCATGTCTATAAGATGCTATGAACACATTAATAACACATAATAATGCACTCATAAGACATTAAAACATTGAAAATGTTACATGTTAAAGCAACAGCATTAGCTTTTTTTTATTATAGCTATTTGTGAACACAGAAAAACAACTGTAGTTGCTGTCCAATGAAAAACAAGTTGTTGTTTTTTTCCATTTTTGTTGATTTTAGTTTCTTTTACTTCATACTTGAAACACACAAACTATCCATTGCATAGTGTCAAAATGTCTTGATGAATGGACCAATCGAAATTCACCAATTTGTCCTAAAATAAATTATTTTTACATGGATTTCCATTGAAAGTTCAGAAAGTTTTGGGCTATATTTGATCAATCCAAAGGCAAAACATCAACCGTGCACCATGCAGCTTGTCTATGGGCGTGTCAGTGGGTGTGTTCTTGGCATAGCCTGAAATAAACCTATTAGGTTGTCACTTGCCATTCCCTTTAAGAGCCAGGTGTGCTCTGACTTTGGCAGGTTGCTATTTAAACAGCGCAGTGGATCTGGAAACTGAATTGCATGTTCACAGTATAAAAATGCGTGAGCAGGTAATTTATGAGAACAGCAATGTAATTTTATTTTCTATTATGTTTATTGTTGAGTGACGGTTAACTTGCGTTGCCAAGATAGCAATGCACGTCTGACTGTTGACTGTTGACATCAGGGTTTAAATCAGTTCAAGTCAGTGGTGCACCTGTTTTTTCCACTGCCAAGATAGCAATATGCCAGAAATGTACCTGAACACATCTCATTTCCATACCAACTATGTCCATCAGCGACGATTATGTATATAAAATGGCACAGGCACAATGCGTAAAAAACATGAACAATGAGCATCATGACATACCTAACACAGGATGTATGATAGGGCCCTTTATCTCTCTCCTTTAAACTGCTGTTGTGTAAGGATACTTGTTTTTCATTGGACAGTGATAATATGTTTTTCTCACATATACTGTATTTCCCTCCTCTTCTTCCTTCGCTGGCGACACGCAAGTAAGCATGCTTACGAGAAAATTAATGACACTACTGAAGTTTTACTTTAGGGATCCCGAGGAAATAAAGCATCAAAACCTCACATTTGCGCTCAAATTGAGGTGAGCTGAGGTCAATTGGACTGTTGCTGTGGCTCGAACACATGTTTTTCCACCATCTGTACAAATAAAAAAAAAATAAAACACACATCAAAAATAACAAAACGGTTCTTATAACTAACTCGCTAAACAAGCACCAACCCACAGCAGCCCGACTCCAGCATTTCAACATTTATTACAAAAAAAAAGTGAAAAGAAATTACCTGAGTTTATTTTTAAGCCATTTTATATGCGGGTAAACAAACATAACGAAATCATGCTGTATGAGATGTCAGACCCAGCGGTAAATAGAAAAGTTCCACTTTCCTCATCACGAGTGTTTGTGAAATTGCGTTCTACAGGTGATGGAGCAGTGCTGGGCCCGGCTCTGTTTAGTGGCAGCTAAATATTAATGCTCACCGCTGCAGCCTCTCTATGAGCAAATAACAAGGCTCCCGACAGATCCTGCAGACAAACAAACAAGCGTTTGAGGAAAGATGGTCATTAGGAACCAAAACAATGCAGAAACACTTTGGGGAAAGGCTGTTACTGACGTTATTACGACATGGCTACAAGTGATACATTAAGTGGAGCAAAAATACAAGCACATTAGAGAACAGTGACTTATTGAGAGGCCTAATTTTGTCTTTCTAATTGCCTAATAAACACTGAGATATTTTAAGAACCCAGTCAAACTAACCTAGATAGCAAACAATATTGAACTTGGCTTGAACTTGGCCGATAAATGGCAGCATCGATTCAGACTCTATGCGGAGTTGGGCTGAAAGTTGTTAATGCTCAGCAACCCGAGGTGTTAGCACAAGCAGCAGGGGCTGATCATTGTATTATACTCTGCAGCCGGGGTATAGGAACATGCAGCATTCTGTCTAGATGTGATTTGAGCATTTGGGTCAGAATCGGGCCTAGATTCACAGTGTATTAATTGTGTTATAGGCTGTAAGAGCAAGTTACCATGTTTTATGTTTCTCTTGAGCGTTATTGCTGATTGAACATTGCAGCGTTCACTTCTGAATCATTAACACTGATTGATTAAACAGTCATATTTTTTGTCAGTTTGTCATGCAATGTTAGTGAATTGAAAAATGAAAGAAACATACAAACTGTCACACCTTAGCCTGTGTCTGTCCAGTGTCTTCCCTTTTTTTGGTTCCTTCCTGCTCTTGTCCTGTTCTCTTTTGTTTACCTATCATGTTTCCCAGCCATGTGCTACTGTTGTGTTTTGGTCTTATCTCCGTCTTAGCCCCGCCTTGTCATCTGTAACCCCTCCTGTCTCATTTGTAACTCTGCCCCCCTCATTACCTCCACAGGTGTCCCTAGTGTGTGCCTGTGTGTAAATACCTCATGCGCTCCTTTGTTCTCTATCACTCTTTTTGTTTGACCGTGTCCTGTTACTCTTTATGGAACTTGTTTATCTGTTTTGTTTAGTCTCAGACCTGCTGTGTTTTTTTTTGTCTTCAGTGTTCCAGGTTTGTTTTATGTAGTTTGTTTCTTTATTTGTTATTTTTGCTTGTTTGTTTCAGTCTTTTAGTTTATCTTCTGTTTTACAGTGTTTTGTTTCAGTTACCTTTTCTTTATATAATCCCTAGTGTTCTTTTCTTTGTTAGTTTAAATATGGACAATAAAAAAGACTTGCATTTGCATCCTGCCTCCTCCTCTATGTTACACAAACACTATGTATTAAATTTCAATTTTGATTTTATTTTTGTTTCTTTTTGTCATTTTTTCTACAAGTAGAAGACTTTGTTCACAAAACACAAACTCGAAACTCAAAATTTGCTAAGCAGATGTTTGTAATTGTCTTAACATGAAGTTAACTTTATCTGATTAATCAAAGCTCTTTACAGTGATATGGGTGAATTTCAGGCCCATATTTGTAAGTAAAATACTGTAGATTAGGACTGGACTGTACACTAAATCAAATTAACTCATGCTTCGTCAGAAATGCTCAATATTTATCTTTTTTATGATTTCATCAGAGCAACCATAAAAAAAAGAGCCTGAAGTAGAAAGAAAAGAAGTGGTAGATTTCCATTCACATGTTTTTTTTTTCTTTTTTGTCTTAGGGATAAATGGAACAAAATGCTTATAAAGGGTTAAGGCCATCATGTTTCTTCAGCGAGTCCCATTAGCTCCGCAATGAAAATAGCTGTGTGTCTCTGGAGCTCATCTACCTCTCCATCTCCTCCCAACAATATGTTAGCACTGCTCGTATGAATGTGCATCATCAATCTGATGAAAAAAGATAAGAGCCTTTAAGGCCAGGGCAGGCTCTAATGTATTCATGGCATGGGTGCGCGGCGCCCGAGACATTCACAGCCGCATTAAAATTCACGCGATATTTCTGGCAGCGCAAAACAGATTGTTCAATATGTACGGTACAAAAACAAGAACGCCGCTCTTCACGAGGCTGTCAATAATTCTTGCTGGACTGCTTACCTTCGGCTGTTTAGTAAAGGGCATGATGCAGCTCCGGCTTTGGGATTGCTCGTGTTTATCTTCCGTGTTACTGTGTTAGGACCAGTTATTTCAATGCACGGCTTCAGCACATTATAAGCATTCTGATTGCAGGAGCACAGCGAGGCATAGTGGGCTGTAATTGGTGGAAGACTCTTTCAAAACAGAACTGGAATATGGAGAACGAGTAGTAGAAACATCAGTGTGCAATAACAATACAAATACAATCAGTGCAGGATATCAATAGGAGCATGTAACCTGTTAAGATATATATATATATATATATATATATATATATATATATATATATATATATATATATATGTATATATATATATATATATATACATATATATATATATATACATATATATATATATATATATATATATATATATATATATATATATATATATATATATATACATATATATATACATATATATGTGCTACAATTTATTGTGAAAAATACAGGTCCACCGAGCTAAGAGGTTCGGTTCGAATCCTGTTCATTAAGCTTGCCATTGGCTACCGGAGCCCAGAGAGAGCACAATTGGCCTTGCTCTCTCTCTCTCTGGGTGGGTAGATGGCGCTCTTTCCCCACATCACTCCAAAGGGTGATGTTGATCAGTGCAAGGCGTCTGTGAGCTGATGTATCGGAACCGAGTCGCTGTGCTTTCCATTGGATATAAATACAGCTCTGGAAAAAAAATAAGACACCACTTAAAAAATATGAATTTCTTTGATTTTACCAAATTGAAAACCTCTGGAGAATAATCAAGAGGAAGATGGATGATCACAAGCCATCAAACCAAGCTGAACTGCTTGAATTTTTGCACCAGGAGTGACGGCATAAAGTTATCCAAAAGCAGTGTGTCAGACTGGTGGAGAAGAACATGCCAAAATGCATGAAAACCATGATTAAAATCCAGGTTTATTCCACCAAATATTGATTTCTGAACTCTGAAACTTTATGAATATGAACTTGTTTTATTTGCGTTATTTGAGGTCTGAAACCGATTCAAAAACTAAATTGGTCTCTTATTTATTTATTTTTTTCAAGAGCTGTATTGTAGAGGTTTCTAATTGATATTTGTCCAAATAACCCTTTTTTAATCACTGTTATACAATATTTAAAAATGTCTTAATATCTTCACATATCTCGCTTGCTGATACTCAGGAGCACAGGGAGATTGCAGGAGCACAGGGAGGTGTAGTGGGCTGTATTTGGTGAAAGACACCTTTAAAACATAACTGGAATATGGAAGACAAGTAGGGGAAACATCAGTGTGCATTAACAACAACCAGCACAGGATATCATTAGGAGGGTGTAACCTGTTAAGATGTTTAATTTTGAAGCCGTGTGTGCTAATCGCTAGCGCTCGGAAGGAGACAGTGCAGAAAGTACCTGTTTCAGCACCGAGCTGAAACAGCTGCTTCTTGCAAAAGATCAATGAAGACACACTGGTGGCCAAAATGTCGCCGGATTTGGCATCGAGTTTGACAAACTGACAGCACCATCTCTGATTGCTTAGCAGTTATTTTAGGTGTCCAAGAAATGTGGGGAGAGAGAAGGTAAATGTCTGCAGAGTCTCTGAAATGTCATCAGCAAAGTAGGAATGTGCTGAGGTCTGCAGTTCTGATTCAGAAGCTGCGAGATGTTGCCATGCGTGTCTCTGGAGAGTGGATAGAGTGGAGCTATCTATCAGTTCAGTTTATACACTGATACTAATCGCCACAGACTTTTAAGGGACCAATCTGTGCTATATTTTCTGTACTAACTGATAGAATGTTGAGGATATGTGGTCAGATACACTCCTTATCAAAATCGTAAGACCAGATAAAAGAATTGAATTTTTCACTATTGGATTTTAAGAAGGTTTTAAGATTTAATGCGTCACAAAGCTAAAAGAAGAAATGTTAGCGAGAGACCAAAATTTTTTTGCAGGCAATTTGCTAAAAAAACAATAATTTAACTGAAAAAATTAATCTATTTTAGTGATCTATAGTGCACTGTTCAGTTGTGGATCACACAGCATGATTAAGGGCATGTCACTGTGTCTTTGGTGTAGTTAGTGTGCAAAAAATATGCCTCAAATTATGGCTTGCCTAAAATGCGCCTAAAGCATGTACTAAATCTCCTAATTAATCATGGGTGTGTTTTGGGCGTTAAATGAAATAAACCAATCAGTATTCCACTTCCCATTCCCTTTAAATGCCATGTGTGCTTTGACTTTGGCGCGTTCGTATCTTAACAGCGCAGCGATTTGTGAGTCTCAACAGAGAATACTGATGCCAGCAGCTCATTTAAGAGAACATGAATGATAGACAATATTATTCTTTATTCTGTTTATCGTTGAGCTAAAAGTCGAGTTTGTACTCTGGAGCACATTCGTGTGTGTGTGTGTATTTAACAAGTGGGGGTGTACAGGCGCTGAGGGCGCGCCCATAGGAATGGACTGTTGTCTAGGATTATTTCAATCAGTGGCGCACCTGTGTTTTCTGCTGTCAAAATAGCAATAAACCAGAAATGTACCTGAACACACCTCACTTCCAGACCACTTCTCCCATTAATGTAGATTTATTCCTAAACTCTGACACTGTTATATAGGAGTGGAGTGCGAGGTGTGGAAAAAGAAATACAGTATGATAGTGCTCCATAACTTAAAAAAAAAAAACAGAAAACCCCCTCAAAACTGAAATCAAAGTGTCAAAAAAGGCACTCCACCATTCCCGTTGATCCCTTTAAAGAATTGTTTAGGCATTAATTATGCAAATGTTTCAGGGAGGCTAGTGGGAATCTTGCCCAGGGTGTAGAAAATGGATTCTCAAAGGGCATCCAGTGTCTGGAACTGATGTCCATTTTTGAAAAAAATCCCTGGTTGTTCTCAACAACATGATTTAGATCAGGGGAGCATTCAGGATGGTCTAAAAGAGTGGCTCTTCTCATAGAATAAGTCCTTTGTCAGGAGGGCATTGTGAACTGCAGCATTGTCCAGTTGAAAAGCCGAGTCATTAACACATTAACAGACGAGGGTCTTCACTCACGATGTATGCCCATTGCAACATCTCACTACCGTGCTAAAACATACTCAGCAGCTACTGGTGTGACAGAAATATACTGTACATTAGATACTGAATGTTTGAGTTAGAATGATACGCCTCGTTTAGCTATTAATGTGATTATACTGTGCACAGCCATTGGAAAATGTATTAAATTCATTTTGTGCTGAACTCCATGTAGGAGTTTATATGTTTATACGTGTGTTGTCATTTAGTAAGTAATGTTCTTTTAACAAGAAACACTGTCATTGATTTGGATGTCTAGAAAAAGAAACCATTGATAAGCTGTTGTGTGTATATCTTTACATTATTAACATCTAAAAAGATGTTGAGGTGGATCTTATTTGGTATTTGTCTAAAAAAACCTTTTTGTTAGCTTTATATTTTAAAAGAAAATCACAAGAGTTTAGTGTCAGGAATCGTACAATTCTATGAGCTGATTGGATAGCTGACAATAAGAAAATCTGCATAGAACCACCCTGGCACCACCCCTCACCTCATCAGAGCCCCACCCACTAGATCAGTTAAAGAAATGCTATTTTATTTCATTTTTGCTGGTTGAGAACCTCAGACAGTACACAGCAGGATTATCCAGCAGACTTTTTCTTAAGGAGGAATCTGTATCTGTTGTCCGTGGTAAATCAGCAGATGAAGCAGATGTGCTTCTATCACAGTTAAGCATGAAGTAGCTTGTTTGTATTTTGCTATATAGCACAAGCTTCTTCTTTTAAAAGGCTCATTTTGACAAAGATAGGAACTGGTGAGCACAGATATTAGTGTGAGCATAGTGATTTCTGTGAAAGTGATTTTGTGCAAAGAACTTCAGTACAATGAACATGTTTTTTAAAGCCCATATACCCATTCTTTTAACTTGTGTAAAAAGAAGTATAGTATGTCTATTTTTTGTCTGATCATTCGTATGGAACGGACCAAACCTGTGGACATTCCCGTGTCTAATCCTTGGTGAAACCTGTGGAATAATATTCACATTTATTTATGGTTTATTATGTACTGTATGTGGAGATCAATGCAAAATGATTTTCTTATTAGTATTTTATACTGTAGAAGTGAGTAGTGAGGAGGTCTGTGTATTGCAAACGCAGTAAATTCTAAACTCCTGAAGAAAAAAATATGCAAAACGTCTCGTTACGAATTTTGTGACCCATTAACCGTTAACTCAACCCAACCCCCCTTTGCCTTGCCTTGCCTCCCCTTGTTAGCGCATCTCTCCTGCACAAATCTGTCTCTGTTTTTATTCATCAGTCCCAGCAGACAAGCTATTCCTGCCTAAATTGCAGCTTCTCTCTTTTTTTTTTTTTTCATTTGACTCGAAGCCCTTTGGCACTTCCCCACGAGCCCAGACTAGCATTTACCCACAGTTCCATCTGCAGCCCAACAGAGGGTAGTATTATCACAGCGTGTTCCCCTGCAGATAGGGGCGTCCCTCTCATGGCTGGAGACCACATTAGAGCCGGACTCAAGCAGCAGAAGCTTTACCGACTCGATGTGCTCGAGCCGCTGCGCACGATTCCGTCCAATTCCATTATGACCCACAATTTAACGGCTTCCTAAAAGCTAGCACACATCCATCATAGTATTTCTAGTCTAATGCGGGAGTTAAGTATTAGTAATAACAAGGCCTGATCCTTATTACCAGTTATAGCAATTATGGGTCACTTGAGTGGCTGCACAAAAAGCTGCATCCGTGGCTTAATGCTCAGATAGATCAGTTAATGATTTAAGTGTCTTTTCCTTTTGAGTATTAAATGGACAGGATTTTTTTTTCCCAGAGTGGATAAATACATCGGGGGTTCATCCTGCGACACAAAAGGCAACACATAAAACTCGTAAAAACCTCTTATGTTCCAGCGGCGCGCGGGTGAGCCGAGGCGGCAGAAGCTGTTAGTGTTGCTGTTATCTTCTGATGGCGGTGACCTGGATCTGCATGTGTGAATTAACCACAGCGTTTTAACACTCCTGTGGATTTGACACAGAGCAGCGCTTCTATTGAATTTGCCTCACAACTGGACGGAAAATTATGATTTTGAGAGTTTTGCAAAAGATTATTAACAGGTGGATCCACTTTATTAGTGTTTCCACTGCATACTTCCACTACACTACTGAGCATTAATTATTAATAATAAATAGTAAACTATTAGAGTTGTTTATTGATAGATTAACAAATAAAATTACAAAAAACATATATAGTACAATTTGCTTTGAAAATTTAAGATTAAAAAGATTAATATATATTTTTTTTAAGATTGAAACTTTTAATTTTAGTTTATCTATGTTGTAACATAATTCAGCAGCAGCAATGCTGTGTTTTTTTGTTTAAGTCATTAAATAAAACCATTAATAAGTCATGTATAAATTATAGCAGGACGATTGAGCCATATTTTGGTAAAATTATTCATTTATACTTTTAAAAAATGCACATGTTAAGGATTTTCGATTACTAAACACTTAATGGAAAACTGTGCTTTGAATTTTACTTATTTATTTTATATCCCAATATTTTATTTATTATTAGGCAACTAATGTTTGGGACTATAAAGGTGTATGAAACTACCCAGATGTGCTTTGTCAGTCCAGGTATAAAAGAATCTCAAGATTTCAGGCTTTCATTCACCATTCTTAAAATGCAGCATTTTTAACTTATTTCAGAAGAGACAATAAATAAGTAAATGTCTGGGTACTTTGGACTGGGATCGCTCTGGTTTGTGAATCTAAATTTTTGCCGCATTTTCACCAACAAAAGTAGGTCCCAGAACCAGGAATGTTCGTTCGCAGTGGGAACCGAAGAACACTAGGTTCTTCAGCACGAATCATGTTTACCACTGCTGTGCAAATCCCTCTGTTGATGATGTATGATGTGACTTTATGACAGTTCCACTAAAACTGGTGGAAACATAGACTGGTTCACTGAATAAGCCTAAACGCAATTGGTTCAAAAACCAGTTTTTGGTGGAAAAAGGGCAACAGTGCAGCTTTGAGTTCACTAGTACACTCTTAAAATGGTTCGTCATTGGTTCTTTATTAAAGGTAATGAGACTATATCAAACTTGACATTGTAAAGGTTCTTCAGATTGAAAGAGACTCTTGTGTGCAGTACCAATAAAAGGTTTTTCAATGTTTTTCTTTATTTCTTTATTTAATTTATTTTCTACATTGTAGAATCTTAATATTAAATATTAAATACATCAACATATTTAAAGGACACAAATGGATTTCCATAGTTAACATAAACAAGTGTTTGTCCTCCACAATCCCCTGACCAAAACCTCATCAATTGAAATGGTGATTTGGGATGAGCTGGAGCATGAAGGAAAGACATTGAACTATTGTTCAGCACCTTCAGGAACTCCTTCAAGACCTTGAGAAAAGTATTCCAGGTGAATCTACCCTAGGAAGACACTGAGATTAAAATACCAAGAGTGCAGATCTGTCCCCAAAGTTAAATGTGGTTCTTAGAAGAATCTAAAGTATAAAAAAAGAATAATTCTGCATGTGTTCCTGTATAGCTCTAATGTCTTCAATAATACATTAAACACATTGAATTAGAAGAGGTGTGTCCAAACTTTTGACTGGTATTCTACCTGGTGCTATGAAGGCAGCCCCAAAAAGTGTTCTGATGTTATCATTTTTAGTACTAAACTTGTATCACACCAGATTCTTCTAAACCACACTGAAGCTGCTGGATAGCGCCCACTAAAATTCACAAGTGTTGGTGATGTTTTCGGAGCGCTAGCTGCAGGTGGCCTCTACTGATGCTAAGAGCTGCAGCGTGCTAACACTTAACGCTGCTAACACATGGTGCTAAAACACTCTTCACTTTGCTCGATGACTTTGATTCCAAAGGTGCAATACATTCTGGATAAAATCCACGTTTTACAACCTCCCACTGTTTATTTTGTAGATTAGGTTTGAATTAATATTAGGTTTAGGTTACAAAATTACATTTTACATTTATGTAGTTTTTACCTGGTTAAAAATCGTTCTCTGTTGTGAATAAACTCTTAGTATTTAGTCTGCACTGTGTATTGAGTCTCAGTTGTGAGTTGATTCTGCATTGTGAGTCATTTCTTAGTTGAGTTGATTCTGCATTGTGAGTCAGTTCTCAGTTGTGAGTTGATTCTGCAATGAATCAGTTCTTAGTTGTGAGTTGATTCTGCATTGTGAGTCAGTTCTCAGTTGTGAGTTGAGTCTGCATTGTGTACTCAGTTGTGAGTTGAGTTGAGTCTGCATTGTGTACTCAGTTGTGAGTTGACTTCATTGTTAGCCAGTTTTCAGTTTTGAGTTGTCTCTGCCTTGAGTCAATTCTTAGTTTTTAAATTGACTCAGTTGAGAATCAACTCAGTGCCATTGAGATTTTCAATTATGAGTCAACTCTCCAATGTGAGTCAATTCTCAGTTGTAAAATGACACAGTTGAGAGCTGACACTGAGATATGAGTAAATTCTTATTTATGAGTTGACTACCTGATTTCAGTTCACTCTCTGATGTGAGTTGGCTGTATGTTGTGAGTCAGTTCTCTGTTGAGTCGACTCTGAATTGGATAAATTGAATCTCAGTTGTGAGTTAGCTCTGCATTGTGAGCCAGTACTCAGATGTGAGTTGATTGTGTCATGAGTCAATTCTCAGTTTTCAGTTGCCTCTGCTTTAAGTCAATTCTCAGTGGTAAATTGACTCAATTGAGAATCAGGTCTGAATCAATTGTCAGCAATGAGTCAACTGTGCAATGTGAGTCAATTTCAGTTAAATACTAAATCAGTTCAGAGTTGACTCTGTGTTATGTGTCATTTCTGACTGTCTGATTTGAGTTCATTCTCAGATGTGAGTCAAAATTTTGCATTGTGAGTTAATTCTCAGTTGTGAGTCAGTTCTATGTTAAGTCTACAGTGCACTGTGAATTGAGTCCCAGATGTGAGTTGACTTTGCACTGTGAATTGAATCTCAGTTGTGAGTCAACTCTGCATTGTGAGCCAGTTCTCAGATGTGAGTTGACTGTGTCATGAGTCAATTCTCAGTTTTGAGTTGCCTCCGCATTGAGTCAGTTCTCAGTGGTAAATTGAATTAATTACGAATCAACTCTGTGTCATGACTCAGCTGTCAGCTATAAGTCGACTGTCCAATGTGAGACAATTATTAAGTCATTTTTTGACTCAATTGTGAGTTGACTCTGTGTTATGAGTCAATTCTCAGATTTGAGTTGCCTCTTTATCGAGTCAATTCTCAGTATTAAAATGATTCAATTGAGATTCAGTTAAGAGTCCATTTGGACTTATGAGTTGACTGTCTGATTTGAGTTCATTCTCAGATTTAAGTCAATTCTGCATTGGAAGTTGATTCTCAGTTGTAAGTCAGTTCTATGTTAAGTCGGCTCTGCGCTGGGATTGACTCTGCATTGTGAGTCAGTTCTCAGATGTGAGTTGCCTCTCCACTGAATCAATTCTCAGTTATAAAACGACTCAGTTGAGAGTCGACTCTGCGTCATGAGTCAATTTTCAGTTATGAGTCGACTTTCAAATGTGTGTCAGTTCTCAGTGGTAAAATTATTCAGCTGAGAGTCAACTGTGTGTCATGAGTAAATTGTCAGTTACAGTTCAACTTTTAAATGTGAGTTAATTCTCAGTTGTAAACTGATTCTGTGTTATGAATCAATTCTCAGTTATGAGTGGACTGTCAGATGTGAGTCAGTTCTCAGTTGTGAGTTGATTATTTAAGGAGTCATCTGTACTGAAGAGTTATTCTTTCAATCCATCACCAATACGAGTCCTATTATTGTCATTGTTGTGCTATTGAATCAAATCATCTTTTTGTTTTACTATAAAGATTCCTGTTGGTTTAAGCGTACATCAAAATATTACTGTAAACAAAATTTAAGCTGCTGGAAATCGCCCACTAAAATTCACAAGTGTTGGTGATGTTTTCGGCATGCTAGCTGCAGGTGGCCACTACTGATGCTAAGAGCTTCAAGGTGCTAACACTTAGTGATGCTAAAACGTGGTGTTAAAACACTCTTCACTTTCCTCATTGACTTTGACTCAAAAGGTGCAATTGGCTGAAATCCACAATTTAAAATCTCGCCCTTATGTATTTATTTATTTATTTATTTAGTATTACATCATTGTGAAGAATAATGTGTGAAATATTATTGTGTGAAAATGTAGAATAAACAAGGCATCCTTGCTCTAGAGATTTATATCTCAGATTGGATGGAGCCACTGAAGTTTGTTTGTGTCATCACAATGGATTTGCTGGGATGCAACATGAAAGTCAACTCTCTGTGGTGAGTCAATTCTCAGTTTTAAATTGACTCTGCTTTGTGACTCTGTTTTAAGAGGATTCTTTAAATTGGGAACGGACTGGCAACTGACTCACAATGCAGAGTCAATTTACAGCTGTTTGGGTTGATGCTCACTTATAAATAGACTCTGCATTGTGAATTCTGAGCAGTGAGTTAACTTTTCATTGTGAGATGATTCTTAATTTTGAATTGACTCTTATATGTGGGGCAATTTCTAGCATTCATTCGATTCTTCATTGTGAGATGATTCTTAGTTGTAAATTGAATTTGTATGTGAGGCGCTTCTCAACAGTGAGTCAACTCTGCTTTGTAAAATGATTCTCAGTTGTGAATTGAATCTTACTGGATCTATGAGCCAATTCACTCAAGAGTGAGTCGACTCTGCATTGTAAGATGATTCTCAGTTGTAAATTGGATCTTACTGTATATGTGTGTCAGTTCTTAAAAGTGAGTCAACTCTGCATTGTGAGACAATTCTCAGTTATGTATTGAATCGTATATGTGACTCAATTATTATCTGTGAGTCGAATTTGCATTGTAAGACGATTCTCAGTTGTGTAATGAATCTTATATGTGAGTCAATTATAAGCTGTGAGTCAACTCTGCATTGTGAGATGATTCTCAGTTGGGAATTGAATCTTATATGTGACTCAATTATTATCTGTGAGTCGAATCTACATTGTGAGGTGATTTTCATTTCTGATCATTTTTTAAATCAGGATTGTGTATGTGAATTAATCAACTGTGAGTTGAATCTTCATTGTCAGGGGATTCTCATTTGTGAATTGAATCTTTTATGTGATTCAGTTCTTTACTGTGAGTCAAATCTGCATTGTGAGATAATTCTTAGTTTCTATTTAAATCTTACTGTATATGTGAGTTAATTATTAACTGTGTCAACTCTGCATTGTGAGATGATTCTCAGTTGATTTGAATCTTACTGTATATGTGAGTCAACTCTCAACTGTGAGTCAAATCTGCATTGTCAGAGGATTCACAGTTGTGAATTGAAGCTTACTGTATATGTGAATCAACTTTCAACAGTGAGTTGACTCAGCATTGTGAGATGATTCTTAGTCATGATTTGAATCTTATTGTATGTGTGAAATGATAAACAGTGAGATGAATCTGAATTGTCATTTGAATCGTTTGAGTGATTCAGTTCTCAACTGTGAGTCAGTTCTCAGTCAGTGCAGTAAATTCTGCCTGAAATCCATCATTTAAACCTTATACTTAATCTTAAGTTTTTTTTTTAACATTACATCATTGTGAGAAACTGGAATAATCAGGGCTTCCTTGCTCTAGTGATTTATATCTCAGTCTGGATGGAGCCATTGGAGCTTTGTTCGTGTCATCACATTGGATTCGCTGGGACGGAACATAAAGTCCACATCACTGGTCAGGCTAAATTGATGTACCGTCAGCTCACCGCAGTGCCAGCGTCTTTTGGCTCCGTGGTCAGTGAGACAGATGAATGGCTAATCCATAGCTGTGATTGGCTGTATTTTAAACCCTGAGGCTCCAGAAGTTCCAAAGATCCAACTTGTGATTGATAGTTGATAGGATAGTGCCCCTCGAGAGAGCGCTTAGGACGCTTTTGAAGGAGCTTCAGAGGGGAGAGATGCCTCTTTGATGCTGGTATTGACACAAACTGTAGAACAAGCGAAGTTCTTTGCAACACACACACACACTAACACACACACACACACACACACACGCAAGCACACACACACACATACATATACACACACACACTAACACATTCACACAAATAGCGAGCAAGCAAAGAGACATTCCAAGCGTTGAGGAACAGGGTTGTCATGGGAACCCGTAGCTTGTGTTGAGAGAAGATGACGAGTCTGGGTCTGCAGCAGAACTGAACCGCGAGGGTCTGTCGTCTCGCTCGGCGTAGTGTTCTCCGTGTTTGTGCTGAAAGAATGTAGACACGGTGTAGTCAGTGCTGGAGTCTGCGGTGAACTGTCACTGTTATATTGTGCAGAAGGATGCATGTATATTAGCTTTTGAATATATATATATATATATATATATATATATATATATATATATATATATATATATATATATATATATATATATTCAATTTGTATTCAATTTGTATTCTGATATATATTCTGATTTGTAAATATTAAACATGTTATTATAGTATTTACGACTCAATATCAGCAGTATGGAGTGGACACTGATGCTCTAGTGTCAAATGCAATGATGATGTCAGGCTTGAAAGACCATCAACCAATGAGAGCCATACTCTTCAGATACAGCCAGCGGGACTCAAACATAATGCAACACAAGCCTGAGGTAAATACACACATACATATGTACATTGTGCAATCATATGAAAGCCCGTTTTTTTTTTTTCAAGTTAATATTTGATATCTTTCGAGCTAGAAATGTAAAGATTTGCTACCAGATTTCAATTCATTGCTCCCAGCCATAACACACAACTTTCTTTATACCATCGATCAGCAACACACTTTATTTAATCAAATATCATTTTAACAAAGCAGATACACTAGAATGATAAACTGGATATAATACTGAGCTTCAATATGGAAAAGTTTGGAAAAACTTAAAAAAGTAGCACCTTTTGCATTGATGCCAACTTTGCCCACTTTTAGCATTACTCTCTCTGTCGGCTTCATAAGATAGAACCTGGAATTGTTCTCCCACTGTCTTAAAGGATTTCCAAGAGGTTCCTAACACGTTCTATGAATGTCAAATCTATTAGACTCTATACACATACTCATAACACATTATAACGCATTTATAAGGCATTATAAACCTAATTATACATATTGATAAAAATGGACATATGGTTTAGGTAGTATAATTTGGGATTATAATAATACAAGCTAGTATAATATTCAATATAAGTATAATTAAGTAATTATAGCATTATAGCATGCTTTCTTAAGGCAGTTTTGTTAAGGTTCTTAGTATTGACATACAGTATAACATCACACAGTTCATAATGCATAATGAATATGGCTATATATGTTGTTAAAGACTTGCATAAATATGCATAGCTATGTGTATGTGCATGCTTTATGAATGCATTATAAAGTGTTATGAGTCTAATAGACATGACATCCATAGAAAGTGTTACCCATATTATTAACAACCGATGTATGATATTTTTTACACCCAGATGTGTAACACATTATTAGCATAGCTTATGATTCTTATGATTATAATCAGAATTTATATTGCGTGCTAAGCATGTATATAATGTGTTAAACATGTTTTATAAATATGTATATTCATGTTTATAAAGCCTTATGAATGCATTATAATCTGTTGCATGTGTATACTCAATTGCATATGGTCTCCTTCAAGTATTTATCTTAAATATACACTTTAGTAAATAACACTAATTATTAATTTACACTACTTAACACATGGATTTGACATAAAAAAAAAATATTCACTATAAATTAAGCTTCATTTAATGTGACCTTAACTCTCGTGTAAATCACAGATTGAGGTATTGCTTGTTTTAGTGCACAATTAACACTTAATTCATTTCCTCCCTGTTATGTAAATTATTGAGCATGAATAATGTGTTATAAATGACTGCCTTAATATGAAATATTTATACTTTTTATGCTTGTGTTAATACACGTTAAACAGTGTCACCCAACACTTCTTTTTCTCCTGTTTTTTTCTTATTTATTTATTTATTTTATTTTTTTTCTGTGTGATGCAGCAGTTTGCAGGAAATGCCTGCGAGGCTTTAATAACTGGCGCCTGGTTCAGCACAGACTGTGCAGTGTAGTGTGTAGAAGTGAGGACGATGATGCGATGATGCATATGTTTGTGGACACCCCTTTGTAATGAATGCAGCATTCAGCTACTTTAAGTTGCACCCAATTGCTGATACAGATGTGCAAATGCACACAAACACAGCTTATCTAGTCCCTGTAGAAGTAGAGAGGTATTGCCAATAGAATAGGCTGTTCTGGTCTGGAGCAGATAAACAAACATCATGAACTTATTGGCACTATGCCAATGCCCAAAGCACCCAGTATTGAGCTGTGGAGTAGTGGAACTGTGTTCTCTGTTTAATGATGGAGCTCCGTCCAATACTTTTTGTTGGGATTGGATGGGGTGTTGGTTTGGAGACTTTGGAGAGGGGGGGTGTAGAGTACAGGCCGAAAGTTTGGACACACCTTCTCTTTTTCAACACGTTTTCTTTATTTTCAAGATTATTTACATTGTAGATTCTCACTGAAGGCATCAAAACTATGAATGAACTCCTTCAAGACTGTTGGAAAACCGTTTCAGGTGACCACCTCTTGAAGCTCATTGGGAGAATGCCAAGAGTGTGCAAAGCAGTAATCAGAGCAAATGGTGGCTATTTTGAAGAAACTAGAATATACATTTTTTTGTTATTTTACCTTTTTACCATAGTTTTGATGCCTTCAGTGAGAATCTACAATGTAAAAAGTCATGAAAATAAAGAAAACACATTGAAAAAAAAGGAGTGTCCAAACTTTTGGCCTGTACTGTATGTGGATCATCTACCCAACATTCTGATCTCACTAGTGAGATTTGTTGCTAGTGTCTCTCTTAATGCAATCAAATCCTTACAGTTTCCCTTTCCACCAAAATCTAGTAGATAGTCTTCCTTGGACATTAGAGTCCGAGGTCTGGGGATACATTTGGACATTGCTTAGTATCTATGGTATCTTTAAAGCAGGCTTTTGGGACAGCAGCAGTTTGTGGACATTTGTGGGCATTGTCTTATTGGAATAGTGCACCGGAGTGTGTGTTCAGAAAAGGTAGGGCCACTTGTTGCAAGACCTTATTAACACAACTTTGGTCTGAAAAAAGGTCTGAAATGAAGACCAAAGGTGATCTACATTGAATGTGGATGCGATTTCTGGGGAGTTGGAGATGGTGTCCAGTGGTGGTCATCCAATTCTCACAGCAAAGCTTCGTAGAAAGTCCTACAAAATCAAAATAACGACAAGTCAGCGTACATAGAGGAGGTGCAGTGGCTATCAGACTGGTGCAGAACCTACAACCTATCTCTAAACGTGGATAAACCCAAAGATGGTTGTTAACTTCAAGAGAGCACCAAGTAACCACCACACGCTGAACACCAACGGCTCTTCAATGGAAGAACACCAAGTTCCTCTGTGTTCTCATTGCAGAGAACCTCACCTGGTCCCTCAACACCAGCTCCATAACCAGTAAAGCCCAGAAGCTCCTTTACTTCCTGCAGAGAGACTAAGGAAAGCACATCTTCCACCTCCTATCCTCACCATGTTCTCCAGAGGGACTGTAGAAAGAATCTTGAGCACCTGCATTATCACCTGGCTTGGGAACTGCAACATCTTGGATTGCAAGCCCCTACAACAAATAGTGAGGACAGCCGAGAAGATCATCGGGGTCTCTCTCCCCTCCATCACAGACATCTACACCACACGCCACCACCCATCCCTCACACGAACTCTTCGCTCTGATGCCGTCCGGCAGAAGTCAGAAGATACAGGAGCCTCCACTACCAGACTCTGCAACTGCTTCTTCCACCAGGCAGTCAGACTCCTCAACTCACAGAGACGGAGAGCATTTGTTACATGTTTGCCCTCTATATTTGTCTATTGTATTGCTGTACCATCTTGCACCATGGATCCGGAGGAACATAATGACAATAAAAGCCTCTTGACTTGACTTGACTTGACATCGATAATGTGTATTCCCAATAGTTTTAGCCTATGACATACTGTATAATATTTCTGCACTTATGATATATATGAACCCAATCAACTATTTGTGAAGATCTCTCTGTAATCAGTCTCAGTAAAAGTAAATAAGACAATTAAAACTATTTTTACAGTAATACAATTTCATGACAATAACATACTGTGAACATCAGTGACAAGAATAGACAAGAATAGAGTCAATTTTGCTATATTATACGCAAAGTTTCCTCATTACAGTGACAGTGCGCTGATCTCCATAAGTGCTAGGACTGTTAATTTAATTCGTACTCGTGCTGTACAGTCAGGATTAAAGGCAATGAAGCTGAAAATGAGTCAAAGGTGCAGAATGGCACCTTCTGTACTGGCATATTACTCACATCCAGCCAGGCTCCAGTTCATTATATCCACCTACGCTTGTTGGCCACTTTATTGGAAACACATAGCATGTAGGTGCGCTCTGTAGGTGTGGAGGTACGAGCGGTAGTCCATCTGTTTCTGCCGAGCTGATCGGCCCCCAGTACCCCCCTCCTCCAACTCCTCCACCCTCCGGTTCATCAGCGAGCGACACCACCATATGAACTGCTTTATCCTGTTAGAATAATTGTCATTCATGTTCGTGTGTATTAACGAAGCGTAAATGAACACTCTGCCAGTCGGCTCAACCACGGTTTTAATTGCTCAGCTGACTTGACTGAACACACACACACAAATACACACGAAAAAACACACACACAACAGGATGTGTATTCATGGTATTAGCCTTTTTGCTCCCGTCTCAGCAATCTGCTTCGGAGTCTTCAGGCGTAAACAATCAGAAATAAAGAAAAGGTGGTAATTTCTGCGCTTACAGGAACAAATGTGGATTTAAAAATAAGATAATTGTGATGATGTGTGCACCAATATAATGCGCAGTGCACGCCGTGGCACGCCAAGCATATTTCTGTAAGTGTTTCAGCGATGTTTATCTGGAATCGTTTGCACATGATCAGCTGTAGGCAGCCTGGATTTGGCTTATAATTTAATTTGGGACCTTTTGCATCATTGATTATTTGCTTGGAGGCAGATCAGTCTCCCGTGTTAATAAATGGCTCCGTTGACGTCTCTATCTGTCTGAAGAAAACATGTCTTCCCCTATAAATAAAACACTCGAGCTATGCTTAACATATTGCCCAATATACACGCTCATGCACACGCGAACACAATCTCACACATTATACAGCGACACATGTCCTAAACCCCTCAGGAAAGAGTGACTAACAGAAGGCGTCAAACACAAATCACAGAAACTACCAGCAGCTTGGACTTGCTGTTAAAAAAATAAAATAAAAACACTCAGTGCCAATGGGAGGCCCACTTATGTTCTTACATACTACCTGCTGCAAGAGTGCATAGTTACAGGTTGGGACTGAGCTCAAATCTAAATTTAAATCCAAATGTACACTATTTATATAGCAAGGTAGGAAAAAAAAGTGTGGGCTTTGATTGGACTAAGGCACTGGATCAGTGATTGAAGTGAACAAAGGGCATCAGCAGCCAGAGCCAGAGAGAGAGTATGGTAGGTCATGTGGCTTCTCTCTGGGCCCGCAAAGGCATCTTTTATCTGATGTATCAGAGCATAGGATCTGATGCTTTCCACCAAGCTGCATTGATTGGCGGCAGCTAAAAAAAAAAAAGAGGCGGAGTCTGACTTCACTTGTATCGGAGGAGGCATTACACACAAATCAGACTACCAGAACTCGCCCACTGTAAAAAGAATCAGTGCCAATTGGATGCCCTCTTATGTTCTTACATAATACCTGCTGCAAGAGTGCATAGTTACAGGTAGGGACTGAGCTCAAATCTAAATTTAAATCCAAATGTATTTATATAGAAAAGAAAGAAGAAGAGAGAAAAAAAATAGGCTTCAATTGCTCCATTGGGCTAAGGCAACTGTAATTCAAGGTCTCAATCCCAGGTTATGTTGCTTCTCCATCAGCAGCCAGAGTCTGAGAGAGAACAGTCAGGCATGCTGTTTCTTTCTTGGTGGGTGCAGTAAGTGGTGCTTACTCTCCCCTCATCACTCCCATTGTGATGTTAGCTAGCACAGGCCTCTGTTAGCTGATGTATTAGCAAGAGCCCGATCCAGAGGAAGGCAGGCACCAGCACCCAACAACAAGGAACTAGCATTGTAATATTTTGAATGGTGAAACAATTGTATCATGCAGCAGATTTAGTAATTTCATTATTACTTGGTGGTAAATTTTATGTCCTTTATACACACAGTGACCTTAGCTTGAGTTCATGTCTTGTCTGGATCTACACTTCAGATCATGTGGTCAGGGCTTCATCTGTGTTTATATAACATCCAAACAGCGGAGTCAGGAGCTCATTAAGAAATCAGCTATTTCAATATTCATTTAATGTGCCTTATTGTGTCCCGCAGGACGAATATTCACAACAACCGAGAGGGTGGCCGGAATGGAAATGGGGAGAGGGAGAGAGAGAGAGAGAGAGAGAGAGCAGAGAGAAAAAAGAAATAACTCTATGTTTATTAATATACAGTCCCTTTACTCACTGGTCACTTTATTGAAAGCACCTACCCTACCTTATGTTTTCAATATCTGGCAACATAATTTGAAACCCCCTTTCACTTCTGGCTTTACTCACTGACCACATTATTAGAAATAACTCTCTCTCTCTTGCCATTCCATTCGCTGGCCACTTTATTGGAAACACTTCTTTCACTTGTGTTTCAACCCGAGATGCATAGTAAATAAATAGCACTATAATTCACTTCTGTACCTGTATTTGTATTGTCGTTATTATTTTTTCTCCTAGTTTCACTTTTTACTTCACTATATACATATTTTGATAGGTTTAATAATTTTTATCACAATAAAATTGTAAGGAATCATTCCAAACCCACATTAGCACTATAGCCAGAGCAGCAGATGCTCTGCACTGTCACCGAGTTTGATGAGGCTCCTATTCATCTTATACTTAGACCACACTGTTCCTGTTTTGCCTTTCGCTTTGAAAACTGCTTTCCACTGATTTCTGTAACAACTGCATTAAACAGTACTGTATTTTACTTTCAGTACTTACATAGTACATTTTAGAATAAAGTACTTGCAATATTTAAATGCAAAAAAAATTAAATACTTTAGCAAATAAGTGTCAAGCTTAAAGAACACTTTAAATTCTACTCACTTCAAGACACTGATTTGATGGAGCACTTTTTACTGTGTCTGTTTTCTACTCACTGGCCACTTTATTGGAAACACCTCTTCCCATGTACTTTCACTTACTGGGAACACTCACTTTTTTACAACCCCCAACCTGTGCTTCTACTCACTGGCCACTTTAATAGAAATTATTTTTCCTTATATTAAGTTTCACTGCTGTGCACCTAAAAATATCTGGACCAGCGTGACTCTGTGGTGAGATACAGTGGTTTAGATACTCTCTCTAAGCTTTAAAAGAGGGGTTTCTGATAAATTGGCCAGTGAGTGGAAGTACAAAGAGGGGTGTTTTCATTAAAATGGCCAGAACAAAAAAATAAATAAAATAACAACCAAAAGTTCTCGATACCTACCACACTTTTTACTGTGTCTGTTTTCTACTCACTGGCCACATTATACAGAGACACCTCTTTCCATGTACTTTCACCCACTGGAATTCTTTTTTTTACAAACCCCAACCTTGTGCTTCTACTCACTGGCCACTTTAATAGAAATTCCTTTTTTTCTCATACTACCATTTATTGGCCACTTTGTTAGAAATCTCTCTCTCTCCCTCTCTCTCTCTTTCTTTTATACTTTCACTTACTAGCCACTTTTTTAAAAACAAATGTCACTAGGCATCCAATACTAGGCACTGGACAAGAGCTACTCTGTGGTCAGAAACAGATGGACCACAGTGGTCTCTAACTCTACACCAACAAGGTTGAGCTTCAACAGAAGGGTTTCTGATAAAGTGGCCCTTTATTTCAACCCCATATTTCTTTTTTTAGATATACTGTTGGTTATATGCTCTTTCTAAGCTTTAAAAGAGGGGTGTCTGATAAAGTGGCCAACAAGTGGAAGAACAATGTGTTAAAAAATAACAACCAAAAGTTCTCATTACCTTCCTCACTTTTTACTATGTCTGTTTTCTACTCACTGGCCACTTTACCAGAAACACCTCTTTCTTCTGTACTTGTACTTATTGGCCACTTTTTTTAAATAAATGTCACTGCTAGCCCCAATATCTGGACAAGAGCTACTAACAGATGGACCACAGTGGTCTCTAACTCCACACCAACAACTTTGGGCTTCAACAGAAGGGTTTCTGATAAAGTGGCCCTTTATTTCAACCCCATATCTCTTTTTTAGAAGTTTCACTGCTGTGCACCCAGAAATAACTGGACCAGAGTGATTCTGTGGTGAGATACTGTTGGTTAGATGCTCTCTCTAAGCTTTAAAAGAGGGGTTTCTGATAAAGTGGCCAACGAGTGGAAGTACAAAAAGAGGTGTTTTCATTAAAATGGCCAGAACGAAACAAAAAAAAACAACAACCAAAAGTTCTCATTACCTACCACACTGTATTGGCTACAGCATGCGTCCACTTTACCTCGGGCTAACGAGTGAGAGCTCGCTCAGAGAACCCACAGATATCACACCTCGTTTTATTCACACACACACACACACACACACACACAAAGACACACACACTTGCACCGATACACAGATAAAGTGTAATAAAGTAAATGAAGCATGGGAGAGCAGCAGCGCGAGTTGCTCCAAGTTGGAAGTTGGAAATACAATAATGAAGTAAGTTTTGGGCGAAAGCAGTTCCTGTAAAGGCAGCGGAGAACATAGCAGCTTAAATCAAGGCGGCTGTGAACTGCCCTAAACGACGTCGTTACACAGAGACACACGCGCGCACACACACGCACAGAAAGCCGGAGCTCGTTACGCAGTCGAGCGCTTCCTCATGTCCTCCCAAACAGAGGCGAGGCGTCTCCCGCAAACGTGGCCTGACAAATCACTCGCCCGTCAGCTCGCGCAGACGCCCGCACTTTATGAAAAATAAGATAATTGGACTATGGCGATGGGAAGGGCAAATGGAGATAGCGACTCCAGTGCCAAGCCATTCATCTGCGGCCAACCTTTCAAAGACTAGCTGGAGCTCACACTGAAACATCGGCAGGACGCTGGAGCAATATAATCGCCGGGCTGGTTTTAAAACCAGACAAGAGCAGAAATGCCTCAAATTAATGAGGAAAAAAGGGACACCGCCACCTCCGAAATGAAAATACATTTGTCAAGCCTCATTGGCAGAAAATAACACAGTCGTCTCATTACGGAGGCGAGCGGGCGCGGGCCTTATTAGCTGATGTGTTTGGTTATTGTGTGATGGGTGTGTTTATGTACGGCTAATCCTCTGTGTTTACAGGAAAGCGGGGATCCTAATTAGGTGCCAATAATCGCACCTTAGCGCAAGCTTGTCCAAACCTGAGACAAGAGGTAAATAAGGCATCTCACGCCTCTCGCGTCTCGGTGCTTCCAGACTCGCGTTAAGGTCAGACGGTCGCTGTGAGGCTCCTTGTTCTTGTATGGTTTGTAGATTGGGTAGGTGGAATAGGGTTTTGTTACTGTAATAGAGAGCAATTCATTTTCAACATCTGGTAACCTGCCCTTAGTCCCATTAGCCTTTTACAAAAAATGAAAAAACTGACAAAAAACATACAATACAGTAATATTAATAAGGGCTAATTGTAACAGGTGTCATTCATAGTAAATGCACTTAATACTATAGGCAAACATATAGGAACATCTATAAGATATAGAGTGTGTAGCTTTTCCATTTAAATAGGAGGACTTTTCCCCTATCAGTTAAGATGCTCCTGACTTTAGGAGGGTGAGAATGAGGAGGGTGCACACCTCCTCTGATACAAGTGAAGTCAGATTCCTCCCCTTTTTCAGCTAACACCAATCAATGCAGAAGCATTAGGCATCATCACAACACGCTTGGAGAAAAACACCAGATCCCCAGCTCTGATACATCAGTTAAATTGGACATAGATAAAGATACATAAAGATCTCTCATCAGCACGATTCTTGCCAGTTTCAGTCCCTTTCAGTATGAGCCATTTAGGGGCTCTGTCACTTTTATGCAAATAAGCTGGCTGCTCGCCATGTTTGTGCTGAGCATTTGCCACATGTTAGTGTTAGCTTGTGCTGAATGGCAAAACACGAACAAGCGAGTTCATGCTTAATAACTCATCTACTGACTGTCCAGAGACAGTGGGTACAGATCCCTCCCTCAGACAAAGTCTGCTAGCTAATCCTGCTGTGTACTACCTGAGGATTTCAACAAAAATTACCAAAAAAAAAATGGTGATTTAGTTGGTGGGGCTCTGGTGGGGTTAGATGGGTGGGGGGTTGTGCCATGGTGGTTTTACAAAACGTTCATAGAAGCATATGAATCCTGACAGCGAACCCTTTCAACTGATTTACAGATAGAAACTGATAGATGATTTTTATTCATTTATTAATTAATTAATTAAATAATGTATTTATTGCACTTGGTACATTTATAGGGGCATTGTAAACCCAATTGCAAAAGTTAGTTTTGCATAATATGTCCCCTTGTACTCGCTCAGGCTCTGGCTGCTGATGGAGAAGCAGCATTACCCAGGATTTGAACTTGCGATCCTCAAGCATTATCTTACAACTGATTTCCACAGATTTTACAAACAATATTAGCGATATTATCACTTGTGGTGCGCCGATGATGGGTCCTAAGCTAAAAAAATTCAACTTATAAAAATTTTGATTAATCATGTTGTCAATTTTTTCCCTTGTATCTTGTATTCTGACCTGTGAAATCTTCCGCTAGAAATAACCAAGCAACACTAAAGACACTGGACATGCTTAAACCTGCTACACCTACTACATTTCGCAAATCTCTCTGCTGAGCTTCTGCTTCAGGTTCAACACAAACCCAGTCCAGTGTGATGATGTTTCTCCACGCTGATCTCTCTGTGGAGAAGATTAGTCCGAGTGGAGGAGATTTCACCTCCGCTCGAGCTCCAGACTAATCACATGTCCTCCCGACCGCTAGACCGACAGACACGAGCTTTATTAATAGAACTTAAAGGTTACAGTGAAAACGGATGAGCCGCTCCTTCATCACAGAACCGCAGACTCGTAGCGAGACGTCTCGGCTCTGAACCCGGAGTTATAACTCACCGCTGATGCTCCTACCTGAGCTTCTGGTCCAGCTTATGTTTTTATTCATGTTTGAGAGGAATACTGTCTATAACCTCTCCACAGACTGAAGTGCGTGCATGACAGCATCACTTACTGACTGCTGTAATAAAACATACAATACATTAAGTGGCAGGATTATGATTATGATTCACTAAATAAATAATAGGTTTAATAAAACAACATTAATTGCATTATGGTCCCATGGAATGGATAAAAAATAAGTGGATGCAAATGAGGTACTAAGTGAATTAACCTAAATGTATAAATTAATTACGCAAAATGAACGAAAGAACAATCCTAATTGTGACTTGTGATGTTTTAAATTAACAAATAAGTAAAGAAGTAAATAGATTGGATTGATGAATTAGGAATAAACCAAATGACTGAACCTGATTTGATGGATAAACAAATGAAACCTAATTCAACATGAATTCCATTATGATTCCAATATGCCCACTAGACACTTGGCACAGGACACTACCCACAGGATGCTGTCCACAGGAGGCTGCCAACAGGACGCTGCCCAGAAGACACTACCCACAGGACACTGCCCACAGAATGCTGCCTGTAGGAAACTGCCCACAGGATGCTGCCCGTAAGACACTGCCCACAGGACTCTGGTAACAGGATGCTGCACACAGGATACTTTCAACAAGACATTGCCCACAGGACACTGCCCACAGGACACTGCCCACAGGACTCTGGTAACAGGACACTGCCCACAGGATACTTTTAACAAGACATTGCCCACAGGACACTGCTTACAGAATGATGCCTGTAGGAAAATGCCCACAGGATGCTGCCCGTAAGACTGCCCACAGGACTCTGGCAACAGAATGCTGCACACAGGATGCTGCCTACAGGATACTTTTAACCAGAAATTGCCCACAGGACACTGCTCACAGGATGCTTTTAACAAGACACTGCCCACAGGACCCTGCCTACAGGACACTGCCCACAGGACGCTGCCTACAGGACACCAGATGCTCTGTTTTACCAGCAGCAGTGTTTAATACACTGTTTTTAGTGCTATGTGTGGACGTTGCTTTAGAGTTATTTACTCAAGCTTCATTATAAGTAATGTAATACATATATGTCCTGATGTGTCCTGCAAATGCCAGATAAACACTGAAACTTGAAACCTACTCAGTGTTTCCGATGCAGAGTTATTGGCAAACCAGTAAAAAGTCTTTATATTTGTATTAAACCCTTTTTAAAAAGCTAGGTGTTCTCAAACTTTTGACCTATGTTAAATATTGCAGTAGCTCAAATGAATGAATAAAAGAGTGATTGTAAAAATGAAAGATGAATGCATCTTGTTTCTTTACTAAAACCCGGGCTATGGCTCGTCACCTTGGCTACACCAGCCCCTTCAAACATAATGCAATCACTGATGAAAGAAGATCAAATCAGAAATCTCTGAAGTGGCGTCTTTTGTTCCGTTGCACAAACACTTACCCAGAAAGCACTCGTAATCATGTGTCATTACCGTTACAGATGAAGAACTGTATTCAGATCAAAAACAAGACAATTGGGAAACATACGGCACAATGATGCCGTTATTCAAACTCATGCGAATGTGCTGTTGTAAGAATGGAAACTTTACTTCTTGAAACCAGTGATTACCATCCATAATCTGAGGAATTATTCTGGGGTCATATAAAACACATACAGCTCTGAAAAAAAATAAAAAAATAAAATAAAATAAGAGACCAATTTAGTTTCTGAATCAGTTGCTCTGATTTTGCTTGGATTTTATAGGTATATATTTTATTCTATAAACTACGGACAACATTTCTCCCGAATTCCAAATAAAAATATTGTCATTTACAGCATTTATTTGGAGGAAATGAGAAATGGCTGAAATAACAAAAAAGGTGCAGAGCTTTCAGACCTCAAATAATGCAAAGAAAACAAGTTCATATTCATACAAGTTTTAAGAGTTTAGAAATCAATATTTGGTGGAATAACCCTAGTTTTTAATCACAGTTTTCATGCATCTTGACATGTTCTCCTCCACCAGTCTTACACACTGCTTTTGGATAACTTTATGTCACTCCTGGTGCAAATGTGCAACCAAGCAGTTCAGCTTGGTTTGATGGTTTGTGATCATCCATCTTCCTCTTGATTATATTCCAGAGGTTTTCAAATTGGTAAAATCAAAGAAGCTCATAATTTTTAAGCGGTCTCTTAAAACATAAAATCTTTTTTCCTTGAACATGCATGGTAACAAATCTTCCACAACCTAATTATATTTTAAATTGTAAATTGCATCATGTTATAGTTCTTTATATTCAACTACTTTATAAATATGATACGTTTAAAAAATGTATAACAAGACAGACAGTGGGCATAGAAGTGAGTATAGAATCAAGGAGGTGGTCATAATGTTTTGCTGGACCTCTGTAAATGTAAACATACTATTGAGATTACAGATTTTAAATGGCTGCACCTTAAAATACAGTAGAATACAGCAGAACTGTGTGGAATCAAACAGATCCGAAACAGTATAATTACTGTCCTGCATGAGATCCTAGTTGAGGTTGCCATGGCTGCTAAACAGATCAAATGCAATACAGTCATCATCAGAGCCTTGAAGTAAAGTGCTGACTCATAAATGACAAAAGTTCCAACTTTGGTTCAGAGGTTCGAGTCTGAGCGGTCATTTAGGTCAGTTTTCTACAAACGAATGCTGTGACGTTTTCTTGTGGCTAATTTATGCTTTTGTGTCAAATCTACACCGTAGACTATATAGTAGCCTGATGTGCACCTCCCAAAAAAATGTTACTATGCATAGCACGATGCAGACAACAGCAGCTATGATTGGTCTGCCAAGCCTTGGGTCTCTGTGCCTTGTGCCTATACACTCCCTTATTCAGGGTTAAAAGTCGAATGGCTGAAGCTGCGATTTTTCCTAAATGTTGTTATTCAGGAATAAATGTGAAAATAAATCTGAACAGATGCATTCTGGGAATTGTGCACTCTAAACCTTAATAAATTAAGTCTACTCAAAACATTGGAGGTCATTTGTTGCCTCAAGTGAATTCAATTTTTTTTTGTAGCCATTTATAATACTGTATAGATCTTTAAAGCAGCGCTTCGTAGGATTTTCTTGATTTTTGATCTTTTTAAAGAAGTAAAATTACAGCTTGAAACTCACTGCAGCGCTGCATTGAGGTGTAATAGGAGGAATAGCGGTACTCTCCTGTCTGTGCCGGAGCTCCTCCGAGCTCAAACCAGACTCTGTAAGTTTTCCGAGGCGGCCGCGACCAACGCTCCCGAGAACTGCGACCTGCTTTCCGACCTTTAGTTCTAACAGTTCTACAAGGACTACTGGTTCACTATTTACAAACTAACATACAGACACTCTAGCAGAAGCTGGAAAGAGACTGAATATGTCCGTGAAAGCCAGAAAACGAGAAAGAGAAACTAATCCGCCTGAAACATTTATTACACTCTACAACTGTAGGGGGAGCCCACGAGCACAAAATTTCAATCCTACGTAGTGGAGCTTTAAATTCAACAGACAAACCAAAGAACTTTACACTCTAAATGTGGTCTAGTTGAAACTAAACTTTTTAAGTTAAAGTAATCATTGCATTAGTCTATCTTACTTGTTTACGTTTATTGCAATGATTACATGAAATCATTTTCACTCAAAATATGCATATTGTAGTTCCTTTTATAGCCAAATATTCTAAATTAAAGAGGCACCACTAAAAAATCAAAATAAACAATGGCATCGCAGTTAAGTTGAATTAGCATAGACTCTTAATGGGATGCACTACACAAATTAAGCTTACATTAATAGTCTTTTCTCAGAATCATTAATTCACATAAATTAGCTACATGGAGAACAGTATTGAGAGCACAGCCAACACAGACTTACTGCAGCTCAGAAAATGATGCTTTTTCTTACAGCTTAAAACACAGAGACCAAACAGTTATTCATAATATATCAGCTGCAAGTTTAACTAAGGTAGCCCGGGGGGGAATCACTACACACTGATGGTAAGTGTCAGAAAATAGGGGACACACCCAGTATGCAAATAGATTGTGCAAGAAGCCAACAGACTAAACTCAGTTATTATTATTATAAGTTGGTTCACCTCAAAGATCCCAGTTTGTATGTATATATGTGCCCACAAATGTTTAGCTGACTCAAAATAGTTGAGTAATGTTCAGAAATATAAAATTTTATGTAAAACAGACTTAATTGATTTGAGATCAAACATCGTATGGGTTTACAGTGCAGTGGGGAGGCAGAGTTTGTCTCTTGAGCTCAACTGATGTTAAATTGTGTCATTGTTTGTATAAGGAGGTGGAGCACCACCACTACCACCAGGCTGGTCCCATACAAAAGTCTATATACAGCACAGTCTAGGAGGGTCCACACCTATAACACAATAACAAAGCCTACACAAAAGACACGTTTATTCTTTTTTTTGTTTCCTATCAAATTGTTAAACTTTTCTCTACAATGTAAAAGTTAATTTTTTGTTGATTTGTCTCTGCAGTCTCCTGGTAGAACTGTCTATTTCACAGCTGGAGTTGACCCACAAATGGTAGAATGACTAATTCCCACTAAGCAGAGCCTGCATGTTCAGAGCAGTCGAGTCAAACACAGTACATTTTTTTCAGCTCCCACTTTTGGAACTTCAGGCTGTTGTTGTGTTTTTTATTCATTTTCTCATTTCCTCATTTTTCTTTTCGCTTTCTTTTGTTCTCTTTTTTACTGGAGCTAGCAAGCTAACCAAAAAAAAAAAAAAAAAAAAGAAAAGCCAAAAATAAAGAAAAGCAGCCCGTGCCCCGGTCCCCTCGCCTACCGCTGCGCCTCACAAAAGAGAAAAGGGTCGGCCTCGCCGCGGGTTTCACGCTCGAGATCCGTTAATGTACCTGAGTGCATACTTCCTCCATCAAAAGCGTTCATGTGTGCGAGAGACACAGGGACAAAATGATCCCGGGACACCACGCTGGGAGCGAGGGAGGACCGACCGGAGATGGGGGGAAAAAAAAAAATCATAAAATACGAAAAATAAGAGAGAAAAAAACATCTTTGAGAAATTGTGAAAAAAAAGAAAGAAAACTCGCAGACAATTTGGGAATATTTAAAACACAGAGAGTCAGAATAAAGATAGAAGACATCAAAGGCACGTCTCATCAGGAAGGAACTCAAGGCACGGCTCGCTTCCTGTCCTCCGATGTCGAGAGGCAGCAGACGAAGGTTTCTAATCTCGCGCTACCTAATTATTTTTCCCCTCTCTTTGCAATTGATTTTCTGCTTGACAACAGTTCGCCCTCGCTAATAAACCCGCGCCGTTCTGCTCTTCACAAAATCAGCACTCGTGCAATCACGTTAACCGTCTAACCCTGCCTATCTTTAAAAACGAGCATTGTTTGCCTGCACGAATATTAACAACGTGCACGAGGTTAATTAGCTCAGATTTTCAGAAGTACAGATGTTTACTTTGGACAGCATTATGAGGCATGCGATTTTGTTGTTTTTTGCTTAATTGGCAGGATGTCACAGATGGGGAGATGAGCGAATGGAGGCAAATAAAAGCGACTTTTTCCCTTTTTTTTTTTTTTTTCATTTTCAGCTGCATCCAAGCCGGCATCCACAGAAGCCAATTATAATCCTGAACCTTCCTGCATTCTTATTATTTGCATTATTGTTATTTTCATTATTATCACTGTTGCTGCTATTGTTCTCTCACCCCTCTGATCTGTGAACTCACGCTGATTTCACTCCTGTTGCTAATGATGGAATATGAGCTGATTTGTTTATGGCTCTCAGCGTTTTGGCCTCTCTTTCTCAGAGGTTCGATACGGGCTCTATACCCCCGGCGGCGGTGGCTGTCTCTCCGAGCCTCTTTCTTGTGCAGCCTCAGTTTTTCTGATCAATCCGTTTCATTTACTCCATGCTTCGATCCGCAGCCCTGCTCATTTCAGCTGGTTTATGGCTCATCTAGAAACGATAATTATTATCGGATTGGTACAACAGGGAGGTTTAAACCTAACTTGAATCCTCTGGAATTTATTGTCAAACAGTGGCACCTGATGAAAGGGGTTTTTTAGAATAATCCCGTCTCGTTGGCTGACTGAGTGCTGATAGCCTCATTTAAACTTCAGACACTTTGGAAACTTCCAGAGGAGAGAAACCTCCAGCTGTCTGTAGGAGGTCTGCCTGATATAGTGGTTTTTTTTATTATTATTCTGGATCACTGTATTGTTTTATCATTTTCACATCTAAAAATCTAATCCAATTTGTTTTTTTATGACCACACTAAACCATTCCATGTCCAATTAAGTTAAGTTTGAGTTCAGAAATCAATATTCGGTGGAATAACCAGAGTTTCCATGCATCTTGGCATGTTCTCCTCCACCAGTCTTACACACTGCATTTAGATAACTTTATGCCACTCCTGGTGCACAAATTCAAGCAGATCAGCTTGGTTTAATAGCTTGTTATCATCCATCTTCCTCTTGATTATATTTCACATTCCAGATTAATTTGGTAAAATTAAAGATACTCATAAATTTTTAAGTGGTCTCTTATTTGTTTTTTTCCAGAGCTGTACACAAAAGGAAGGGTGAAAATGGAAAAATGAAGAATATGAAGTCCATAGAAAATACATAGGCCATTCTGTGTGGAATGTATATACATGCTAACAGTGACTAAACATGCTTACAAATGTGTATGTTGAAATATATGTTGGTTTGCCTCTCCGGGTGTTGTGCCAAATTCTTCCCCCTGCCTGAATTTTACTTTCATTAATGTGCAGATGCCTCAACTTCCTATATTTGGACCACTGCATAAAAATCAGACCATGGTTTATTTGATCCAGACTGAGGCCACCCTTTTTCGCTCAGACAAAGTCTGAGGGTTCATTCCAGACAAGGTATAAGTGAACATGTAATAAGAGTGCTTTCAGCATTTAGTCTTGATTCCAAGATTTGGGGCAGCTTTGTAGCTGTTTTTTGCTGTTTGTCATCACAGAGAGCAGAGCTGATACAGTAGGAGGCAATAGTCAAACCTGACCCTCTAAAGGTGTGGGCTTACCAAACTTAAAGGATTAAAACAACCTTAAACAGAAGGAGAGGACTTAAGAAGCAGCGAGCCTTTAGCAGACATCCCAAGTCGCATCCCCCCCCCGCCAAAAAAAAACAAAACAAAAAAAACTTGCACACACACCAAAGGATAACGAAATTTTACTTTTATATGAATTAATTTTACTTTTTTTTTGTTATTAAATTTAGAGTATTCAGAGGTGAAATGAGTTTTATCTTTTTTCTTTTTGGAAGGCCCTGCCTCTGCTTTCCTTTTTTTATTTTATTTTGAAAAAAAAAAAAGCCTTTATTTGACAAAAATTGACAGTTACAATATCACAAAAAAATGCACAACATCAAAAACATTTCATATCATATTACAATAATTATTAATATTGCCTCCGCCATGATGTGCTTCCTCTCATTCACTGAACAAATCCGGTCCGGGAGGGGGGAAAAACACTGCCCGCCCACACTAAAAACTGATTGGCTGTCTCACAGACTCTTTGCAGAGAACAGGCCAATCAGAGCCCTCTCTGTTTTCTCTCTCTCCTTCCTACACGCGATTAGAGAAAAAAAGTCTGTCTCTCGTTCTGAATTTTGGGAGATTATATGTGACTCGCGGGCATCAGGGAGCCACCACCCAAATGCGGGAGACTTCCGCAGCTTCAGGGAGACTTGGTTTGTCTGCTTTAGCTCTGGATAGGTGGGCACCTCTTTTATATAACAAAGTAACAGATGTATAGCTTAGCATTTTATAGGTTAAAACATGCTCAAACTAGCCTAACTGCTCCCCAAGAAAAATGTGACATAAAATAAAAAAATTAAAAACTCTCCATACCTGACAAACAGAAATAAACAGCCTTTAGCTCTGAATAGGTGGGCACCTCTTTTTTTTCCTCCCCACTCCTCTCTTTATTCAGTATAAAATCATATAAAAACAGGGAAGAATTAGCTAATAAGCCTGCATGCTAGCATAGACCATGTGCCATAGCATTAGCAGTGCAAAAACATGCACATTAAAGTTTTAATACTGATAACTAGCAACATATTTTAACCCACAATTGTTGTTAATAAATTTTGGGACATATATATTAGCAATTTAGAGTTTTATGATGATCTTAAAATATAGGATTATTTTGGATCAAAATCAGAGCACTTTCTGACACCTGCCTTTCATTTACACATCATGTGATGGAAAGAAGGGAAGAGGTAGGGTAGGAGGGAGGAAATATAAGAGGGGGAAAGGGGAGGAGCCATCCCAACCTAGCCACTTCATATGAATACAGGCAAACATAAGGAGAAGAAATTTTGGGGAATTCTAACAATAGAACACATGTATATCCTCTTGAGACCTTGTGTCTTCATATGAGGACATTACATTTCTGCTTCACTGCACCATTAAACATGTATTAAAACATTGACCCTTTGGCCAACATTACGGGAATCCCAGTCAAAAGTTTCTACAGCCAGTCCAGACAGAAATTCTTATCCAATTTTATTTTTTACAAAGTTTAGCTTTTATACTTGTTCGGTCCTTCTAATCCTAAACTGCTAGGATAAATAAAAAAATCACGGTAACACTTTCTTTGTCATCTCTATAAAACTCTATAAACATACTCATAACACGTTATAATGCATTCATGAGGCATTATAAACATGGCTATACATATTTATAAAAATGTATAATTCATTATAGCAATGTTTATTATGCATCATTAACTGTGATTATAATGCATTAATAGCTGTGTTTATAAAATGTTATACATCAATACCAAGAAACTCAGTCCCTGCTTGCATACTTTATCATGACTAAAAAAGCTTCCAACTTATAAACACACCCTCAGTAATCCTATAAATATATTTTTAACCACTCATAAATTATTCTTGTCTTGAATATAATATTAATTATAGTCAATTTTAATGTATTATAACAGGTCTTTGTGCGCTCTAAGTAAAGTGCCAGACTTTCATTGTAGGACTAGATTATTAATGATAGAGATATACTATTTTAACACATATATTATAAGCGCAGCTTATGATGTATTATGATCACAGGTCATAATGCTTAACAAACATGGCTATAATGGGTTACGCATTTTTATAAACATTTATAGCCGTGTTTATAATGCCTTATGAAAGCATTATAATATGTTATGAATGTGGTTATAGCGTCTAATAAAGATGACATTCATGGAAAGTGTTACCAAATTCACATTAAGAAAAAGTACGGGTCTCAGGAGGATATTTGAACTCTGTTACATAGGCAAAGGAAGACAGTCACGGCTCATGACTGATGATTCCCACCATAATGATTAAAAAAACACCTGTCTGACAAAGGAGAATCACTTTTCAGGAGGCAGATGTGAGTTTGGTAATGACTACTGGAGGATTCTCAGACTCTAAATGGGATCAAATTGTTAAAATCAAGGCTAGACTGGAAAAGGTTTCTTAACTTTTTTCTCTGCAATAAAAAGGCAATTAAAAACCACATACTAATTACAAACACCTGTTAATGTTCCAAACAATAGGTGGCTCGCAACGAGTGTCGAAAAAGTGCTGTGATTTCTACATCTGAAAAAGGAAAAGAAAAAAGAAAAAAACAAATAAATTGTTTTCCTTTTTTGAAATCCGTTTGCACACTGTTATATAACTTCTGTGTTGTTGTTGCTTGGATTAACAATGTGTACCTTAATTTATACGTATTTATAATACAAAATGGTAATAAATCATATGAATCCTTTATTTTTAATACATTATGAATGTGTTTTAAGTTGGTAACACCTTCTATGAACGTCATTTCAATTAGACTCTTTAATCACATTCATAACATAGTAGAATGCATTCATAAGGCATTATAAACATGGCTATACATATTTAAGAAAATGCGTAACCCATTATAGCCTTGTTTATCCACTGTGCATTATAAATTGAGATCAGAAAACATTATAAGCTGTGCTTCTAATATGCACGTTAAAATAGTATTTATCTATTTACCTCTTATTACACGACACACCAAACCAATAACATCAATGCTTTCATCCTCTCCTTCATAAAACCCCGCCCTCCCTCCTGGCTTTTCTTCTTCTGCAGATCTTTACCACACCTCCTGAAACCAAGGCCTGCTGTTGCCTTTCTCTGCTCACAGATGTTTGTATGTTTTAAGTGTGTGCATGTGTGTATGTGTGTGTATGTGTGTGCATGTGTGTGTGTGTGTGTGTGTGTGTGTGCGCGTGTTTATACTGGGCATTAATTAGCCGTTAGAATGTGTTCGAGTTGTATTGTGAGTGAATGAGGTCTTTTTTTTTTTTTTTTTTTTTTTAAGCACGCTCCTGAGAGTTTCGCAATCTGAATGAAACAGATGTCAACCTCCCACTACTATCGGCCCATATAGCCCAGGAATAATTGAGCGAATAAATAATGAAATAAATAAATAAACACACTGAGTAAACACCCAGCACAATAGGGCAGCCTGAGCCGCCCACTGTAAACACAGCCAAGCTCCCCATATGGGGGAACATGGGAGATTTTCCACTGCGTATTGCGCCGTTTGGTGGACTTGGCCGGTCCGAGCTACAAAAGCTACGCCGGGAGACCGGTATAATTTCTTCTGAAGTGCAGGGAAGTGCAGTACGTTTGGTTTAAACATCTGTTTAAATGTTAAAAAAATAAATAAGTAAATAATAAAAAATAGAATAAAACTGAACTGCTTCAGAAAAAGTGCCAAAAACATTTTAGTGGGAGATTTTTTAAGGCGAGTGGCATTCAGTTCTGTTATTATTATAACCCCTCAAGGATTTAATTTATTTTTGAAGGAGATGCACAATTACAATGCAAATCAGTACACAATTACTAATATTACATTCTAATCTGCCTTAGAAACAGTGCCAAATCTGTTGCAGGGGTGGCAGGAGCATATTTTTATTTCAGTTGCTTTCAGTTCCTTTTGTTATTTTATTTAAAGGAGGCAAACAATTAAACAATTGAAGTTCATCATTTGATTTAAAAACAAATAATAATAATAATAACCTTTCTTTTATTATGAGTGGCATTTATTCAGAATACAATCCATTGTTTTTTTTCCCCCAAAGTCAATCCTATATACACAAATTACAAATTAGGCGCTTATTGATGTCTTATTATTTGCTTAATAAAGCTTTAATTACACATTTGTAAATGATTTATTCACTACTTTTTAGGCTTTATTATGTGTAATTATTATTGGTGCTTAATGAGGGGTCTGTGATTAATTAAATATTTATTCAATTCTTTTTAGTCTCTAATTAGTAATGAACAGAACCTCACTTTAGAATATGGTACACATCTTGGTCTATTAATGAGTTATTAAGCCCTTATAAACTCAGTAAACTCCAGCACAGCCATAACCTTGCCAAACTTAGATCAACATAGATCAAACTGCTGCCAATTATAATAACATTAATAACACGTAGAATTAGCTAATAGTTAATGCTTAATAATCTGCTTAACAGGTTGCTAACAAAACTCTGTTTATTGTGCACTATAAGAACTAATACAGCCATTATTAATATTTTTCACATAACAGACCCCTAATTAAGCATTAATAACACTTAATAACACAGGATAAAGCCTAATAAATAGTGAATAAATCGTTTATAAATGTCTAATTAAGGCTTTATTAAGCAAATAATAAGACATTAATAAGCGCCTAATTTGTGTTCTTTAAAAAAAAAGTGTTACCATAATTTTCTTAAGATGATCCACCCTAACACAAATCTAAAGTTTAAAACAGAGCATCCAAAACATGCAGACATTGATATTAATCTACAGTATATGTTTATGTAATGTTGTATTATTTGGGTGCTCAGTAGAGATCTGCTGCCCTGAGGGCTACATGTGTCCTGTAGGGGCTACGTGTAGTTAAGGGTCCCTGCTGGAAACTGACAGGGGTGGGGTTTAAGATAAAAAAAAGCATGAATATTAATATTGGGCCCGATATCATGCTAATGTACTCATACTTGTACTCACTAATGAGGCCCCAATATCAACTTGTGATACCTAGTGCACATTTCTGCACAATCTGAGACACAACTTCATCGCTCAAGTTTGAATGATCTCACTGCATGTAGAAAAAGTGAGAAAAACTACAAAGCTCCACTTGCTTTCCCACATATATTTATATATTTGTTAGTGTTTGTTCCCTGAAAGTCCCTGAAAATGTCATCCATGGCTGATGTGCTCCTGATATCACATGATGAAGCTGGAGAAATTAACATGCATCCATCAGAGTAAAACTAATCTCTGTTTTAAATCAAAACATATATATATATATATATTTTATTTATGCTTTTTCTAGAAAATAAATAAAAATACATGATTATATGATGTAACTCTCACAGCAACAACAACAACAACAACAAAAGCTGTTGCATTGCAAAACTTGTACTTATAACTATGTTGTTACATAATGCTCCAGATTGATTCATTCTAATAGGTGTCAGGTCTAGCACAGAAGGCACACCTGTCTCTCCCACACTCAAACAAACTAAGTCTGTTTAATGTAAAATGAAATATATTTTCAGACATTACTCAGCAATTATAAATTAGGTGAACAGTTGTGGGCACGTGTACATTCAAACAGAGTATTTTGAGTTGAACCAACTTAGCCAACAATAATAAATGAGTTTAGTCTGTTGGGATAAACTATTTGCATTTTGGGTGTGTCCTCCAGATTCTGACCATCTCTCACCAACAGTGTGTAGTCATTCCCCCTGGGGCTACCTTTGGTAAACTTGTAGAACATATATTATGATTTATTGTTTAGCCTTTAAATTCACCTTTTCCAGGCTTACAGTGTGAATATTTATATATTTAATATTTAGGTAAAATGGAATTGATTGATGAAGAAATCATATCTAAAACATATTGATTTATTTGGAACACAAGATACTACGTATCATTTTTGGGCAAATGAGTATAAACATGAACAAATGAACATTTAGTTGTAATAACTTGTTGTTTTAAGTTATGCTAACTTACGTTTTTATTCCTCAATATTTAACTTTTTTAAGGCAACCGGTGTTTTAAGTAAATTTAACTTGTCCAGGCTTACAGTGTACCTGCAATCCTCCAGACTACGATACCCAGAATGCACCTTACACTAACATCACCCCCTCATGCAACAACATGACACTGCACATGAAGCCAGTCACCAGAGTACTGATTTCACCTGTTCTCCTCGGTTTAAATATACCTTCACTCCACACTGCTGGAGCTACTGGTGCTGGAGCTGAGGCTGTAGCAGCGGGAGCTGCTGGTGCTGGAGCTGAGGCTGTAGCAGCGGGAGCTGCTGGTGCTGGAGCTGAGGCTGTAGCAGCGGGAGCTGCTGGTGCTTGAGCTGGGGCAGCGGGTGCTGCTGGTGCTTGAGCTGGGGCAGCGGGTGCAGCTTGAGCAGGCGCGGCGATCCTAGGAGCTCGTGACCTGGGAGTAGGCACAGGAGCAGAGGTGGGTAGCCCAGGCACGTGAACTGGGGAGGCAGCGGGCACAGAGTCAGAGGCGGCCGGAGCCGCGGGCACAGAGTCAGAGGCGGCCGGAGCCGCGGGCACAGAGTCAGAGGCGGCCGGAGCCGCGGGCACAGAGTCAGAGGCGGCCGGAGCCGCGGGCAGCGCTAAAACAGAGGCGGCCGCAGCCGCGGGCACAGAGTCAGAGGCGGCCGGAGCCGCGGGCAGCGCTGAAACAGAGGCGGCCGGAGCCGCGGGCAGCGCTGAAACAGAGGCGGTGGGTCCTGCTGGCGTGAGCGTGGCAGGCACCGCTGACGTGGAGGCGGCTGGCACCGCGGGCTTGGGGGCGGCTGGCACCGCTGGCGAAGAAGCCGCTTCAGCGGGAGCTGAGAGTGCGGCTGCCGCCAAGACCCGGACTTGAGCCGCAGATTCAGCAGTGGGCGTGGTTGTAAACACCGGACCGGAGCTTGCTTCCGGAGCCGGAGTCGAGGATCTGGAAGCCGGCCGGGCTGGTGAGCTGGAAGCCTGCCGAGCTGGAGTGTTGGAAGTCGGCCGGGCTGGAGAGCTGGAAGCCGGCCGCGCTGGAGTGCTGGAAGTCGGCTGGGCTGGAGAGCTGGAAGCCGGTCGAGCTGGAGTGCTGGAAGTCGGCCGGGCTGGAGAGCTGGAAGCCGGCCGAGCTGGAGAGTGCGGTGGAGCTAGCAGGCTAGCTAGCTTAGCTGGAGCTTCAGAGAGCGGCGCTGCCGCCGCCGCTGTCTCGGGGAGCGGCGCGGCCGCCGCTGAAGTCTCGGGGAGCGGCTGAGCCACGGGAGTCACGGGGCGTGGAGCCTCAGCCGCGTGCTTCTTGGAGCGCGGTGAAGCCAGCAGGCTAGCTAGCTTAGCTGGAGCTTCAGAGAACGGCGCTGCCGCTGCCGCTGTAGTCTCGGGGAGCGGCGCGGCCGCCGCTGAAGTCTCGGGGAGCGGCTGAGCCACGGGAGTCACGGGGCGTGGAGCGCGAATGAGTCGCGAGGGTCCCATGGCGTGGAACCTCAGCCGCGGGCAACACGGGAGTCGGGGCGGCCTCTCTAGCTGTGCGTCCGAGAGCCGTGTAGAGCACCGCCCCTGTGGGGTACGGTAAGGGGGTTCTGGCCGGTGCGGTGTAGAACTCCTCTTCCTCCTCGGAGCTGCTGGGAGCGCAACCGAGGAAGTCCCACGGCTTCCGCTCCACGAGCCTCGGGTACTCGTAGGTTTCACCCAACCTGAGACGAGTCCCGAGGCTCCCCGCACACACCAGCAGCGCCCCCCCAAGCAAATCCTCCCCGGAAAAGGGATCCTCCTTCGGCTGGCGGGACCCCTTAGAACGTCTACCCCGAGGCCTGTGGCGTCCTTTAGGCCTCGGGGATTCCAACGCCGGGGTCCCGCATGAAGCGTGGCGAATCGCCAACCTGGAGCCGGTCCACTGGTTTGCTGCGTCCATTTTTCGGTCGATCCTTCTGTCAGGGTGGGTGCAGGGAGACGAGGAGGCGGACGCAATTGCAAACAAAAACGGGATTTATTGAAAACAAACACAAAATACACAGGGATAAACTGAAAACAAGACTGAGGAAACTCGGGACAACATGGAACACTGACAGACGATAAACGTACAAGGATCGACACCGGGGAAATGAAACACGGACCTTAAATAGAGGTGCACACACACACAGGAAACATGAAACACCTGGGACGAAGGGGCGGAGTTACAGAAGAACACAGGTGAGTGGAAAAACACAGGTAGAACACAGGGGCACGGGTCACGTAGGACAACACAGGCACGAGGACAGACAGGAAACAGGGCCAGGACCTTACACACTAATTATGTTTATTTCAGTTATCATCATTATATATTTTTGAGTGTGAGTCATAAAGGCGATAGCATATAAATATTTGGACACATAGTGCATTTTGTTCATTTCCTTGGTATTGTTCAAGCTTCTGTTGGTCAGTTTATCAAAAATAACCTCTTCAGCACCTCGGCAGGGTGAATATAGAGGGCCCATTCGTCAATAACCCACAGGTGTGGTCAGAAATAGGAATCGTTGGTGGATGAAATGAGGCCTTGAGTGCAACTTAATGTCCTCCTCAACCCCATCACAGAAACAGATGGAGGCGAGAGAGGCGAGAAACACACACACACATATATATATATTTTTTTTTTCCGCCGTCTTACTCTCGAGATGGACTGGCGGGCCCGGCTGGTCTCCGCAATCAGTCTGATGAGCCTCTCTGATTGGTCGGCAGCGATGGGCGAGCGAGAGAGGGAGGATGGAAGATACACAGGCTATTTGTTTTTAATAAAAGATGATACGGAAGCGGCCCTGTGCAAGCACCGTTTCAATAACCACCGAACCAGTTCCTTTAATTGCGTACTGTCAGAGATAAAAAATAAAAAAATAAAAAAATAAAGATACGGAGAGGGACACGCCACTTTCCGAACTCGTTATGAGCTCCACTACAGGCTGGAGAACAATATTGTTCCCATTTTGCTTCTTTATTGTTTTTCCCTTTTCGCTAGAACTGTGTGCGCTCCCCTAGCCAACAAACAAGCCCCCGTTTCAAAGACGTTTTTAGTGACCACGCGGCAGCGTACGGCCCTGTACAGCAGCGAACAGAGGATTTTGTGTGTAAATGAGAAATTATATTTCTTTCTTCCTGTATTTTTGCTCCCAGCCAGTGATCTTTGATCTTTTCGAGCTGCGGTAATCAATAGGGCCTGATTCAACCACACAAATCAAAAACCGACCTCAAAAAGGCTGAACATGGATTACTTTCAGTCCAACTAAAAGACTCTCTGGTGAAATGACTAAAATCACAGCCGCCACAGGGGCTTTATTTATATATATATATATATATATATATATATATATATATATAGTTTTTTTTCCTTTCTGCAAGTTGCTGTCGTGACTATATTCATGGCCATTTTTAAAGACAAGACGAACAAAGATGAATCTGTGGCACTCATTCTGAAAGGAATTGCATGCATTGTTTCACCTACAGAATGGAAGAAAAAAGACAACACTTTCTGTAAATGGTGTGTCTATTAGACTCTATAAAAATGTCCATAACACATTATATTGCACTTATAATGCATTATAAACATGGTTATTTTAAAAACCATGTTTATATATAAACATATATAATACATTATAAACATATTTATTATGCATCTGGATTAAAATATCTTATATCTGTCACTATTGATTCCCATGATAAACATCTGTCATCTGTTACATGGAGTGTACCGTGACAGATTATAATACAGCTCTGGGAAAAAATTAAAAGACCACTTCAGTTTCTAAATCAGTTTCTCTGATTTTGATATTTATAGGTATATGTTTGAAGTAAAATGAACATTGGTAATCATTGTTGTTTTATTATATAAACTACAAACATTTCTCCCAAATTCTGAATAAAATATTGTTATTTCGTGCATTTATTTGCAGAAAATGAGAAATGGCTGAAATAACAAAAAAGATGCAGAACTTTCAGACCTAAAATAATGGAAAGAAAACAAGTTCATATTCATAAAGTTTTAAGAGTTCAGAAATTGATATTTGGTGGAATAACCCTGGTTTTTAATTACAGTTTTCATGTATCTTGGCCTGTTTACCTCCACCAGTCTTACACACTGCTTTTGGATAACTTTATGCCACTTCTGGTTTGTGAACACAGTTTGGTTTGATGGCTTGTGATCATCCATCTTCCTCTTGATTATATTCCAGAGGTTTTCAATTGGGTAAAATCAAAGAAACTCATCATTTTTAAATGGTTTTTAGTCTCTTCAACCATGGTGCATCTAGTTTTCCATATTTTTCTATTTGTCAGCCATAAAGTGTACCAAAAAGCTTTTTGATTTATGATCAATTCTTTTTTTTTTTTTTTAATGTACCATACATGATTGTTTTACAGTAACCTCACGCTTGTTTCTCCAGATGAACCATTCGCACCTTCTGTTTTGCCCCACCCATTCAGCCTACAGCAGTTTAGCCCCATGATAACATTGCTCAGCACTAGTGTACTAGACTTCCGGACTTGTTTTGCACAATTATCTCCATCTCTTTCCCATAAACATCAAAAGCTGTGGTAGGTGATTAAAGACAAGGTTATATGCATTGTATGAACTGTGTTTTAAAAAACTGAACAACAATAAAAAAATAAGTAAAATAAACAACATTAATAAATAAATATCTGCTTTTGTGATTTGTTAAGAGATTAGAAGACCTAATCTAAGAGCTAATCCACAAAAGGAAAAACATCAAAGATGAAACATTCCTTTAGACACTTTAATCAAAATGAGTGTATTAAATGGTGTTTTGGATAATTATTGATTCAAACTAAAAGAAGCACTGTGCAATGTTTTAAGCACCTCAGGAGATGTTTATACTAGATTTTCTTTTAATATGAAGGTCTCAGATCTTAATGCAGTTATTGAGGCTATGGTTTGCTCATAACTATTGTTAGGGAATAAGGTCAGGTCAGCAAGTGAGCAGATTTCAGAGCTTTATAAGCTCTATAAGACATTAAATTAAGCAGCCATGAGCTCCTCTAAGCAGCTGCTGTGTACCCTGAATATTATCTGATAACTGATTGGACAGAGCAGAAAAAAAAAGAAAAAAATATTCGAAGACAGAAGAGTGTTTTCAGGAGTCGTTTCTTCAGTTCGTAATGGAATTAAGAAACAGGATCTGACAGAAAAGGTAAAGGACAAGCTGAGGCTCGAATCAACCGAAGAATCTTACAAATCTAGAATTAGTTTAGGGAAAGAATAGACAAAAACGGAAAAAACACGTCATAACAACAACCAAAAGACTTTTATCTGCTACATAAAGCGTTTACAAGCCGTGATACTCGCTGAAGGGGGTTGTTTGTAAAGTACTGATCATGCAGAGAGCAGAAATTTTGGCTTCAGGCAATTTTTTTTTTTCATTTTTTTGTTCTTTTGAAACAGTAAAAAGATGGAAGTAAAAAGTGTTTTTGCTTAAAATATTAAAGAAAAGTTTATTTTTCTCTGCCTCACTTGTCACAACAACATGTTTTTTGGCTAGAGGAGCCTAAATTGTGCATACCACTCAAGATTTTTTTTTTCATTGTGAGGTCTCCAATAGAGATCTGCTGCTCTGAGGGCAGGGGGTGATCTGTGTGGGCTACATGTACGTAGCAGGGGGTTCTGTTGGGAGGTGACAGGATGCTTTTAAACACTATAAAGCAGTTTCCCAGCACTCCAAGAACTTCAGAAAATTCTCAAAAAAAAAAAAAAAAAAAAAGGAAACATGAAGGAAATGAGAAAATTATTAAAAGTACTTGAAGATCTTGAGCCCTGTTAATGCAAACGAGAAACATATTAGTGCTTCTGTCACACTTCCTGGATTTATTTCTACTTTACCCAAAATTCATTTCTGCATTACCCAAAATTCCACTCCCTCTCACACCACAGTCACATGCCAACCATAGACAGCTCCCACGCATACTAATTGTGTTTGATTTTCATGTTTTTGACCCTTATTCTGTTTTTGGATTTACCCTTTGTATTTGCCCCTGGATTTTTGCTTGTTTGTTGTATTTTTTAATCTTTTGCCTGATTTTTGACCTTGTCTCTGCCTAAACCCTATGTGCTTGTTTTGCTTTGTGTGTTTTTGACCAGGCCTGGCTTTTTTGAACACTCTTTTGGATTACCCTTCAAATATTTAACCTGTTCGCTGGTTTTGCATCTGCGAGCGTCTGGTTTGTTCTGAGAACCTAAGAGCCAGCCAATACAATACTTTAGATTATTTTAGAAAGTCGTACTGTCAATCATATTGTGTGAAAAAAGACTGATGAGCTGATTGATTATAAATATTATTAAATTATAATATATACAGTATAAAAGTGCCTGAAGAAAAGTGGTGGTCATAAGATTTTGCAGTGAGTGGTTATTGGGCATCAGCAGGCTTTATGATGCCAGCAAAACTGTGTATGTATGTGTGTGAGAGAAAGAGTGTGTGTGATTGTGGTTGTGTGTGTGTTTGTGTGTGTGTGTGTGTGTGTGGGTGAGAGCGGGTGATTGACAGTGAGTGGGCGTGGAGGCAGGGCAGAATCATAGCAGGTTGTGGCTCTTTCCTGACAGAGCAGTCGGGCTTTGGAAGCAGCTCAGAGGCTCAGGACAAAACCCGCCGGCTTAGGGCACACATTCTGGGCTTTAGAGGCGGCATGGGCACATGTGTACAGACACACACACACACACACACACACACACACACACAAATAGACAGACACTCACACACACACATGGAAGAAGAGCTCTGTCACTCAACCTGTATTATAAAATGCTTTCTGCTTTAAACCTTTTATTGCTGTGTTTAAACTGATTAGTTCTTTAACGACTGGTAACTTAATACCCACAAGCACGCATATGCATATACAGTTTCTTTGAGTTTACCAAATTGAAAACCTCTGGAATATATTCAAGAGGAAGAAGGATGATCACAAGCCATCAAACCAAGCTGAACTGCTTGTATTTTTGCACCAGGAGTGGCATAAAGTAGTGGCATCCAAAAGCAGTGTGTAAGACTGGTGGAGGAGAACATGCCAAGATGCATGAAAACTATGATTAAAAAACGGGGTTATATTTCACCAATTATTGATTTCTGAACTCTTAAAACCTAAAAATGAATATTAACTTGTTTTCTTTGCATTATTTGAGGTCTGAAAGCTCTGCATCTTTTTTGTTATTTCAGCCATTTCTCATTTTCTGCAAATAAATGCTCTAAATAACAATATATTTGGAAGAAATGTCCGTAGTTTATAGAACAAAAAACATTGGGAGAACATCAGTTCTTAGAAAGAAATCTGGTCTGAAATAAAAGCCTCATCTTGAACTTATTAGAATAGAAAAACAACACTAGAATTAAGGGATATGTTTAATAGTGAAAGTAAGAGCATTTCCACATGTACAATATAAAATGAACTCAAGCAATTAGGATTAAACAGCTGTGAAGTCTTAAGAAAATCACTTATAATTAAGGCTAACCATCAAGCATGGTTAGGGAGGGAGGCTAAGGAGTATTAAATATTGGATACTGGAGCAATGGAGGAAGGTCATGTGGTCTGCAGTTGCTCAAATCTAGGTTCAGCAATGTTATGTGGCAAAAAAATTAGATCAGCTGGTGGCACAACCAAATATTAGATTATGTGACCATTACATCTACCTATTTAGCTTGCTCAGGTTTAGCCACACACATTCAGTCTACAGCAGTTTAACCCCACCCATACAAGTTATAGCAGTTTTGGCTCCACCCATAAAACTTATAGCAGTCAGTAAGCCTACAGCAGTTCAGCGCGCCATTCAGCCTACAGCAGTTTAGCTCCACACATTCCTGAATTCAACCATAAACTCAATGGATTTAAGAAAGTCTTACGTTAAAACTAAAAAAGCAAACTTTAGGCATCAAACACGTCTAAGCTAATCAAGTATATTTGGTGTAATGGGTTGAAAAACGCTGAATTAAATGTGATCAGAGTCCATATCCAAGCATAGCCAGTGATATAGCACAATCACGCCATCTGACGCAAAAGCGCTTTAAAATTCATGCTGAGCTGAATCTCATTCTGCGTATCATCCTACTTTATTCTGTAGAATTTCTGAAAACGCTGATTACACTGGGTAATGTTTTCATTTCATAGCTAAAAAACCTTGCGTGGGAATCCAACGCAAATTGTTAAATAATTAAAAACCGAGCCGATGCGCGAAAAGCTGTGAATAGGTTATGTAACACATTATGTCAAGCCATAGGACTGAAAAGATGGTGTAATACATGCCTCACATTCTACAGCTTTTTAAACATATTTCTGAAGTTAAAGCTGTTTTTTTAAACAGAAATGTAATCAGCTGAAAACACATGCCACTATACTTTGTATATTATGCGGATTTAGCAAACAGCATTTTCCAATATCTCGCAGTTTCAGGATATCTAAGCTAAAGGTATTGAGTTGCGTGAATGGGCTGAGTGTGTTGTAGCGACACAGCCCGGAGTCTGAGACGACACTTTGAAGTTTCCAGTATCAGGCTTAAATAATGAAGGGTTGCAATGTTTAAAGTGTCTAACTGTCCAACTTTTAAGAGCCTGTGTTCTACATGTTTCTTTATTTTTTATTTGGTTTTCTGAGCTCCACTTACAGTGTCTATGTTTATAGACCAAAACCTGATTAATTAAATGCTCAATTGCAAAATATTAAACTATAATTTGTCTAACTAATAATTTAGTTCTTAAAAAGTTCTTAAAAGACTGTTTCTTTTAGTATGTGCTTCAGACTGATCTATGTAAAGGAGCTTTTTTTTATTGGCTATACAGTACCTTGAAAATTTGAAGATTTTCCATTAAAAAAAGATGTAGTCTAGGACTAGGCTTAATCTCTCCCTGGAAAACCAAACCTATATGTTTAGAAAGCAGGGCAGACATTTAAATCATTTCATCAATTAAGTGTAAACTCCTAAACTGCTGTAGGATGGATTGACTTTTGGAGAATGAATGGGTGGAGCTAAGTTGTTGGTAATGAATGGGTGGGGCTACAACACTATAGGCTGAACGGGTGTGAACGGCTGTAGGATGGGTGGGTGAGGCTAAACTGCTGGAGATTGAGTGGCATAACTAAACTGTTGGTGGATGAATGTGTGGGGATACAACACTATAGGCTGAATGGGTGGAGCTAAACTGCTGTAAAATTAATAGGTGGGGCTAAACTGTTATAAAATGAATAGGTGGGGCTAAAGTGCTGTAGGTTGAATGTGAAGAGCTTAACCACAGTAGGCTGAATGGGTGCTGCTACACTGTTGTAGGAAAAATGGGTGGGCATTCACTGCTTTGCTGACAACACTCAGCTATACCTGTCGTTCTCACCCGATGATCACTCAATCTCTGCACGAATATCACAGTGTCTCTCAGACATATCCGCATGGATGAAGGAACATCACCTCCAACTAAACCTCTCAAAGACTGAACTTCTGGTCATACCAGCAAAACCTTCTATTCAACACAACTTTGCCATAACCATCGACTCTCTCTCTCTCTCACCGACAAAGGTTGCTAGGAACCTGGGTGTCATGGTTGATGACCAGCTTCTCTTCACGCACCATGTGGCCTCAGTTGCTCGATCCTGCCGCTTTGCGCTTTACAACATCGGAAAAATTCGACAGTTTCTGACGCAACATGCCACCCAACTCCTGGTACAAGCTGTGGTAATCTCACGCCTCGACTACTGCAATGCCGTACTAACTGGCCTCCCGGCCTGTGTAGTAAAACCAGTACAGATGATTCAGAATGCAGCAGCACGTTTGGTCTTCAACCAACCAAAACGGGCACATGTCACTCCGCTGCTCATTGAGCTCCACTGGCTACCGGTTGCTGCTCGCATCAAATTCAAAGTGCTTACAATCGCCTACAAGGTGATGACAGTACAGGCTCCTTCCTACCTGCACTCGCTCCTGAAGGCTTACGCTACCTCCCGGCCGCTGCGCTCCTCCAATGAACGTCGCCTCGCTTTGCCAAACACTCACACAAAGCAATCCAGACTGTTCTCATACAGAGTTCCCCAATGGTGGAACAAACTACCTTCCACTACCAGATCAGGAGAATCTCTCGCTATCTTTAAGAGATTCCTGAAGACAGAGCTCTTCAAAGAGCACTTACTCTCCTAACACCTCTAACAAACTAACTAATTCTAACCTCATCTCCTTCTTCCTCTTCTCTACTCCTCTATCCCATTATTTCCCTCTGACCTCCTTAAGGCCCTATCTATAGATGCTTTATTTTTAACTTCTATTATTTTTGTACTTAACCTCTTCTATTATTTGCACTTCAATATTGTAAGTCACTTTGGACAAAAGCGTCTGCCAAATGTAATGTAATGTAATGTAATGTAATGTAATAAACTGCTGTAGGATGAGTGGGGGGAGCTAAACGGTTGGTGGATGAATGTGTGGGGCTACAAACCTAAAGCATAAAAAGGTGGAGCTAAATTGCTGTAGGATGAATAGGTGGGGCTAAACTCCCAGAGGATAAATGGTTGGCCATAGCTGCTGTAGGATGAGTGAGTGAGACTAAACTGCAGTAAGAATAATGGGAGGGGCTAAACTGCTGTAGGTTGAATGGTGGGGCTAAACTGCTGTAGGTTGAATGGTGGGGCTAAACTGCTGTAGGTTGAATGGTGGGGCTAGACTGCTGTAAAATGTATAGGTGGGGCTAAACTGCTGTAGGTTGAATGGTGGGGCTAGACTGCTGTAAAATGAATAGGTGGGGCTAAACTGCTGTAGGTTGACTGGTGGGGCTAGACTGCTGTAAAATCAATAGGTGGGGCTAAACTGCTGTAGGCTGAATGGGTGGGGCTAATTTGCTGTAAGGTGAATAGGAGAGTCTAAACTAAATGGATGGAGCTGAGCTTTTCTAGAATTATTAGAGGACGCTAAACCACTGTACTTTAAACTATTGTAGGATGAATGGGTGTGGCCTAAATAAAGAACAATTAGGAAACACAGGGGAAGGATAGTTTTTTCTTCCTTAAGTGACAGTTTGTCTAAAAGTCAAGCATTCTAACTGCACTTCATAAATAAACTCACACAGTGCCAAAAAAAACAATGTATTAAAGTATATTTTTTAAGTTTTCTGAACAACGAGTTAGCGCTACAGTTAGCACCATGCTAATTGATGAGGTATTTGTTTGTGTTAGCTACATTAGCCTCGTAGCTTCTGAGGAAAACCAACAAAGCACGGAATATGTCTTGGCTTAATGACTGCGACTGGGGTGAGTGAGTTTTTATGAGTTTGTGTGTTTTTTTTTTTTTTATGTTTGCTAAACTGCTGCTGCTGCTTTAACCGTTCCACTGTGAGGCAATTTAAGCGAACACTCTGTTTGTTTATTTATTTATGTATTCGTTTATTTATTTGCCCGCTTGTTTATTTATCAGACACTTGTCTCTAAAAGGCCTCAGTGTTTGGAGGGTTTTAGCACAACATACATCTCTTGTCTCCGACCAATTAGCCTCCACCCTATTAACAGTCCCCGCCCCCGGATCCCCTCCGCCAGTATGAAATTAGACTGGTCTGCCAGTTCAGACACTCAGACCCGCTCCGGTCTAGAGTTTCCCTTTTGCTGGGTTATGCAAAACAGGTCAGACCACAATCCACAACAATTTATCTCCGCTGTCTCGCAGTTCTGAAATGTTTTAGCGTGGCCTGTCTCTGAGAAATAAAATAAATAATAAATAAATAAATAAAGGCAGTGGCGGGTGTTTTATTGTTGAGTGCTGGCAGGTTGGCTATAATGGCCTCTAATGAACGGACTGATTTCCCTCAGCTCTACTTCTGCCTGCATGTTGCCCCAATCCTGCTATAGGCCAGCAAGAGTTAGCTGAGTAAACTGACATAGAGCTGTCTAACACACACACATTCACACACAATATGATACGCTTGTTATTATACAATATCAATTCACAAAAACACATATTCATGTTGTATATGTAATATAATGTGTGTAATTATATATACAATATGCATACAATATCTAATAAAAGTGATTACACCTCTCACATACATTTTTTGTATCTATTTTCATGGGAGTCAGTTTGCAGCATGTATGACAGTGTAAATTTGCTGTGCCCTCAGAATAACTCAACGCACAGCCATTCATGTCTAAACAAAAATAAATAATGGCCCAACTGTGCCCAAAGTGTCAATATTTTGTGTGGCCACCATTAATTTCCAGTACTGCTTTAACACGAGGACATCACAGAGCTGCTAGATGTTAGAGACATTGTGCTCCTCCATCTTCCGGTTGAGGATGCCCCACAGATGCTTTATAGAGTTTAAGTCTAAAGACATGATTGGCCCAGTCCATCATCTTTACCTTTAGCTTCCTCTGCAAGGCAGTTGCCATATTGAAGGTGTGTTTATTGTCATGTGTTGGGAAAGTGCAATGCAGCCCAGTTGAGTTATTTTGAGGGCACAGCAAATTTACATTGTTATACTGTGTGTACTGTAGTGTAATACTGTACACTGACTACTTTACATGTACTTGTATCATATCAGTGTCATATCTTTAGCGCTGTCCAATGAAAAGGTCTAATGAAATATTTACAACTCTGTGAGGGTTAAAGTAATGGGGAATGAAATCTTGAGTTAGCATAAATTAAAAGATCGAGTTATTACAACTAAACGGGAACTTAATTTATTTCTAAGGTAGCCCAGGGGGAATCAATTAAACCCTTCTCAGTAGGTTTGGGTCCGCATTGGACAACGTTTGGGTCCGGACCCGGACCGCGGTCTGCCTATTAGTGACCTCTGCTCTACATACTGTACTATCCTCTTTTCACTCTGTTCTTTGATTATCAGGAACTAGTACAAATAGATCAGAAGCAGCATTACTGCTGGAGTTTTTGAACACCTCAATGTCACTGCTGGACTGAGAATAGTCTATGAACAATGTCCTCTCAACAGTATCCATTGGACAGCTTCCTGTGGATGGCATGCTGATGGTGACGTCCTGTGGACAGGGAGTGAAAAGAAGGTTTAAAAACTCCAGCAACACTGCTGCTACATCTCAAGTTATATCTTAGGGAATGTATTGATGATACATTAAAGTTTATTAGTGGAAACTGTACAAATCTCTGAGTGTATCATAGAGTGTATCATGTCTGTTCGTTGTACTGATTTGTTTGTCTGTTTATCCCCATACCTTTAAAAAAAGAGAAAGGACAAAACTAAGGGATGAAAGTAAAGGCAGACACCACTTCCCTATGATTGCATTTATAAACCAGATAAAAAAGAGCTTTCCAGACAAAGCCCTGGCTAAAGAAAGGCCATGCAGCAGGGGAAGGACTGTGTTTGTCCTTCAGGAACCAGTGCGTCCTATTGTGAAGAAGGCATCTGACTGTTTGAAGAAAGCCGTAGTGATTTTAACATGCTGACACCGTCTCTATCTCTGTCTCTGAGAGAACTCTATGAGGAGTGACCTCCTGATGCCGCCAGACAGTTTAAATGCTCCATTCAGCTCTTATCTGGAACGCCTCGGCTGGAACACGCTACTGTTATTAGATTGATGCGCCGATGACACCCAAACGCCAAAGCTGGCACAAAGACCCTTGTGTTCAGCAGCTGCATCTGAAAGCGTCCTCCTCTTATCAGCCTTATCGTTCAGACTGAAGAGCAGGAACTTCCAGAGGAGCTGAATGAAGAGGAGAGGAGTGGAGTGTGCGGGGGAATGTGAGGGCGGCTGTTACGGTGGTTTTGGGGTTATGATGTTCCTTTTAAGGCTATTATGTCAGTTTTCGAAGTGAAGGCCACATAAGGCTTCAGGTCTTTACGTTCCAACAGCCCAAATCGCCTTAACCTGGAGGATTTCAGGTGCGGATCCGGCGCTGAGGTCTGCTTCAGGTTCAGGCTTGGAGGATCAGGCTTGCTTTGGGTCACTTTATGCTTTATGTTGGCGGTAAAATCTTTGGTCAAATGGAAAATGGAAGGAACTGGACTGTCCTTCAGAATGGCTTCAGATCAGCCAGATCATCCATCAGATGTTTTTGAAAATGCAATGGGTTTCTTTTATCAATGTAACCATTTTTTTTTATTTACACCCTGCCCACAAATGTATTTTAGTAGCTTAGGGATGAGTTTCTTTGATTTTACCAAATTGAAAATTTTGGATAAAGTTATCCAAAAGCAGTGGGTAAGACTAGTGGAGGAGAACATGCCTAGATGCAGGAAAACTGTGATTAAAATCAAGGGTTACTCCACCAAATATTGATTTCTGAACTCTTAAAACTTCATGAATATGAACTTGTTTTCTTTGCATTATTTGAGGTCTGAAAGCTCTGCATCTTTTTTGCTATTTCAGCCATTTCTCATTTTCTGCTCATGTTCATTTTACTCAAACATGAACCTATAAATAGCAAAATCCGGAAAAAAAACTGAGCTGTATTTTCACCCAAATAAGAGACTGTAGCTCCGCCTCCTCAGTGTATAATATCACAATGCCTACATTAAAAAAAAAACATTTTTTTTATAATCTACCTGTATGTACTGCAGATGTGTGAGGTGCTGGAACACCTGGAATTACTCACCTGTGTGTGAAAGTTTCAGTAGCTGCACACTGTACAGTAATGTTGTGGGTGTAATGTGTGATGTCACGGGTATTCGACTCACAGCATCCTCTATTCCGCCGCTACTGAGAAAAAATAAACCACGACAACTCACCATCTCTACAGAGTGGAATTCTCCTTGGTGCATGACATACACACACACACACACACACACACACACACACTGTAATGAACCACTGAAATGTAATAAACTCTTCTTTTTACGAGTTTTCCCTCACCTTGCAAACGTTTCTGAGTGAAACTTGCCTTTACCTTCAGCGTCGATTCAGTCATATAGTTTTTTTATAGGTACATTTAATATACACTACATCAGGGGGTCTAAAGCTCAATACTATATATTCTGGAATTAATATTAAACAATGATTTTAATATATAAATATTACTGTGGAGAAATAGCAAAGTCAGGAAGAGGAACGTGCTCATTTTTAGCTCTTTATTAAACTTTCCCACAAAACTCTACAGAGCAAAAGACCCAATAGTCAGACAAACCATCCCTGCATTAAACCCCAGCTCTTATTTACAGGACTAACTCAACACCTGTATTAAACCCCAGCTCTTATTAACTGGACTAACCCACTCCATATTAAACCCCAGCTCTTATTAACTGGACTAACCCACTCCATATTAAACCCCAGCTCTTATTTACAGGACTAACCCACCCATCTTAACCACCAGCTCTTATTTACAGGACTAACCCACCCATCTTAACCACCAGCTCTTATTTACAGGACTAACCCACCCATCTTAACCACCAGCTCCTATTTACAGGACTAACCCACCCATCTTAACCACCAGCTCTTATTTACAGGACTAACCCACCCATCTTAACCACCAGCTCTTATTTACAGGACTAACCCACCCATCTTAACCACCAGCTCTTATTTACAGGACTAACACACCCATATTAAACCCCAGCTCTTATTTACTGTGCTAACACACCCATATTTAACCCCAGCTCTTATTTACTGTGCTAACACACCCATATTTAACCCCAGTTCTTATTTACTGGACTAACACACCCATATTAAACCCCAGCTCTTATTTACTGCGCTAACACACCCATATTTAACCCCAGCTCTTATTTACAGGACTAACCCACCCATATTAAACCCCAGCTCTTATTTACTGCGCTAACACACCCATATTTAACCCCAGCTCTTATTTACAGGACTAACCCACCCATATTAAACCCCAGCTCTTATTTACTGGACTAACCCACCCATAGCTTCCAAAAAACAACCACTATGTCTAATTAATATAAGAGAGCTACAAATTATAGTCACACTCATTTAGAGGCTGTCCTGAGACACAATGCCTCAATATAATGAAACAATATACATATAAAAATAGCATGTATTTGTTTTACATAAGTGCATTAGTAAGCTTTGTGTGAACATTAGATAATTAAGAAATGAAATGACATTCTGCAGAAGATCTCAATGGATTTGTTGGACAGTAATGTGGGAGTTAGCTGTGATACTGTTACTGTGAATCAGCTTTATGCTTTTTTAGAATACCATGATGCATGTTGTTGATAACTGACTCAAAATGCAGTGCAAAATAACATAGTTTGTCAGTTTTACCTACAAAGGTGTTTAAATATTTCAATATGTCTATACTTTAACAAAACAAAAGCAAAACTGAAGTTTAAGTAAGCAAAGACAACATATAAGATCAGTTTAATCTTCAAACTAACACAGCACAATCAGCAACTAATTACATAAATTAAAATGTACATAAGAAAAGCTACACTGAGTTTATTTTGAGTAATGTTTGATATACATTTACATATCTAGATATAAGAGATGGATATTTAAAGTATAAAGCATTTAAATCATAAAACTATAATTTACTCAAATAAATGAATTTAATCTAAAGACCAAAAGTAAAAGATACACACAAATTTATACAACATAATATTAAATAATGGGATAAATACTTAACAAAAAAAAAAAAAAAAAAACACCTAGGGCCCTAATTTATAGATCTTTAGGTGAGCCATCAACTGTGCACTGTGCAACGTGGTTTAGGGCATGTCAGAGTGTCTTTGCTTTCGTTAAGGCAGGAAAAGTACATCTTGAGTAAAGGCATTTACTAATTATCTTAATCAATCATGGGTGTAATAAACAAATCAGCATCTCATTTGACATTCCTTTTAAGAGACAGGTGCACTCTGACTTTGGCAGATAGCTATATTAATGGTGCAGTATCCATATTTTCATAAAAAGGGTGTGTGTATGCATGTTAAGCACATGCAAGTGCTGACAATTCACTGCCAAGATAGCCATAAATATCTGACTGATGATGTATGTCTAGGTAGTTTTTTTTTTTTTTTTTTTTTGTCAGTGCTGCACCTTAGTTTTCTGTTGCCAAGATGGTAATAACCCAGACATTTACCTGAATACACCTAATTTTGAGAAAACCCTACACCCATTAGCATATTGCTATTTAAACGATGCAGGCATAAGGCATGAATAAGGATTGGTAGTGGTTTGTAAAATAGGTATAAGCATCAGGCCAAGGTAGTCTGGATCACTTTACCTGTTTCAAATACTCACTGCTCTGAGTATTAATGCTGCAAAACTGGAATGTTCAAATGATTTAAAAAGCCCATTCCTGCTAGTGGATGTGATAAATTACAAAGCTAAGATTAGCTTACCTGAGCTGAAGCACAATGCTAACCTGGTCAGGAAGAGAAAATAGAAAATTAGCAGCTCAGCATCTGTCTTGTAGTCCTTCTGGGTTCTAATCTGTCTGTATCTAGTACTGTGTTTGCCTGCTATTGTGTACCATTCCAGGGAAATCAGCAAAAACGGAATGGATGGGGCAGTGGGCGGGGTCAGAGGCTAACACACAAACAGATTTCTGCTTAATAATGAACAATTCAGGTGTTTAAAAAGAACATACAGGAAAAGACCAAGCTTTAAAACCTTGTATGTTTCCCTAATATCTAATCACCAATCAGCTTATTATTTTATTATTTATTACTGTGTACTAAATACCACATACACAGGTTCTTTAATGAGTGTAACCAGGAGCCTAGAAAGCATACTGGTATGAGGTGAAAGCATGCTGGGAACACTGGGACAATGGAGATGATCTACAGGTTTGAAAAAAAAAAAAAAACAGTTGAAAGGACTGTGCAGCTCGTCTGTGTCTGCAGGCATTCGTGTTAAATCACAAAGAAAGAACCAGGCAGACAACACACACACTTATATACACACACACACACACAACAATCAGCGGTGATGACAGGGAGCAGCCTAATGGCGGCTAACTGGAAGGTCACACATGAGTCAGACATGCTTTAGTCGCTGTGGAAACTAAAAGCACAGAACCTGCTGGAACAAAACAGCGCTTCACCCTGAGATTCCTCGGAAACGTTTCTAACTGCATTCACAGTAAGAGATCAGAGGAAAAGCAGGTCTAGCCACTTTCCACTCCTTACTTACCTGTTTAGTGCACTGAAAGGTGGGTTTTCAGGTTTTGCATGGGAACTATGAGGCTTATTCATTGATTCCTAATATAATTTTTATTGGCACACGTTAACAACATGTCAGTGTTGGCTGTACACACAAACAGAGTCGCTTCAGGTATGCTAAAGCACATTTGCACAGTTATTTGAAGGGCGTAAAAAGAACACAGCATTCCAAGACAAACACTTTACTGCTCCCCACAGTAAAATTTGGTGGTGGTTAATCATGCTGTGGGGCTGTTCGGTCAGTGCAGGTTCTGCGAATCTTGTTAAAGTAGAGGGTCTCATGGATTTCAGTCAATATCAGCAGATTCTTGAGAACAATGTTCAAGAATCAGTGAGAAAGTTTAAGTTTATCAAAGCCAGGGCTGGATACTTCATACAAGACAACGACCCTAAGCATCTTTTCTGTAAATCCTATAAACTTAATTATTTCACTTCTCAAATATTAATGTGTTTATCTGTATATACAGTACCTATATGATGTATATTTAACTGCAATTGCTGATCCAAGCAACCAATAATTCATAAAGGAAAATCATGGAAACTATCAGGGGTTCCCAAACTTTTTCATGCCATAATGCAGCGTACACTTAAAATAGAATCATGAACAATTACACAGCTCAAGCTGGTCAAGCTGGTTAACCCTTTAACTTTCTACTCAACCGTTTGGTAGAGCATATTTTTGGAGACACAATCGAATTAAATTTGACCCAAAAAAGACATTAAACTTAACATTCAGCATGATTGAGTGGTGGCTACATTGAGTGGTTCCTACATTGTAAATTAATACTTAAGTCATCCAGATTATGAAGGAACATAAAAGGAATCATGTAGAAACTTAAAAGTATTAAACAAACCAAAATACTCTGTGAAGCACTAAGGTGGCTCTTATCTGGGTTTCTGAGGCTGGTAACTCTAATAAACGTATCGTGTGCAACAGAGGTAACTCTTGGACTTTCTTTCCTGTTTCTTTCCAGTCCTGATAAGAGCCAGTTTCATCATACAGTTGTCGATAATCTTTGCGACTGCACTTGAGATACTTTCAAAGTTCTTGAAATGTATTAAACTGACTGACCTTCATTTATTAAAGTCAGTTTTTTTCCATTACTTAGTGTTACTTGTGTTACTCAAGTAGGGCACAACACAACTGATGCTCCCAAGCATATTAACTGAACGCCTAATTCCAGGTGAATCTACCTCATGAAGCTGACTAAGAAAATCCAGCCAAGATGTGGAAAGGTCTCATCTAAGCAAGGGATGTCTGTTTTGAAGAATCTAAAATATCTAAAACCATTTCTGGTTTGTTTAATGCTTTTTTCTTCATTCTTTTGATTATTTGGCAGAGATTAAAGATTAAAAATATTACAGAAACACTGAATTTAAGATGTGGGTAACACTTTACTTGGATGGTCCATTTGATGGCCTCTTTGATGATTAACTGACATTCAACTAACATTCAACTACATGTCTATTAAATGCAAATGAACTAAAAGGTGAAAGTAAATGATTCTCTATTGAATATAACCCTACATTCAACTCTAACCCAAACTCTAATCTTAATATTTTAGGATTTGGTTTAGGGTTAGATTTAAGGGTTGATTAATGGTTAAGGTTAGGGTTAGGTGTAGGGTTAGATTTTAGGGTTTATTAAGGGTTAAAGTTAGGGTTAGTTGTAAGGTTTGGTTCTATTTTGAATAATTTACATTCAACATAGGGTTAAGTTAAATTTAATGGACATTCAATTGAGTGTTAGTTGAATGTCAGTTGAGCATCAACAAGGCCATAAAATGGACCATCCAAGTAAAGTGTTACCAAGATGTGTCCAAACTTCTGACTGGTACTGTACATTGTTCTGAGGAATTGAGTCATCTCAATTCTTTCACAAAAACACTGTTTTGGAACCAGGTTGTCTTTATGTGTATGAATCAGAAGCACCTCTCTCTGTAGGGAGTGACTGATAATGATGGTTCACTGGAGTGATCTGTAATTATTTTATTTGTTTAAATAAACTTAAAAAAGCGCTGGTCCAGTTATTTTTTTAAACTTCACTGATAATATTTTCCAGTTAATTATTAGCAGTGTTGGGAAGTAACGGATTACATGTAACGGCGTTACGTAATCAGATTACAAATTATAAGTAACTGTAATCCGTTACAGTTACTGCTTCAGTAAGTGGTAATCAGATTACAGTTACTCTGCTAAAATAAAAGGGTTACATTGCGGTACTTTCCTATTTTTGCTCTTCCAATCCAACACTGACAAAACGCAAATAACATTTTGCGGTGAATACGCTCTGATATGACAGGGAAGGAGGGGCAGCGGCTCACAGCGGCTCCACGCTCACACAACGAGACGAAATTAACTGACATTTTGGTCAACGAATAAAAACGAGACGAAAATGTTTGGCAGGGACGAAATCCAATCAGAACTGATTTAGGTCTGTGAAAGGTAGGGACCAGTTAGGAAGAGATCCAATCACTGCTACTTTAGCGAAGGTGTAGTACCCGCCTCTCCTGCAGCAGCGCCGCGCGGAATTAAACTGTCGATACGCAGCTCGACTGGAAGTTAACTCCACAGTGTTCAGCAGGGAGAGAGAGAGAGAGGGCCAATATATTTCTCTTTTGACGTCGCGAAAAACAAGATAACGTGTAAACCGCGTGGAGCGACTCCATTACCGGTAAAAACACCACTAATCTTTCAGCTTCTGCAGACCAGAGTCACACAGATCTCCATGCAGAGATCCGCGTTTTAATGCTGATGTTATTTCATGAGCTGATGTGTTTAACTCGGCAGTGCACTAAAACACAGAACTGATACAGAACCCTAACTCATTAAGATCCGATCATCTGTTTAGTCTCACAGTGGGAAAGATATAGCTAGTGTTAAATCAGCAGCAGGTCAGAAAGGAACTCAATAATATAACGAAAATAAAACAATAAAATAAGTGAATCTATGAACCCAAAAGTCTGTGTAAAGTTCCTTACAGCACTTTCTCATAAGTTTCTCACTTTAACTCATGAAGTCTCTCTGTACATCCTGAGAGCATCTCTACAGGACAGTGTGTGAATGTGTGTTCATTTATAGACTGTAGCTACAGTAGGTGTGCTGTTAGTGCTGGAGATAAAACTAGATCCTTTAAAAGTTTTTGCATCTACAGCTCTGTTTAAACTATAATTAAACTATTCAGATGTTTTATGACCTGATTTCTAGAGCAAAATTTTAAATGTAAAATATGTATAGTCACACACCTACAATAATAATAGTAATAATAATAATAATAATAATATACATTAAATCATATATAAATATATTTCACTTTCAAACATTAACAATATTACTCAAGTGGTTATTAAACGTTTCATTTCGTATAAGTGTATAGTTAATAATTCAAGGGAACTGATGAACAAGCATTTACATTTACACCCTTTACATTTTAGTCGACTAAATTTACTGTAATTTTAGTCGACTATATTCTTATGACATTAAGTCGACTAAAACTAAAAACATTTCAGATGACTAAATTGTGACTAAAACTAAATACTATTTTCGTCACAAGACTATGACTAAGACTAAATCACAATTTGTTGTCAAAATTAACACTGGAGGCAAACCTGCAAATAGATAGCTTACGGTTGTTGTTACATTGTTTGGTTTTAAATGGTTTTATCATCAATTTATAGAAGTGTTTTATAAAATTGTTTGATGAAATGGTTTCATAAGTATTTTTATAGAGTGATTGAAAAGGCTGTTTTATTTGTTTATCTATTTGTTACATTCATTCAGGCTTAAAAAAATGACAATATTTAAAGTAATCCAAAGTAATCAGATTACGTTACTCACTTGAAGTAATGTAACTGATTACGTTACAAATTACATTTTGAGTGATGTAATCAGTAATCTGTAAGGGATTACATTTTAAAAGTAACCTTCCCAACACTGATTATTAGTCTTTATAGTCTTCATATCTGTATTCTAGTTGTCTCAGAAAAGACACGCTTTGATGAGACTTTCTGATGATGTGATCAGACTTAATTCTCCACACCAAAGAATCTCTGTTTAAGCTTCTTAAGAATTTGAATGATTTTGCAACAGATATCGACTGACCTAAAACCTACACTGGTGTTCATGTGGATCACAGGTAATGAAAGCAGTCTAATTATAACCCACCGGTTAGCATGTCTAAATTAGCTTCAGTTATAAGACAGTGTAAGAAAATGAATAAATGCTTGGAGAACTGAACAGACAATTGTACAATCAGAATTGTTTCTCTGATCAATCACCATAACCATCATGACCATGCTGGTTGATCAGTATGGTCATCATTAGCAAGTTGGTCAACCATCAGGCCAACATGACAGTTGACTCACCAGTTTTGTGCATGTCTGTTTCGCCTGGATTACCAACTTTTTTTAACCGCCTTAACCATCAAAGATCAGTTTAGACTGGTCTACAGATTGTTTTTTCAGGACATATTTTTGGACAGATACAGCTAAACCAGCTTTCTCATTGGTCAGGACGTCACTGGTATATTTGAAGACCATTGAATTAACCTCCCACAGAATAGGGAACCAACCAATCACTTCAATTGAGTCCATTGCTCAATATACAGCTCTGGAAAAAATTAAGAGACCACTTCAGTTTCTAAATTAGTTTCTCTGATTTTGCTATTTATAGGTTTATGTTTGAGTATATACTTAGAGCTTTTATTTGCAGAAAATGAGAAAGTTTAAGAGTTTAAAAAATAATATTTAGTGGAATAACCCAGTTTTACGTGCATTTTGGCATGTTCTCCACCAGTCTTACACACTGCTTTTGGATAACTTTATGCCACTCCTGGTGCAAACATTCAAGTAGTTCAACTTGGTTTGATGGTTGTGATCATCCATCTTCCTCTTGATTATATTCCAAAGATCATCAGTTTGGTAAAATCAAAGAAATTCATAATTTTTAAGTGGTCTCTTATTTATTATTTTATTTTTCCAGAGATGTAGCTCATGCAAAGCACACGCTGCCTTCAGGGCAGCAAATCTCTGTAGAGATGCTGATATGTACATGTTTAAAACTATACATAATTTATTTTATTTTGTTCACTGTTTCACTGCTTTTCTTCACACTTTATTTTCATTGATGGAACTCGAATTTAAACACAACCAGGGTCACGGTTAAGAAAGTTAAGTTTTGTCATAGTGCAAAAAGGAGTGATATCTATTGGTACTGTTAATGCCTCATTCTATATATATATATATATATTTCTACATTTCTCTCAGAAGAGCAAACAGCAAATTGGATCTCTTCCTTTACACTCACTGGATGATGCTTTTTGAAAAGATCAGAAGGTCAGCACTTCAAACGAAAAGTGAAAAAAAAGTGAGAAAATCTGAAAAAAAAAAAAAAAAGCTTTCTAAAAAATTCCTTTCATGCTTTCCTGCACTGGGCATGCCCACGTAATATCAGTGCTGATAGCCTGCTTTCTCTTCTTCCAGAGAATTTGGGCACAGGTTATGATGTAGGCTGTAGGTAATAATTGTCATTTTTTATTTTTTATCCCATTTTCTCCCCAATTTACAAGGCCAATCACCCAACCCACTCATTAGGGCTCCCCCTTTCAATAGTGATACCCCAGCACACCAGGAGGGTGAAGACTAGCACACGCCTCCTCCGACACATGTGAAGTCAGACTCCGCCTCTTTTCAAACTGCTGCTGATGCAGCATTGCTGAGTAGCATCACAGCGCACTCGGAGGAAAGCGCAGCGACTTGGTTCTAATACATCAGCTCACAGGCGTCTTGTGCTGATCCACATCACCCTTTTAGAGTTATGTCGGGAGAGAGCACCATCCACCCACCCAGAGAGAGCAAGGCAAGTTTTTTAATTATCGGTACAATGGACATTATTAAAATTAGTACTGTATAGAGTCTATACCTTAACGCATTGGTGTGTACTACGCATTTGGACACAGCCTGCATCCATATTCTGAGAAGATCCAGTTCAGAAGATAAAAGTCCAGAAGTCCCAGCCTCAGATAAGCTCCTGATAATCACCTGCTATAAAGAAAGCAGATTTCTTTCTGATATTTCTCTGCGTATCCAGAGTGAAGGTAGTGGCAGCGGCGTGACGCTGCTCACTATCAGTTGATATGTGAGTTTTATTCGAGTCAAACTGTGAAGCCGGAGAGGTCAGTGGTCAGCAAGTACAGAACAAGCGTGAGATACGCGCGTGTGGCCCTGAATCTCACCAGAGGGATTAAGAGCAACAATAACAACAATAACTAATGCAGCACCCGGTCACTGTCAACATGAGCTCGGCATGACAAATATCAGCACAGTAATCATTCAAACACGAAGACAGGCTGTGCTTAGAAATGCGAAACTGTGCCGTCCATTTGTTTATACCCCTACAGACGCGTGGAAGCTCAAAGGTTCTGCTGTATTAGATCACAGAGTAACTCAAAACAATGATCACGGTGACTGTTTTCATTATTTTCCTTTCATTAAGGTGAAAATATGAGCTGTAGCATGAAGACAATGATCTATATTTTACAATGTATCGAACAATCAATTTCAAGGAGTATAAGATGAGTTTTTCTTGTGATGTAGCGAATAATTGCTCTATATCGACTATATAGACTATATGGAATCTCATTTTACATGATTTTCTCTGTTGAGCTCATGCCTAGGGGTAGGTTGCCCATATTTTTGTTGGGATAGAAGGGTAGGGTGTCTCAGTTCTTTTTAGCATTCAGTTAGCACCATGCTAATTATTGTCTATTGGTTCTTAGCTACATTAGCTGTTGTTGAAGCTGCTGCCTGTAATGAAGCTAATGTGTCTCGGCTGATTGCTTCACTTGACTGAGAAAGACAAAACTCTATTGATCGTAAAGGAAATTACAGTTTTACAGTTGTGATAAACTTCAGGAAGACAGACTAATGTTAGATAAAGGAAAGGAATCCCATTTTACGTGATGCCCCTTTTGCACTCATGCATAGGGCTTGAGTTTTCTGATTTTTTGGGGGGGATAGAGAGGTATGGTGTTCTGATTCTTGTTGGGATGGAGTAGTTGGGTGTTCTGATTCTTGTTGGGATGGAGTAGTTGGGTGTTCTGATTCTTGTTGGGATGGAGTAGTTGGGTGTTCTGATTCTTGTTGGGATGGAGTAGTTGAGCGTTCTGATTCTTGTTGGAATAGAGAGATATGGTGTTCTGATTCTTGTTGGGATGGAGTAGTGGGGTGTTCTGATTCTTGTTGGGGTGGAGTAGTTGGGTGTTCTGATTCTTGTTGGAATAGAGAGATATGGTGTTCTGATTATTGTTGGGATGGAGTAGTGGGGTGTTCTGATTCTTGTTGGGATGGAGTAGTTGGGTGTTCTGATTCTTGTTGGAATATAGAGATATGGTGTTCTGATTCTTGTTGGGATGGAGTAGTTGGGTGTTCTGATTCTTGTTGGAATAGAGAGATATGGTGTTCTGATTCTTGTTGGGATGGAGTAGTTGGGTGTTCTGATTCTTGTTGGAATAGAGAGATATGGTGTTCTGATTCTTGTTGGGATGGAGTAGTGGGGTGTTCTGATTCTTGTTGGGGAAGAGGGGTATGGTGTTCTGATTCTTGTTGGGATGGAGTAGTTGGGTATTCTGATTCTTGTTGGGATGGAGTAGTTGAGTGTTCTGATTCTTGTTTAGATGGAGTAGTTGGGTGTTCTGATTCTTGTTGGGATGGAGTAGTGGGGTGTTCTGATTCTTGTTGGGGAAGAGGGGTATGGTGTTCTGATTCTTGTTGGGATGGAGTAGTTGGGTATTCTGATTCTTGTTGGGATGGAGTAGTTGGGTGTTCTGATTCTTGTTGAGATGGAGTAGTTGGGTGTTCTGATTCTTGTTGGGATGGAGTAGTTGGGTGTTCTGATTCTTGTTGGGATGGAGTAGTTGGGTGTTATGATTCTTGTTGGGATGGAGTAGTTGGGTATTCTGATTCTTGTTGGGATGGAGTAGTTGGGTGTTCTGATTCTTGTTGAGATGGAGTAGTTGGGTGTTCTGATTCTTGTTGGGATGGAGTAGTTGGGTGTTCTGATCCTTGTTGGGATAGAGAGGTATGGTGTTCTGATTCTTGTTGGGATAGAGAGGTATGGTGTTCTGATTCTTGTTGGGATGGAGTAGTTGGGTGTTCTGATTCTTGTGGGGATGGAGTAGTTGGGTGTTCTGATTCTTGTTGGGATGGAGTAGTTGGGTGTTCTGATTCTTGTTGGGGTAGAGGGGTATGGTGTTCTGATTCGTGTTGGGATGGAGAGCTATGGTGTTCTGATTCTTGTTGTAATAGAGAGATATGGTGTTCTGATTCTTGTTGGGATAGAGAGGCAGGGTGTCTCAATTCTTTTTAGCATTCAGTTAGCACCATGCTAATTATTGTCTATTGGTTCTTAGCTACATTAGCTGTTGTTGAAGCTGCTGCCTGTAATGAAGCTAATGCGTCTCGGCTGATTGCTTCACTTGACTGAGAAAGACAAAACTCTATTGATCGTAAAGGAAATGACAGCTTTACAGTTGTGATAAACTTCAGGAAGACAGACTTGTATTAGATAAAGGAATGGATGAGGGAAGAGGTGGGGGTTAGCATGCACACACACACACATATGTTAGGGATGCATGAATATTGATGCCGGTATCAGTATTGGGCTCAACTCCTCCACCATCCTCCCTAATAACTTCCTGTTGTTCCATTAAAGTCTCATCTGCTTGACTGACGAGGTTCCTTAAGTCACATGATGATGCTGGAGAAATTAACTTATGTATTTTATGTATCTGTATTTTTTTATTAAAGCATAATTTCTTTATTTCTTTCAAATATGACTGTTGCATTGAACTACTTGGCACTACTAAAGTGGTTATCAGTATCGGCAAGTTCAAAAATGGTATCCCCTGGTATATATATATATATATATATATATAGGAATGTAGAAAATCTGTAGAAATCCCGAAACGGTGGACACATGCCAGATTACACCTTTAGGTGTGTCAGAGTGGTGAGAAAGCCTGTCTGTTGTTCTTCCTGAAGCAGACAGGCCGTGTTTGTTGCGTATCAGTCGGATTGTTACCTGAAACAGCTATCAGCTGGCATGACATCTCCTCTTATCAGCCATTACTGCTGCTCTATCAGCGGGCTTCTGATTCCAGCAGCTCTGTGATGTACCACACAAAGACAGCAGCGTTCGGAGATGAATCCGCACCTTCATGGCTAATGAGATTTTAAAACGTGTTTGTGAGCGCGTCAAGCAATTCCCCAATGACGGCGGAGGAAGCTGACACATGCGGATGATATCCGTGATGTATAGCTTTTGTAACTAATTAGAGAGCAGTTTTAAAGAATCAAAGACAGATGCCTGACATTTAATTTGCTTCCATAAAGGCTTTCTGCCGCTCCACCAAAGCAGAATCATTACCTTTCTCCGAGTGCCATTACAGATAAATAACGGTTTGGCGTGAAATAATTACACCCTGCCCCTAAAGGGCCTTTGTGCTACAGGGTATTAGCACAGGTAGCGCTTGTATTAAGATTTCACACAGAGCTGCACTTAGTGCCGGCTAATTGTGAGAGCAGGCGCTGCAATAAGCAATGCAGAGGCAGAGCCTGTCGGGTCACGTTTGCTGCAGCAGAACTGCTGATCAAGTATTTATTAAATATAAAAGAGAAAACAAGCAAGGTATGGACAAACAAAAATATATATATATATATATAGAATACAGAAATACATTGTGACTCTAACAACACAATTGACAGCTGATGTTACACACACACACACAATTGCATGTTAATGAGGTCTATTTATGCCTGTCTTTCAGGTTTTCCCAATTTACATTGACTTCCATTTTCCAGATAATGTCTTGGTTTCAACTGAACTAAACAATTGTTGGTATAGACTGAACCAGGCAGCAGCTGGTCTGGGCCAGACAAGAAAGCAGTTGGTCTGAATCGAGTCAGGCAGCAGTGGTCTGGACCAAGTCAGGCAACGATTGGTCTGGACCAAGTCAGGCAACGAATGGAATGAAATCGAGGCAGGTAGTGATTGGTCTGAAACGAGTCAGGCAACGATTGGTCTGGACCAAGTCAGGCAACGAATGGAATGAAACCGAGGCAGGTAGTGATTGGTCTGAACTGAGTAAAGCAGCAATTGGTCTGAACTGAGCCAGGAAGAGATTGGTCTGAATCGGGTAGGCAACGATTGGTCTGAACAGGGTCAGGCAGCGATAGGTCTGAACCAAGCAAGCAAGTGGGTTGGTTTGAACCGAGTCAGAAAACAATTGGTCTGAACCAAGTTAGGCAGCGACTGGGCTGAACCGAGTTTTGCAGCAATTGGTCTGAACCAAGTCAGACAAAAATTCGACTGAACCGAGTCAGACAGCCATTGGTCAGAACCAGGCTAGGCAGCGATTGGTCAGAACCAGACTAGAAAACAAATGGTCAATGCAGCACTACCGTGTTTTCTCAAACAGACCAGAAGCTGGTCTCCTACTATAAAAACTCAAGGGAATGTGGCACAGAACCAGCTCACAATAAGCCTACTCTGAGAGCGGGGGCTTTAATAAGACATGCGGAGACGGAGCAAGACAGGTCATGACACTGCTGAATGAGTATTTATAAAACATAAAATAGGAAACAGGCAAATTATGGACAATCAATTGTGAGAAAACAGAGAAATAAATATATAAATGCGACACAATTGTAAACAAGACCAGTGACAGCTGATGCTCCTCGCGGTCACGCTCGGATCAGACCCGGAATTAGCGTGGAAAGCACGGAAGGTGCCGCTTTGTGTGGCAGGAGACGTGGCGGACCTTCGAGAGTGACAGCAAAAGACAAACATCCAACTCAATTAGACATTTACAGTCTCCGTTTTCATGGAGGTCATGGCAATGTAGAATTATGACAGATTAATTGGCATGTTATGGATGCCAAAGGAATCAGAGGCATGCCGGTGCTCGGCAGAAAGCGGCTGCGTGTCCGTGTCTGATGGCGGGTGCTGTAATAGGAAATGAATGTGCAGTCAGTTACAGGCTGAGTGAAGTGTGTATGGCAGGTAGCGCCAAGCGATAAATCATCTACAGCGCTGGATGGGCTCCTCAACGGCGGAGTAAACACAATGGTTCAATTTTACTGTGGGAGCTAAACCCATCATAAAACCTTGAGTATCACAAATAGTAACTTCACAGGTACAGCAAAAAGAAGAAATATTGCTTTCAAACTGTTGGGATGAGTTGTTTTGGATTTTTTTTTCTCTAGCTTAGCCATTCCCAGACCACCCAACTGCTGATCACCAGTAAATACAGGTAAAAACTCTCATTTAATTGTGACTTTATGTTTAGTTGGGTTCATTCCAATGTTATATAGGGTTAAAATCAAGTAGACACAATTGATGACCACTGATTTTATGTTTACTTGAGTTTATTTTAATGATATAAAGGGATTATTCTAACGATATAGAGAATTAATAACAGGTAGACACTCTCACTGACCACAGACTTTATAGGGTTTATTTGTGTTTATTCTAAAGCTAAATGAAGTTAATTACAGATAGACACTCTCACTGATCACTGACCTTATAGGGTTTATTTGTGTTTATTCTAAAGCTATATAAAATTAATTACAGGTTGACACACTTAGTGACCACTGGTTTTATGCTTATTTGGGTCTATACTAATGTTATATAGAGTTATGGACAGGTAGACACTCTCACTGAACACAGACTTTGTGTATTTTTTGTGTTTATACAGATGTTATATAGAGTTATTTACAGGTAGACACTCTGAATGACCACTGACTTTATGCTTATTTGGGTTGATTCTAATGTTAAATAGTGATAATATCAAGTGGACACTCTCAATGGCCACTGACTTTATGTTTATTTGTGTTTAGTATTCAAACATTATATAGAGTTAACTACATGTAGACACTCTCACTGACCACTGGTTTTATGTTTATTTGGATTTATTCTAATGTAATATAGAGTTAATGACAGGTAAACACTCTCACTGACTACTGACTTTATTTATGTTTATTTGGGTTTATTCTAATGTAATATAGAGTTAATAACAGGTAGACAATACTAGATACTAAGATGGCGGCGCGTGCACACGCTGCGGCTTCTCGCTCTCCCGAGGATACAGCGCTTTCGTGTTTTTTGTCCTGTTTTTGTACGTCTTTGTCGTGCGTTCACGTCCTGAAACGCACCTACAGCCGTGAGTTTCTGCTGGAAGCCGGTAGAAACTCACTTTTGGATTTAAACCGCGATCTCCGAGAAGAGCTGCGAGCCTGCGGCGTGCTCCGGACACCCGCACCCCCACCGACCCCCACCGCTGCAGCTCGCCCACAATGGAAGCGCCACAGGCAGCGGGAGAGACGGCAGAAGCGCGGTAAGCGGGGAGGTATCCGAGAGAGGCTAGCAGCTAGCCCACACAAGCCAGCTATCCCCACCATGCTTTTGGCGAATGTAAGATCGTTGGACAATAAACTGGACTACATCCGCTTACTTCAGTCAACTCAGAAGACCGTGAGAGACTGTTGTGTTTATATTTTCACGGAAACTTGGCTCAACAACAGCGTCCCGGACCATGCCGTTCAGCTGGAGAGGCTAACATGCTATCGGGCGGACCGCGCGCTAGCTGACGGAGGTAAGAGCCGCGGCGGCGGACTCTGTGTTTACATCAGCGATGCTTGGTGTCGGAACGTTGTTGTGGTCTGTAAACACTGCTCACCGGTAGTGGAACTGATGATTATCAAATGCCGTCCGTTCTATCTACCGAGAGATTTCTCCGCCGTGCTGATCGCTGTCCCGCTGTGCTGATCGCTGTCCCCAACCTGTCCCGCGGCATCAGGAAAGCTAAGAGGCAGTACTCCAAGAAGATATCCCAACGCTTCAGCGACAGCAGAGACACACGGAACCTGTGGCAAGGGATTCAGTCTATCACAGGCTACAAACCCCATCCACAGACCTGCAACAGCGACACATCTCTGCTGAACGACCTGAATGGATTCTTCGCAAGGTTCGAGCCACTCAACAACACACCCGCCCAGAAATCCATCCCTCCTCCTGGTGACCAGGTGCTAACGCTCTCCCAAGACAGTGTGAGGAGAGCATTCAGCAGGATCAATGCTCGAAAATCACCTGGACCTGACAACATTCCTGGTCGTGTGCTGAAGGACTGTGCCTGGGAACTCGCAGAGGTTTATACGGACATCTACAACACCTCTCTGAGTCAGGCGGTGGTTCCCACATGCTTCAAAGCCACCACCATCATCCCTGTCCCTAAGAAGGCATCGCCATCCTGTCTCAACGACTATCATCCGGTTGCACTCACCCCCATCCTCATGAAGTGCTTCGAACGACTAGTCATGCACCATATCAAGTCTTCACTCCCCTCCTCCCTGGACCCCTACCAGTTTGCATATCGGTCAAATCGCTCGACCGATGATGCCATCTCCACTGTTCTCCACTCAGCCCTCACACACCTGGACAAGAAAGACACCTACGTCAGAATGCTGTTTGTTGACTTCAGTTCAGCATTCAACACAATCATCCCCCAACAGCTCATACACAAACTGGACAGTCTGGGGCTGAGCACTTCCCTGTGCAACTGGCTGTTGGACTTCCTGACTGGTAGACCACAGGCAGTGCGGGTTGGCAGCAACACATCCAGCATCACCACACTGAACACATGTGTACTGAGCCCACTCCTGTTCACTCTGCTGACCCACGACTGCACACCAGAACACACCTCCAACCTCTTCGTCAAGTTTGCGGATGACACGACGGTGGTGGGTCTCATCAGCAACAACGATGAGTCACACTACAGGAGCGAGGTGAGCCGCCTGGCCTCCTGGTGCAAACACAACAATCTCTCTCTGAACACAGAGAAGACTAAGGAGATTGTTGTGGACTTCAGGAGAACTCACACACTGCACACTCCTCTGTCCATCAACGGAACAGCTGTGGAGAGGGTGAGCAGCACCAAGTTCCTGGGTGTGCACGTCACAGAGGACCTCTCCTGGAGCACCAACTCAGCATCACTGGCCAGGAAGGCAAACCAGCGTCTCTACTTTCTCCGCAAGCTGAGAAGAGCTGGAGCCCCCACCCCCATCATGACCACTTTCTACAGAGGGGCCATCGAGAGCATCCTGACCAGCTGTTTCACCGTGTGGTACGGGGCCTGCACAGCATCCTGCCGCAGGACCCTCCAGCGCATCGTGAGAGCAGCTGAGAAGATCGTTGGCACCTCTCTCCCCTCCCTTCAGGACCTGTACAGCTCCCGCCTCACGCGGAAAGGCCTCCGTCTGGCAGGAGATCCCTCCCACCCACTACACAGCTTCTTCAGCCTGCTGCCATCAGGGAGAAGACTGCGGAGTCTCGGGTCTAGGACCAGCAGACTGCGAGACAGCCCCATCCATCAGGCTGTGAGGATGCTGAACTCTCTTCCTGCTCTACCCCCCATCCCAATCCTGCCCACAGCACACACACTCTCATCATCCTGACCCCACATCCTCCCACCAACACAGTACTGAAACTCTGCACTAGAACACACACAGTACTGTAACTTTTGTAAAAGGACCTGCACTACACACCCAATACCTGCACTACTGTTACGCTGCACTGTCATACACACTTTAATTCCCCAAGAACTGGGAACTTTAAGAACTTTACCAGCCTTAAGCTAGATACAACATTGCACTACTGTTATACGGGTTCTATTTATATTGTCACTTGATCTTAATCACCATTAATATTGCACTATTATCTTCTGTCTCACAAATGTCTATTGTGTTTTTGTTGTATTGTACATATAGTGTCTCCCACTCATTTAGATTTAGATTATATATTTATTTCTTTTTATTTCTATTTATATATCTATTTCACCCCCACCACTACTGCACCTTGTTCTGTCTCATGTATGTCTGTGTCCCTGCTGCTGTATTGTACACATAGTGTCTCCCCTTTTTCTTTATTTTTCTTTATTATCCATTATCTGTACTTGCTGTAAAATTGGGAAGGAGAGTAACGTAATTTCAATTCTATGTATGTCCTGTACATATGCAGCATTGACAATAAAACTACTTGACTTGACTTGACTTGACAATATCGCTGACTTTATTTGGGTTTATTTGGGTTAATTCTAATGTTATATAGAGGTATTAACAGGTAGACAATCTCACTGACTTTATTTATGTTTATTTGGGTTTATTCTATTGATATATAGAGGTAATAACCGGTAGACAATCTCACTGACTTTATTTATGTTTATTTGGATTATTCTAATGTTATATAGAGTTAATAACAGGTAGATAATCTCACTGACTACTGACTTTATTTATGTATATTTAGGTTAATTCTTATGTTATATAGAGTTAATTACAGGTAGAGAGTGTTAAAGTGTAGAGAGTGTTAAAGATAGAGAGTGTTAAAGTGTATTCGTAGCTGTCTCACAGCACTGTAAGTATAGAAAATGTTGTGATGTTTACAATTATGCTCTTAATATAACTCAGCACTAGCCTGTCTCCTGCGCCGGATCTTGGTGTGTTAGCGCTCATGAGATGAGACATGGGTGATCTGGTCACATGTTTGGAGCGTAATTCAGCGGTACGCTCACTCTTACACCCCCCCCCGCTGCCTCCTCTCGTTAGCGCTCATGCTAAACCACAGGACGTGACAGGCTGGTGCTGGGAGAGGAGATGGATCGTGATAGTGATTGAAACTGGCTGATCACAGTCTGTTAACGGCGTTTAAACCTTTTCTTATCTGTTTAACCCTTTCAGTCTTCCCTCTGCAGCATGTATCTATCTCCAGATGCAGCACTATCTCAGGAAACACAATTCCCCACTCAATAAACACTCATATACACTAGAATAGGAGGTATTAGTCCATAAACACTCTCAATAAACCTTTCTATACACTAGAATAGAAGATATTAGTCCATAAACAACCTCAATAAACACTTACATACACTAGAATAGGAGATAGTAAACCATAAACACCCTCAATAAACACCCCCTTACACTAGAATAAGAAATATTAGCCCATAAACACTCTCAATAAACACTTCTATACACTAGAATAGGAGATATTAAACCATAAACACCCTCAATAAACACTTGCATACACTTGTATATAACACATCCAAAACAGATACTCTAATAAGAGATATAAGTCCCTAAACACATCAATAAACACTCATATACACAATAATATAAAAGAATAGCCCATAAACACCTCAATAAGCACTCATATGCACTAGATTATAAAACAATCGGTGGTGGATAGATGGTGGATAGATGCGTTTTAAAATCCTCGGCGCTGGGGTCTTTTTAATATCATCAGCGTGGGGGGTTCGTTTGTAAATCGTCATCGGGGGGGCTGGTGGGGGGGGGTATTGGGGGTTGTTGGGCATGCGTTGCGGATGTGTTTTTAATCCGTCAGGGTGTGTGCGGGGGGAGGGGGGGTGTAGATGCATCGTCAGTGTCCTGTCATTGAATTCCGGGAGATTATATGTGACTCGCGGATCAGGGAGCCGCTACCGAAATGCGGGAGACTCCCGCGGCTTCAGGTTGACTTGGTTTGTCTGAATATGAGATATAATCCATATTCAGACAAACCCCAACCCCAATAAACACCCCAATAAACACAGCAGTACAACGGAACAATAGATATTTGTCCATAAACATTCTATATAAACACTCATATACACTAGATTCAGGGATATTAGTACACTGTAAGCTCTGATAAGTTGAAATTACTTAAAAAAATTGAGGAAACCGGTTGCCTTAAGAAAGTTAAGTAATGGGGAATGAAAACTTAAGTTAGCATAACTTAGAACTTTAAGTCATTACAACTAAAGGGAAACTTTTATTTTTCTTCTAATGTAAGACCGGATGAGTTGAGTTTACTTAATTGTTTTAAGGCAGCCAGTTTGCTCATTTTTTCAAAGTAATAAAAAGTTAGCATAAATTAAAACATCAAGTTATTACAGCTAAAGGGGAACTTGATTTATTTGTAAGGTAGCCCAGGGGGAATCACTACACACTGATGGTGAGTGTCAGAAACTGTTGGACACACCCAGTATGCAAATAGATTGTGACAGGAGCCAATGAAAAAGAAGCTGCCAATGGAAACAGACTAAACTCAATTATTATAAGTTGTTTCAACTCAAAGATCTCAGTTTGAATGTATTTGTGCCCACAAATGTTCAACTAACTTAAAGTAGTTGAGTATTGTTTAGAAATATCCAATTTTGTGTAAAACAGACTTAAATCATCTGAGTTCAAACAACGTATGGGTTTACAGTGTATAAGAACACCTCAATAAACATAATAATAACACAAAAAACACAATAAACTCCTATACAATAGAATAAGGGCTATAATTCTAAAAACGCTCTCAATCAACACTTCTATACTATAGAATATGATATAAATGAATATGATATATTAGTCCAGAAACATCATCAATAAACACTCCTATACACTACAATAAGAGATATTAATCAATAAACACCCTCAATAATCACTCATATACCATATAATTAGAGATATAATACATAAACACCTCAGTATACAGTCCTATGCACTTAGCTACGAGATTTTAGTCCATAAACACCTCAATAAACACTATTATATACTTAAATATGAGATATTAATCTATAAACACTCTCAAAAACTCTCCTGTACGTTAGAATATGAGATATTAATTAAACCTTCAATAAACATTCCTATTCAATAAAATAGGGGATATTCGTCCATAATCACTTCAATTAACACGCCAGTAATCTAGAGTTTGAGATATTGGTCCATAGTCTCCTCAATAAACACTTCTATACACTAGAATAAGAAAATAAAAAAAATAAGCAGGATGGGGGAGAGGTTAATTTAGAATACTAAAGGCGGAAGCTTGACATTTCGAGAGTGAAGGATGCTAAAATAAAACACTCCAGCGCTGACCTTTCTTTGAAATCGTATTTGAGAGCATCTATTTTACTCAGAAGGCTATTACGGGTAATGGACACTCTGGAGGCTTTTCTCCAGTTGTGTTATTATCCAAGAACCAGCCCATTTTTGACGTCCTTCTTGGCGTCTAAAGTGTTAATTTGGCTGTGTGTGTTCAGCGCTGAGTGTGTGCTGCTGAGAAGAAAATCCACATACTATAAAGGTTCTGCACACTCTAAAAACAGCTCTGTAAAAAAAATAAGAGAGCAAATTTTGCTATTTATAGGTATATGCTTGAGTAAAATGAACATGGTTGTTTTATTCTATGAACTTCAAACCACATTTCTCCCAAATTCCAAATAAAAATATTGTAATTTAGAGAATTTATTTGCAGAAAATGAGAAATGGCTGATATAACAAAACAGATGCAGAGCTTTCAGACCTCAAATAATACAAAGAAAACAAGTTCACATTCATACAGTTTTAAGAGTTCAGAAAGAAATGTATATTTGGTGGAATAACCCTGGTTTTTAATCACAGTTTTCATGCATCTTGGCATGTTCTCCTCCACCAGTCTTACACACTGCTTTTGGATAACTTTGTGCCACTCCTGGTGCAAAAAATCTTAAGCAGGTCAGCTTGGTTTGATGGCTTGTGATCATCCATCTTCCTCTTGATTATAATCTGGTTTTTAATTTGGTAAAGTCAAAGAAACTCATCATTTTTAAGTGGTCTCTTATTTTTACATTTCATTGGATCTGATGTTGTTTATGGGATGTAAAGCGTTAATTTGCTGGTGTGTGTTTGGCACTGAGTGTGCTGCTGCTGGGTTGTAATTTTGGGTTTGTTTGATCCAGTTTCTGCTGACCGGGGGGAATTAAGGGAGGTCCAAGCGGCGGTGCTGAGAGGGAATTTACTGCGGGTGAATGCGGCCGTGCTCTGCACTCTGTAGATAAATGGGGGAGTGTATGGGCCGTTTGGTGATAATATGCGATTTTTTAATGCCTCTCTCTCTCTCTCTCCTGTGTGAGACGGCCGAGCGGCAGCTGAACACTTATCCCTCAGTTTATGCTAATCTCTCAGAGGCCATTATGTTTATTCCTCATTAAAATTTTATCAGCCACGGCAAATTGTGGAGATTAGGGTGGGGTGTGGAGATCGCCTGTCTGTTCACAGTTCTGCTCGTCCAGAACCGGTGGAAATCCAGACCCATCAGACTCAGGCTGTCAGGAGTTGCTTTAAACGGTACAAACCTGAGCTGGAGTGTTAAAAACACCAGAATGAGCCAAATCTGACATCTGTTCTTTTTTTCATGTTTTCACATTTTTTAATTTCTTTTGTTGAACGTGAAAACTTCAAGATTTCAAAATTTAGATTACTTTAATACCTTTTATATACCTTTATATCACTTTAAATTAAAATCTCAAATAATGTCCAGTCCAGTTTGTGGTCCTATAGATTTATTTCTCTTTATTTTTTTAAGGATTAGAACTAATTTTACATTTAAGAAAAAATAAAACTAATAAACAGATAAAAATTTAAACAGTGCATTGAAAGAATGGACATCAAATCATAAATATTTGGTCCTACCTATTTCTTCATCTGTAATTAATAGTGATTTAGGATTATTTTTAAACTAAATTAATAAAAAAAGAATAAAACAAAGAAACACACACAAACTTTGATCCCAAACGATTTTACTCTCCTATTTTTTTTCCATGTAGTTACTAAAAAAATTACTGAACAAATTGAGAAATTATTTTTAAGATTCATTTTAATAGACTAGTAGTTTCTGACTCTTAAGGGTTTCTTTTTTACGTGATTAAATGTATTTTGTTTATTGTGCAAAACTTTAAATTACTTTAATACCTTTTATATACCTTTATATTAGTCTAAATATAAAATCTCATAAAACCTCCAGTTAAATTTTTGGTCCTACCCATTTCTCCATCTTTAATTCATAATAATTTAGGATGAATTTTAGATCAAAACAATACAGAAAGAAATACAACAAACAAACACACAAAAACTTTGACAGTCCACTGAAAGACTGTCCATCAAACATTGCTCCCAATTGATTTTACTCTGTAATTGCAGCTATTATAGACGTTATAATATTAGCCATTATAGATGCCTCATAGTGTTTCAACGAACATTCAGCTAACGTTCAACTGAATGTCTTTTAAATGTAATGCAGGGTAATTTATTAACAAGAAAACAAACAACAGACCGAAACTAAACTTAAAACAAGATACATGAGATATCGATATCTTATACTTAAGTTATTCTGTATTACAGCACTACCTTATATCTACAGCTGGCTACTTTTACAATTTGGATAGTTTTTTTTTTTGTATTTATATATTCATGTATATATTTTTTATTCAGCATTTTCTTTTATTTTTACTTATATATTATAAGGTATAGTTAATATTTCAAATCTAAGTTAGAATGTCCTATAGTCTTATATTTATAGTCTTCTTCTTCTTCTATCTATCTAGGACAAAAGGTAGAATCCATTCATATAAAGTGAAATTCTAATTTATAGTTAAAAAATAATATATATATATATATATGATTATAGATTGTTTAACTAGCCAAGGTTTTCTGTGCAATAATGCAACAGTTTCTTTTTTTTTTTTGAACCGTACAGTCTAGCCAAGAACCATTTGAGGACTTTTATGAGCGAACTGCTATTTCCTGTCCAGCTTTATGCCAAATATAATCATTTTAGGAGGTTGCGCTCTAAACATATATTTAACTTTTATTACTGCTGTTCCCCTCTAACATTTATTTATTTATTCCACCAATATTACACTGCCCACAGCCACTTTATTGGAAACCCCTCCCTCACAGCTCCGCTTTACTTTGATGTTCGGTTAACTGTAGACTGTAGCCCGTCTATTTCTGACCACTACTACTGTGCTAAAAACAAAGTGTATCACTTTAAAATACGACTACCTTTATAAAGGTTTATAAGGGTGTTTATTAATGGTCTTTAATTTGGTTGCAAATACTTTAAAACCCATTAATAAGCAGTTAATAATTATATAACAACACATAAATAGAAACTTCGGTAACACTTTCTATGAACGTCATCTCTATACGACTCTATAAACATACTCATAACACATTATAATGCATTCATAAGGCATTATAAACATGGCTATACATATTTATAAAACTCTATAATTCATTATAGCCATGTTTATTATGCATCATAAACTGTGATTATAATGCATTAATAGCTGTGTTTATGACATGTTATACGTCAATATTAAGAAACTCAGTCCCAGCTTGTACTCTTGCATCATGACTAAAAAAGCTTCCAACTTATAAACACACCCTCAGTAATCCTATAAATATATTTTTAACCACTCATGAATTATACTTGTCTTGAATATAATATTAGTTATAGTCAATTATAATGTATTATAACAGGTCTTTGTGCGCTCTATACAAAGTGACAGACTTGCAATGTGGTACTAGATTTTTAAAGATAGATATATGCTATTTTAACATGTATATCATAAGCATAGCTTATAATGTATTATGATCACAGTTCATGATGCATAATAAACATGGCTCTGATGAATTATAGAGTTTTATAAATATATAGTATAGCCATGTTTATAATGCCTTATGAATGCATTGTAATGTGTTATGAATTAGTTTATAGAGTCTTATAGAGATGACATTTATAGAACGTGTCACCAAAAACGTATTTATACAGGCAAACCTCAGATCTTTGTAGATACTGATCTTACTTTATGTTTTCCATCAATCAGCATTTAACCTGTCATATTAATATATTTCTAAGTATGTTTAACTATTTTCTTTTACTATAAATTAAATGAATATGTTGAATCAAATGACTAAGCAAACAACGGATCACTGTTACCTTTTCAACTGATGTGTTGTAATTGCTTATCAATGCTTTTTAAGTAATTTACAATCTTATCAACAATAATTAATAGTGTAATTTATAAACCATTCATGAACCCTTTATAATGGTAGTCTTATTTTAAAGTGGTACCAAAAAAAAAGAATACTGTTCCAATAATAACTGGTGGAGCACTGCAGCAGCTTTAACGAGTCCATCGATAGAAGATACACACAGATATTATTGGGATTTTCATTCTATACTGTAACTGTACACACACTCTCTTCTGATAAAACGTCCAGACTGTAGACTCTCAGACAGGTGAGCTTCATGCTCCGCTAGCAGAGTGTATTTTTAGACAGTTGTATCTTTGTTAAAGTATCTCTCCATGCTGCGAGGTCAAAGAGCAGATCATGCTGGGAATGTTCGATATGGTGTCCAGTCTGCAGTGTGGGGTATGTGCTTCTCTGAGAAGTGAGGTGGTAAAATTCTGAGAACCTCGACCCAACGCAGTCATACCTCATCAAATCACTCCACTGTCTAGTAGGAAACAAAAGATTTCTGGCAGCTGTGGTGCATCTGAAGAAAAAAAAAGTATTTCTGGAACATCTACACAAGCCTTGAAGAACCTGGAATATGAAAGGTTTTATTATTATTTATTTTTTTTTTTTTTTGCAGAACAATAGACCTGCTGCAGACTCAACATTAAACACTTCTGAAATATTAAGTTGTTTTATAGCTTTAATAAATATATAATTGTTGTCACAGAAAATTCTCACACAAAATACATTACATGTAATATTGAAGCATTTCTGTTGCTGCTTTCATCATGCAATCTGGACACAATGCAAAAAACACCTTCAAGATTCACACACAAGCACACATATACAGTACAGGCCAAAAGTTTGGACACCTTCTCTTTTTCAATGCGTTTTCTTTGCTTTCATGACTATTTACATTGTAGGTTTTCTCACTGAAGGCATCAAAACTATGAATGAACACATGTGGAGTTTCATGTACTTAACAAAAAAAAGGTGAAATAACTAAAAACTAAAAATATATATTCTAGTTTCTTCAAAATAGCCACCCTTTGCTCTGATTACTGCTTTGCACACTCTTGGCATCATTCTCTCAATGAGCTTCAAAAGGTAGAGTCACCTGAAATGGTTTTCCAACAGTCTTGAAGGAAGGAGTTCCCAGAGGTGTTTAGCACTTGTTGGCCCATTGCCTTCTTCACTCTGAGGTCCAGCTCACCCCAAACCATCTGGACTGGGTTCAGGTCTGGTGACTGTGGAGGCCATGTGTTCATTCATAGTTTTTATGCCTTCGATGAGAATCTACAATGTAAATCATGAAAATAAAGAAAACGCATTGAAAAAGAAAAGTTGAGTCCAAACTTTTGGCCTGCACTGTGTGTGTATATATATATATATATATATATATATATATATATATATATATATATATATATATAAACAACAAATTAACAGTACTGAGACAGAGTTTCTCAACTAATTAGTAACTGGCACTAGCTGACATTAATACTGACATTATTAATCACTACAATATTTATCGAAACTGTCTTAATTCATTACTATTTTCAACATTCTTAAGCATGTTCTCAAACTTAAAAAATCTAAATGAATAATGTCATAATTAGGGTTAATTTATGATTAGTTGAGACATTCTGAGACGTTACTTAACATTTTCACAATTTTTTTTTTTTACTGTCATAAGTTCTGTGAATTGTGAACCTCATTGTAAAGTGTGACAGAATAATAACAAAAATAATATGTATTATTATAGATAAAAGTAGACGAAGATAAAACGTTCTTCTTTCTTTATTTTCAATGGAAGTCAACGCTAAAAGAGTTTATTTTAGGTCATTATGGAGAATTTCTACTGGTCTATTCATCAAGGACCAGGTTCCAATAAAGTGGGCGTGGGCAGTGTAATATTGGTGGAATAAATAAATGTTAGAGGGGAATAGCAGTAATAATAGTTAAATACATGTTTAGAGCACAGTTTGTGTGTTTAAGTATGTAGTGAACTAAACAGGACACTTCCTGGAAGTCAATCACCTGAGTATTAATTTCACCTGTTCACCACCATATATAGACTCCTTGTCAGGATCGACAGTAAATCTCTTGTACAACCCTGATTTTTGCCTACCCTCTGATATGAACCTTGGACTGTTTATCGAGTATAGTATGTTGACCCTGCTCGTTTTGACTACCCACTACTTTATTAAAAAACATACTTTATTTGCATCTGTCCAGCCATGACATGATGTGTAACTTTAATTTTTAAATCACATTCATCTACCAAACCTTTTTACCCTATTTAATTACCAGGCAGTTTATACAGTGTATGATATTTTTGCAGCATATATATGGTATTAATTAAAACATCTGGAGATGAAAATTATACCTCAGTTTGATAATATAATGAGAGTAATGAAGCTTTATTTAGAGTCGGTGCTTTGTTCCCGGGCAGTGGTTGGAAGCTCTGCTGTGCGGCAGTGTGTTAAACAGCAGTGATCTGAGAGAGGAAGTTCGCAGATCCTGAGTTTTCCCCAGGCCAGCTCTCTGTAACAGCCATAAAAGACCCTCCCGCTGACCCGCGGAGAAATGATAAACATCTCGCCGCACTCTGCAGGCCACCCATCACGCTTTCCAGCTCTGCTATTCATCATGTTTTTGGGCTCTGTTTGCAGCGCTGGATCTCAGCTGGTTCTGCCTCAGGACCCACATTTGTCCTGTATCATTAAGTCACGACCCGAACGCGGCAAGCCCACTCACTAATACCTCAAACAGAACACAGCGTTACGCTGCTCTGCTCGGCTCAGAGTAAAGAAAGTCATGTTTATAACAGTCTGCTGTTTACAGAGAGAGAAAACTGCTGAAAAATACTAAACTACAGAAGAACCGATGTGTTTTATTCAGTGTTTTAGATTTATTTGGACATCTAGGCATTCTGTACTTCTGGGATCTAAATTTTATCCACTTTATAAGAGAAGTAACTCATTTAAAGTATGATTACCATTGTCTAATTGGTTTCAATTTGATTGGCTAACCTGTAGATTTTACTCTTTAGTTATGTTACAATGTTAAAATGCTATTTTGTGTGAAATGTATAACCAGTCTACACATTAAACTTGGTGGAAAATATGAAATCAAATTCTATTCACATGGCCATAAACTAATATAAAAATTATCTCCATTATCTAAATCAACATACCCGATTTTATTGCAGCTTTTGCTTTAAGAAAGAAAACATGTTTCCATATGTGTATTTTGCACAAACATGTCAAGAGTTGCATCCATCCATTCAATCATCTATACATCCATCCACCTTTCCATCTCTCAACCATCCATCCATCTTTCATCAATCCATACATCCATCTACTGTATGTATCCATCCATTCAATCAATCACCTATCCATCCCTTCACCTATGCACCCCTCAACCCCTTTGTCTATCTTTCATCCATCTCTGTGTCCATCCATTCAACCATCTATCCATCTATCCATCCACCCTTTAACCCATTCATCCACCCATCCATCATCCATCAATGCATCTTTGTATCCATCCATTCAATCATCTATCCATCCATCCACCTCTCAACCCATTCATTTGTCCATCCATCATCCATCATCCATCAATCCAAACATTCATCTTTGTATCCAGCCATTTAACCATCTATCCATCCATTTATCCCTCAACCCATCCATACATCCATCTTTGTATCCATCCATTCAACCATCTATTCATCTATCCACCTATCCACTCTTTAACCTATACCTCTATCCATTCACCTATCCATCCATCCATCTATCCATCCATCCATTTGTTCATCCATCCATCCATTCATTTGTTCATCAATCCACCCATCCATCAAATCATACATCCATCTTTGTTTCCATCTATTCAACCATCCATCATCCATCCATCCATCCATCCATCCATCCATCCCTCAACCCATCTATACATGCATCTTTGCATCCATCTATTCAACCATCTATTCATCCATCCATCCATTTGTTCATCCATCCATTCATTTGTTCATTCATCCATCCATCCATCCATCTATCCATGCATATTTATAGACGGTGAGTGATTGGCACATTTTGAGTTGCTGAACATTTCCTGACTTCATGGCTTAAACTTAACATCCCATGCAAGTTGTTACTCCAAAAAGCATAACCACCTTTCAAAATAAAAGCACAGTGCCGGACTGTCTGCAAATTTGGCAATACGTTAAAAAAGTCAAACTGCTTCCAACCCTCCGGTAACAAACTGCTCTTGTCCAGAAGTGCTCAGACTGTTTACTCAGCTCTAATGTTCACCACCTTTCCTCTGCTCCCCAACATCCCATCTATCTATCCGCAGCCACAGGATGCAGCTCCTCTGCGGCCGCATCTATCTGCAGCCACAGAGGAGCAGACCCTCGGCAGGAAGCCGCTTTCATTCTGCACGAGCCGCCGTCACGGCAGGACCACTTAAGTGGCCACTGCAGGCCAAGTGCGTACACACAATCGGCCGCTGATAAAGCTTTCAAACTATGAATCCAATTAAAGAGAAAACAAAAGCAATATTTTGGAGAGGGAGCCGCAGTAGAGCTTGGAGTGGCTGCATAATTTATGTTTGTCCCTTTTTTTCCACCCCTACTTCTTTCCACTTTGAACGGGGGGCTCATAAAACCAACATCCATTCAATAATGCACGACCTGTGGGTTTGTTAATAGGCTTTGTAGTCGCAGTAATGTATTTTCCTACATGGCTGATGTAGATTATGGGCCAGCACTCTGGGTTGCCAGTTATCGATCTCCTCTAATCCCCCCGAGCTCGGTGGGTTCCATTATTCAGCCCGGCCCCTCCGTCCGCCAGGACGCTAACGCTAAAGCGGCTCCGGGCAAGGGGTTAGGGGCCCGCCAAGAAAAGCAGTGCTGTAATCCAATAAATTCTGTCTTTCTCCCCTCTTAAATCTGATTATTCTAATAATTAAGAGAAATCACTCATGCAGAAGTTCAATAAGGTTTTACATATTCAGCAGCCCTCTCAGCCCATCAGCCAGGCATAAGAGGAAAACAATGGATCTGCTCCACACAATACAATCTGATTAAGTGCGCGCCGGTGGCGGGAAACTCCGGTGATGGAGCGTACAGAAGAGCGGGACCCGTACGGAGCAAACAGCATTTACTTATAAGTCAGAGACAAAAGAAGAGAACAAAAAGGGTCTGACAGCCAAGAGCCAAGTGCTTTTGGACGTGGTTCTCTGCTTTTTAAAGGCTCCTCGCTTTTGTGGGAGGTCACGTTGCACATCTACGTGGGGTTAAGTGATAAGCGTGTGGAACAAAAACCATCTGGCAAGTGCAACACATCTGAACAAAAACCGTCTCCGGTCATGACAAACCCAGCGGCGGCTCCAAATGTCAAAAGTTTTACTGAAAAAAAAAAAAAAAACGTCTGGAGTCGAATAACGCAAATCTGGACTTTTGTTTGGCAAAAGCACTGAAGAGATAAAAAAGTGTGTGAGAGAAAGTTCAGAGTGACCCAGTCTCTACACTGTTAACTCCACATCATTTGCTCAGTTGTATTTAAAACTGAATGGTAACTCTTAACTTGGTCCGTTTTTAGGGCCTATCTAACCCTACACCTAACCCTACACCTTAACCCTTAATCAACCCTACAATCTAACCCTACACCTATATCTAACCTTAACCCTTAATCAACCCTACAATCTAACCCTACACCTATATCTAACCTTAACCCTTAATCAACCCTACAATCTAACCCTACACCTATATCTAACCTTAACCCTTAATCAACCCTACAATCTAACCCTACACCTATATCTAACCTTAACCCTTAATCAACCCTACAATCTAACCCTACACCTATATCTAACCTTAACCCTTAATCAACCCTACAATCTAACCCTACACCTAACCCTAACCTTAACCCTTAATCAACCCTACAATCTAACCCTACACCTATATCTAACCTTAACCCTTTATCAACCCTACAATCTAACCCTACACCTAACCCTAACCTTAACCCTTAATCAACCCTAAAATCTAACCTTAACCTTTAAATCAACCCTAAAATCTAACCCTACACCTATATCTAACCTTAACCCTTAATCAACCCTACAATCTAACCCTACACCTAACCCTAACCTTAACCCTTAATCAACCCTAAAATCTAACCTTAACCTTTAAATCAACCCTAAAATCTAACCCTACACCTATATCTAACCTTAACCCTTAATCAACCCTACAATCTAACCCTACACCTAACCCTAACCCTAACCTAAACTTTAAATCTAACCCTAAACCAAATCATAAAATGTTAAGATTAGATTTTAGGTATCTAGGTTACAGTTAGATACTAGTTGAGCATCAATGAGGCCATCAAATGGACCATCCACGTAAGGTGTTTCCAACTGAAGAACACCAAACATTATTAATAAACAACTACTTAGTAAAAAAATGTGTTTGCATTATACATTCAAATATGATCATATCCATTATAATAACCAAGATTAGTCTACTGCCATTGGCACCATCCTCTGCATTTACTGGTATCTTACTGGGTGTGTCCTTCAGTTTCTAACACTGTGCGTAGCCATTCCCCCCCAAGGTATCTATATTATGATTAGCTACCTGGCTTCAATGATGTAGACTGTAAAAGCAAGTAATCATCTAATTTCTAAGCTGCTAACTCTATGTTAGTAATATTTTCGGCATTTGAATAGAATTATGTGATTAGTGTTTGGCATAAAGCTAATATCATTGTGTTAAAGAATAAACCCAGATTTAAGAATTTGAAGTTGATGTTCTTTCAATGAAATTCAAAGTTCAATATGCTTAATTCTAGTTTAAAGATTTTAGTATACATTATTTAAAATATTGAAGGCAGCCAATGTCCCCAAATAATTTAAGTAAATCCACGACTCAAATCCAGACCTGCACTGCACTGCAAAGATAATCCCGGTGCTGCGACGCCTTTGGATCTCATGCACAACAGACAGAGACAAAGGCAGACACTGGCAAATCAACCTCGTCACATCTCTGGATTCTCTGGCAGAAGAAAATAAGATCTGGACTTGAATCGCACTTCCGTTTGACTGAAGAAGGTGATGCCTGATTCCTGTTTGTTGGTGTGACGTTGCCAGGCAGCTGTGTTGCCAAGACATTAGTGCTGGAAACCCTCAGATTAGCATTTCAATCATCGCTAGGAGCCACTTAGCAAAGACAACACGCGTCAACCCGAGAATTTCTAGGCAGGGAGAACTCTCCTTAATGATCAGATGCTGGAGGGTTCTCGGCACAGAGTCCGGAATGAATGAACCGCTATTGTTTGTCGCTCGAAAAAAAAAAAAAAAGATAATAAATGTTGTCACGTAGCTAACAGAGCTGGCACAATGAATTCACTGCAGATGAAGTTTATTATTCTAGACTGAAGCTCTGTCTACATATATCTACATTTATAGAGTCGTATTTTTTTACTGCATTTCGTCGCTGTCAAATGAAAACAAGTATCTCCATTTTTGTTGATTTTAAATTTATTACATGATTTGCACAGACAGACTGTACCTTACACTGTGCTAAAATTTCCTGATGAACAGAACAAAAGAAATATTTAAAAATCACCTGGAAATAAACTCCTTTTACATTGACTTCCATTAAAAGTTTAGAAGGTTTTCTCTCTCTCCTGTAAAGTGGCTGTTTTGGAGATACTTGTTTTTCATTGGACATCAATGATATTCACCTTGCATCACTATCACAATACCTACATTTAGACTGTTATTTATATACTACATATTATATCCAAAAACCTACATTTATAGTGTTATTTATATAGTGCACACTTACACTAATAAGCGACCATAGCTTCATCTCCTTAGTGTATATGTATCGCAATACCTTCATTAATAACTATTAATAATGCTTGAATTTTAGTAGACCACAGGATCACCATCAAGCAGCTACAGTATTATTTGGATGGTGAGTCATCCTCCTCATTTGAAATATCTGTGTCACTGCTGGACTGAGAAAAGTCCTGCTGGTAGGTAGGAGTCGTCTAATAAAGTAGAGGACAGTGAGAGAACACAGTGATTAAGAACTCCAGCAGCACTGCTGTATCCGATCCCCTCGTACCAGTACATCACACTCATCTTACACCTCATACACTACCAGTATGCCTTGGTGTCACTACAGTACAGTCCTGTGGGCTCCTAAATTTAGAGTATTCTTAATATTTATACACTTTAAAAAAAGGTGACCTATATATATATATCACTGTGTCTCACTATATCTCAAAACATAATTTTGACTCATTCAGATTTAAATGATGTTCAGTGTTAGAATTATTTGACAGAGTTAAATATTTCAGTGTTAACTTAAAAGTTCAGCATCATTTATTTGCATAGTGGGCGTGTTCCCCAATCCTAGCTTACTATCAGTGTGAAGTCTTGATCACACGGGCTACCTTCCATTTGAGTACTCCATTATGTTTTATGTAATGATTGTTTGTTTAGCCAATGTGTTGTAGGTTAGAAGAACAAGCCACCATAGTCTGCACTGTAAAGTGTGGTAAAGTGCTGGTAATGTGCTGAAAACTGCAATGCAGGACTAAAGCTACCATGCAATGGAAAAATATATTAGTATAGACTTATTGAGTGTGAAATTGTTTTTGTAATCAAAGTTGTGCTTTTATTGTTTTTTTTGTCTGAATGTTGCATGCTTTTAAAAAAAATAATACAGTGATTTTTTTAGTACTATAAGTTTAATTACACAGTCATTTTGCATTAATTGTTAACACTGTGAAGGAGTTTGAGAGCTGTATTTTACTCTAGATGAGGTAAGTCTTTTAACCTGAACAGAATTACTTTAACTCTTTCCTAGAGTGTATTCGATGGTCACAGATGTACTCTTTAAATGAGTTGATATTAATTGTCAGGGAGTTTATAACAAAAAAAAACAAAGTTTGCTGTGTACTATGTACTTTTTATTCTGTATGCTAGTGTTCTGTAAAGCGTGGCCGACCTAAAAATAAACCTAAAAAATTGGTCTTTTTTTTTTGTTTTTTGTTTTTGTCAGCCTGACTGAGATGTAAAAAAGCCGAGTCCTAACTCTATCTGCATTGACCACTCTCTGGGCACAATCACGGCCAAAGCAAGCCCGTGCCTAGTTCCCGGAGCGCTGCAGGGTTAGCCAACCTGATTAGCGCCAGAGCGCTAGCTGGAGACAAAGACAATAGGCAAGAGTTCTTCTAGCCGGTTCGCCTCAGGAGAGAGGGCCAAGGTGGTCTGTGGGATATTTCTCCTGAGGAAATGTGCCCCGGGCAGATAAGGTGGAGGGCCAGATCGAGCTCAGCAGAGCCTGAAGCACTGACACGTCTCCACCAACGAGCCGGGCATGGAAAGAAAGAGAAAAGAATGAGTTAGGGGGGGAAGAATAGGGGCCATGATGCAGAACACGGCCTTCAGAACTTTTCTTCCGTCACCGAAGATGAGCGGCAAGAACTCCCCACGAGTCGCCAAAACTCTTTAGTCTCCGGGGAGAAAGAACCTTCCAGAAATATCTCTGTGCAGCACAGGCTCTGACACCGCAACAAAAGGTAACTTCTAAAGGCTTTTTTTTTAAAACAGTGAAAACTAATATTGTCCTTGATCGTTCATCCCTGCCACGCATGTAAATTAGTGCAGGGAGTAGATCTGCCGAGAGACAAGAGAGGATGAGTACTGAGGAGGTTTAAACGCTCACGCCTTTCTGACTCACATTAGCCTGGATGATGAATAAAGGTGTGGAGAATGGTGTGGAGAGCCATCTGCAAAAAAAAATAAAGTAAAAAAAAAAAAAAAAAACGCACAAAAAGAAGATCATAATAACGTCCACACTCGGAACGTAACCAAGGCCAAATACGTAAATAATTTAAAATGAATATAATCTTCAACACTTACTGTTTAAATCCAAGCATGTTCTTACTTCCCAGCATACCCTGGGCAGCAGATCTCTACTTAGGGCCCCAATATATGCATAAATATATATCATTGGCCACTCTTTTTTAAACCCTACAGATTAGAGGAAGTATAAAGTAACCACCAATTCAATAAGAACCTTTGACATAGATAAACAAACCAGGTGTGGGATAAATGGTTATGAAGCCCCCAGTATTAAAGCTGTGGAGCAGTGGAACTGCAGTGTTCTCTGAATGAAAGAGCTCCATCCAACACTTTTGAATGGGATAAGTTGGGGAAATTGGGGATAAATAAGATTTGGTGGACACCATCCAACATTCTGACCTCACTAACTCTCAGCTCATGAATGTATTAAAATCCTCACAGCAGTCCTGCACCAGAATCAAGCAGAATGTCTTCTTTGGACAGTAGAAAGAGCATGGTGGCATTCAATATTTATCATTCAGCTGACTTAAAAATCACATTAAGGAGAACATTTTTTTTTTTTTTTTTTTTTACAATGTATGCAGCAAAAAAAAAAAAACACTTTTAAATTGTTCTCTTTGAGGTGATAAACTATAACCAACTAATTACTTCAGCTAACATTATTAAGTTTCTTGTTAACAGTTGTTGGTGTGACTAAATCATTTGTGTTTACAATATTTTCAAACTGTAGTTGAACTCTAGTTGAGGCCAAATCAACTACTCTGCACTACTGCACATGCTCAGTTTCACTCATTAGTTAAACGGGGTCTACCGAGCAATCATGCAGGGCTTTTCTCCTTCTGTTGGTCAGACTATTTGCATATTGGGCGTGTCCTCCCATCTCTCACTCACCATCAGTGTGTAGTCATTCTCCACAGACTGGCTTCTCTTGCAATTGATTCATGTGCCTAATTGTGGTTGTATAGTATAGTAGTGTTGAAGGCTATAAGAGCTTTGTGTTCACGCAGCGATTTCACAGTTTTCAGATACAGTGTTTGGCAGATTGGTGAAGCTCTGCCTATCTTTGCTCTCAGTATAATGTTTCTAATTTCTGAGATCTAAATGAGTCAGTAAATGAGTTTTGATGTGTTTCATGTGATTTGTGTTTTTTGTTTTACTGTGAAAAAAAAAACATTGGGTCTATGAGAGTTTATTAGCATACTATAAATTGTCTCAACTTTTTGAAATTCGGGTTTTATTTTCCTAAAATCATTACACATTTTAACTGATTACAACTTTGCATTTTATGTTTTAAAAAAAAATACAGCACTGCTTAAAAGTTTGTACTTTTATATCACCCTTAACAGGTGATGCCACAACACAAGGAGGGTGAAGACCAGCACATGCCTCCTCTGAAACATGTGAAGTCAGACACCACCTCTTTTTAAACTGCTGCTGATGTAGCATTACCGAGTAGCACTAGCACAGCGCACTCGTAGGAAAGTGCAGCGACTCGGTCCTGATACATCAGCTCACAGATTCCTTGTGCTGATTGACATCACCCTTTGAATTGATGAGGGGAAAGAGCGCCATCTAACCACCCAGAGAGAGCAAGGCCAATTGTGCTCTCTCGGGGCTCCGGCAGTTGATGGCAAGCTGCATTCGAGATTCGGGATTCAAACCAATGATCTCCAAGTGGTGGCATAGTGGAAAAAAGTGTTAAACAAATCGGATTTTTTTTTTTATATTTTAGATTCCTCTTTCTTAGATAAACTCTTTGAACAATTTGACATTTTTCAATCCACTTATTGTGTAATATAATAAGGCAAGAACTACTTCTACTCTTCCTCCTACTACTATTAAAGAAACTTTTCCAGAACTTTGAAAGTATTCTTATGTTGCAAAATCCATTAAAAATATTATAATGAAACTGGCTCTCATCAGGACCATCCTAGGAAAGGAAGAGCAAGAGTTTTCTTCTATTGCACAAGTTAAGTTAATAGAGTAGAGCCACTCAAATGCTTCACAGAGTATTTTGGATTGTTTAAGATTTTATTAATTTACTACATGATTTTTTATGTTTTTTTATAGTCTGGATGCTTCAGTATTAATTTACAATGTAGGAATAAAATAAAAAAAAACATTGAATGAGAAGGTGTGTCTAATCCTTTGACTGGTTCTGTATATTTTACAGATATTTGGCAAAAGCCAGTGAAAGAACGGAAGCTCACGGGCCGGGAGCTGGAAAATCGTCCCGAAACATTAAGCATAATTTTAAGTGTATTGCATGTTAGGCAGAAAGAAATCATGTGAGTGCATAATAAAGTGTCACTTTCCTCCCCAGTCGTTTATAATGCATTCCTTCCCAGTGCCAGCGACACACTTTCTCATTATCCGCTTCTGCGACTGAGTTCAGAAATTAAAAAGTTTTAAAACAGGAGAGTTCACTGTGTCTGACTGTACTCACACTCTTATTACTCACCCTTATCCTCACCAGAGGAATAAAGCATAACTTCAGTTCCTGAACTGGTCAAACAATCATTAGAAAAAATAATAAATCTTTAATTTGTTCATTATTTTAGTAAAATTAAGATGTTTATATCGTCACTGTCCAATAAAGAACATGTATTTTTTTGATCATTTTTAGTTTGCTACTAAACCTGTACCTACATTGTGTAAAATTGATAGATGAATGGACCAATATACATTTGACCTGAAATAAACTCTTTTCACATTGACTTCCATTGAAATTTAAGAAGATTTTGTCTCTCTCTTTTAAAGTTGCTGTTCTGAAGATACATGTTCTTCTTTGGACAGTGAAAATATGCTATATCACATGATGTCCAATTTACTCATAACATTTTATTCCCACATTATGAAAGTCTGATGCACTGAGACAGCATAAATCACTGAGATTCACCATCACACCATCATACAGTGGTATGAAAGAGTTTGGGCACCCCTGATCATTTTCAAGATTTTCCCTTATAGCAAATCACTGGTTGTTTGGATCAATTTCAGTTAAATACTGTATATCATATAGCAGATGAACATAGTGATATTTGAGAAGTGAAATGAAGTTTAAATGAGGAATTTACAGAAAGTGTACAATAATTTTTTAAACAAAATTAAGCAAGTTCCTAACAGGAAAAATACATCAATATTTAGTAGATCCTCTCTTTGCACAAACAACAGCCTCTAAAAGCTTCCTATAGCTTCCAATGAGAGTCTGGCTTCTGGTTGAAGGTATTTCGGACCATTCTTCTTTACTAAACATCTTCAGTTCAGTCAGGTTTGATAGTTTTTGACCATAAACAGCTGCTTTAAATCATATACTCCACAGATTTTCAATACTTTTCAGGTCTGGGGTCTGAGAGATGATCATTCCCGAACGTTGTACCTGTTCCTCTGCATTAATGCTTTTTTGAGCAGTGTTTAGTGTTTAGGGTCGTTGTCTTGTTAAAGTATCCAGCCCTGGTGCACTTCAACTTTATCACTGATTCTTCAACATTGTTCTCAAGAATCTGCTGATATTGACTGAATCCATGTGACCTTCAACTTTAACAAGATTCCCAGTTCCTGCCCTGATCACACAGCCCCACAGCATGATGGAACCACCATCAAATTTTACTGTGGGTAACAAGTACTGTCTAAAAAGTGTTTTGTGTTTTAGTCAGTAGAATTAATATTATCAAGTTAAATGAACTTACCAGTCAAACAACTCAATAAAATGAGAAAACTTAAAACTTGGAAACTTAAAAATGCTTGTTGAGCCAATGAAAGAATGTGATTTCAACCAACTTTTATTATATTACCACATATAAATTCTCTTTCTACAGTGTTGGTTTATACAGATTTCCCATAAGGCTCTTGGCACCATATATTTGCATATTGGGTGTGGCCTCTCCCTTGCTTACCATCTTTGTGTAGTCTGTTGCCCAAAGCTACCTTCTCCTAGACATACAATAGTGTTATCTGTGTGTTTGTTGTTAGGTCTCAGTGTGGAAGGCTATAAGAACAAGTTAACTTTATTCAGTTCTGTAAAAACATAAGCAAGATGGTGACTTGAATAAGTCAAGTTTATTTAACTTAACTGAGCTGTTGTTTTCACAACAACAATTGACTCAACAGGTTTTTTTTCAAGTATTGTGGGGTTGAAAAATTTAGTTTCTTAACATATGAAAGAATTTGCAACATGGCCTCTAATAAGGTAGCTTTGGGCAACAGACAACACAAAGATGGTAAGTAAGGGAGAGGCCACACCCAATATGCAAATATATGGTGCCAGGAGCCTTATGGGAAAGCTGTATGAACCAACACTGTAGAAAGAGAACTGACACGTGTAGTGACTAAAAGTTGGTTGAAATCACATTTACTTCAGTGGCTCAACAAACATTTTTAAGTTTTCAGGTTGAAGTTCTCTGAACTCATTTATTTGAGTTGTACTGACCAAAAGTAAATTCATTCAAATTGATAATATTAGTTCTTCTGACTAAAACACACAATCACTTTTTACACTGTAAACCCAACTATTTACTCAACTATTTTGAGTAAGCATCATTTACTGAGCTGCAGTAACTCTGTGTTCTCGCTGTGCTCTCAGTTCTTTTAATTCTTTACTGTTTTTTTGCCATCTATTTTTCTATGAGTATTTTAAAAAAATAGTTGAATGAAACCAGAAAGACTAACAACAAGTTCAGGAAAATATTAATTTTAAATATATATATATATATATATATATATATATATATATATATATATATATATATATATATATATATATATATATATATATATAATTTATTAGGTAATTGGTTACAGCAAAAGTTCTGAGTTTAGTTAACTTATCGGGTTTTACAGTGTGTGTAAATCTGAGCTGCTAACTCTGTGTTCGTGGATCTGTACTGTTTTTTCTAGCTTTTTCTTTCTCTTTCTAATTCACTATGAGCAGTTCAAACCTATATTTTAGCTAAATTAGATTAAAGTGAATTATTATGTAGAGTGATTTATATAACATAAAACAACACCAATTATATTAGCCTTTTAATTAGGAATGAAAAATGAAAGTTTGAAGTTAATTTAATTCAAGCTTTCAGTAAATATAATTTCAATATTTTTAGGCAACCATTATTTAAGGCCTAATTCAAATCATCCAGGCTTACAGTGCAGCAGGTTTGGCACATTTCATGATTTATGCATTGCACATTATTTGTTTCCAATGTTGGCTTAGCATCGCCCATTTTAAACAAATTCTCATCTCAAGGCTGATCAGCTGAATCTGGACTCTGGATCTGGAGTCATCGATCATAATAGCTTGATTTGTTACAGATCTGCTGTGTTCTGGTTTAAAGTACTCTGTATACACATTTAAAGACCAGTCTAATCAGTCTGCGAAAATCAGTGGTGTAACGTGTTGGTACGTTTATATACGGCACAGCGAGGCGCTACCGAAAAGAGAAAACTCCAGCAGATATTAATTTTCTCGCTGTTCCTCCCGCTATTCAGCGGAGGCCGTGAACGAGCTCCACATGCTCTAAACCAACATGTGCTCTCATTAGAAAAGCCATTAATATCAATCTCCCCGCAGCGCCCTGCAGCCCCACGCCGCACAGGTCCCATTCATGTTCATTTTGTGGTCAAGTCAACTCGAAGGACGCGGGATTCTTCAAGTTAATCACTTCTTTCACGTCAGCGAGGAGCTGAGGAATGCTGCCGGAAAATCATCACAGCGTCGCTCTGAAAGGGGTAGACGTGTTTATGATGGGATAGATCGCTGACTGGTCTAGTGGGGAATGTCGCAACTGTTCGATTATTGAAAAGCAATAAAAGACTAGTCTAATCACTAATCTACGACTTTGACCTCAGACTGCCAACTTAAATCTGATATTTGGTGTATCTACACTGAAAGAATTGCTTTAATTTGTTATACCTTAATGTATCCAATTTTTTTTCAACTTATATTTATGATTTAGTTAGAATCTAACATTTTGATTAAAAAATCAATCGATAAATTATTTAACCTAAGTACGGAAAAGTTTTTTAAAACAAAGATAAAAGATGATTTTATAATAAATATCCTTTTTTTTTATCTGGAACAACAGATTATTTTCTGTTACAGCAAAGTGTTAATTTACCTTTGAGCAAACTAATTAAACAATGCGAATTCTGTTAGTTTATTTAATAAACTTTCTGTAATTTCCTTTTTAGCCATATGCGTTATTTATTCATATGTTAACAAACAAAAACTCAGTAGTTAAGAAAAGATACCCTGAGGGAATCAACTTCACAATGATGGTAAGGGGGTCACGCCCATTACGTGTAATAGTGGTGACGGGAGCCAATAAAAAGAGAGTGAGACTGACTGACAGAAAAACTCTCTCATAACCTCTGACATGAAGTAAAAAAAAAAAACTTATTTGAGTTAAATTATTTATTTCAAGTTGATTTAATAGGGAATGGATTTACTTTTAGGCAAACTAAGAAAAACAGGTTTAAACCAGGTATCATCATTATCCTACAGATGCCTCGGTGTGCACCTGGACGATAGGCTGGACTGGTCAGTTAACACTGACTCCCTCTACAGGAAGGCACAGAGCAGACTGTACTTCCTCAGAAGGCTCAGGTCTTTCAACATCTGCCAGAAACTCCTGCTGATGTTCTACCAGTCTGTGGTAACCAGCGTCCTCTTTTACACTGTAGTATGTCGGGGAGGCATCATCAGCAAGAGGGATGCTGGACGACTAAACAGGCTGGTGAGGAAAGCTGGTTCTGTGCTGGGATTAGAGCTAGAGTCCTTAACACCACTGGCAGAGAGGAGAACCCTCAGCAAGCTGCTGAACATCATGGACAATGTTCTCCACCCTCTGCACAGCACCATCACCAGGCAGAGGAGCTCATTCAGTGGCAGACTGCTGTCCCAGTCCTGCTCCACAGACAGACTCCGAAAGTCTTTTGTCCCTCAGGCCATAAGACTTTTCAACTCCTCTCAGCACAGCAAACTAAACACTTTTTCACCCTGGCAAGTCTGGCCACACCATGGACACACCCTCAGCTATGGAGACACTCTCAGTCTTGCTGATGCCTATAACACTATCTTTATAGTTCTACCCTATTTTGCACTAGTAGTTCATTCACTAGTTCATTCATCTACTGTTTACGTATCTTTTGCACTGCTGAATTTAAATATATAACTATATAACTGTTTATTTGCACTTTCTGTATGGCTAACATCAGAGGTAGTGCAGTTGGCTGAAAACTGCACTACCTCCATTCTACATTACACACACACTATCTATCTATCTATCTATCTATCTATCTATCTATCTATCTATCTATCTATCTATCTATCTATCTATCTATCTATCTATCTATCTATCTATCATTTTAATTAGACCAACATAAAAGTGCACTTTAAATCAATGACATTGTTGTTACACTTTTATCAGTGTAGAATGTATTCAGATTTGTATATAATACCATGAATATAATGCCTTAAGCATGTATTATAACCTGTTATGATTATGTTTATAGAGTCTTATAGAGATGACATTCATAGAAAGTGTTACCAATAATATCAGATATAAATGGGGTCTAATGTTACATTACGTATAGCTGCTTATAACTGTACTTATAACTGAAAATGATCGGTAACACTTTCTATGAATGTCATCTCTATTAGGCTCTATTACTACATTCATGACATAATAGCTGCGGTCCAATCTGAAGGGAGCTGCCCAACTAGGCAGCATTTGCAGGCAGCATAGGCGCGCTCCCGAGAAAAGGACTGTCCCATTCGGAAGGTAGCATGTGCTGCCTACCTGGGCAGCTGCCTTATTTTACCCCAATTCTGAAGGCAGCGTGAGATGTATCCTTCACGGCGAAGGCAATCCCATGATGCATTTCACCAGCTCAGAGTTCCAGCGCTCAGATTTAAAAACATGGCGGACGGAGCCGGCCTGCCACGGAGTTTCTGTACAAATGTAAGTAATTCCCTCCTGTATTTCCACTCACCGCTGCGTGGGTTTATCAAACTAGCATATTTTAGACTGTTTTAAGTTGTTTTCCATCGTTGTTTTCGCCTGTACTTCATTTAATGTAAGACCTGACCGGCGGAAGCTACCGTTAGCTTATCGCGCTAATTTACCGGGTAAGCTAACACGCATCTAGCCGACTTACAGAGTACCAAACGCGGCTGCAGCGCTGAGGAAACCCCCGCTAGGAAACAAAGATACCCTGGCCGTCCAGTATAAAAAGTTTTAACTGTTTTAAGTCACTGTTACGTATAACTAAGTGATTTACTGTGTAAATAGTGTAAACGTGTAGAATAACCTGTAATTTAGTGATTTAATGCGTAAACAGTTTAATTGTTAGAGGGAATAACTAGATTTACCTGTAACTGAGTGATTAATTGTGTAAATAGTGGAATTATGAGCGTGTTCTCCATAAACCACTGTTACTAATTCAGATTTATTTTTTCCACAGGGATGAACGTGGGCCGGGGAAGGTGAACTCTGGTCAGACCGGCTGGAGGCAGCGTTAGCTCCCTTTATGAATATATATTTTTTTCTTTGAATGTAATAAAGTTTTCTCTCTTAACATTATTATTTTTGCTTGCTGTGTTTTTATTGTCACTATGCTTATTGTAGTATCACATCTCAACTAGTGGGTATGGGTAAATAAATAAATAAAAAGTTTATGAATCATGTGTTTTATGCAACTAAAAGGTAAAGATAAATTAGCTGACTGTGTATGAATGTACTATTGTGTGAAACGTAGCTTAGTTTGATAATTTAGCTCTGATGGCTCATACAAAATATTTATTATATTATGGTTTCATTACTCATGCATTTCTATGAAGCATCTAATCAAAAATAAATTAAATACATAAATAAAACTGACCATACTCTGAGAATTAAGTGAGGAAAAGTGTAGAATTAAAGTAAATCATGAATATTTAAATATATGTAATATTTGGATGAGTAAAAGAGAAATAGCTGCCGCTGCATTTTGCCACTGATTTATCCCGAGGTAAGTGATCATTAACTTTAGTTATTTATAAACAGCTCACGGGCACAGCGCGCTAGACGTGATGACGTATGCTGACTCCAGAGCGTGTCCCGAACGCGCTGCCTTATAAGATCCCTTATGGGTGAAAATGCTGCCGAACGAGGGAGCTGCCTTTGAAGGCAATGACTACCTAGGCAGCTCCCTTCAGATTGGACCGCAGCTATTATAATGCATTCATAAGGCAATTATAAACATGGCTATAAATATTTATAAAAATGCATAACTCATTATAGCCATGTTTATTAAGCATTATGACGTATGATCATAATACATAATAAGCTGTGTTTATAATATATATGTTAAAATAGTATATATCTATTGTAATAATGTTGTCCCACTATAAAAGTCTGGCACTTTACTTACAGCGCACAAAGACCTGTTATAATACATTATACAATAACTGACAATAACTAATATTATATTCAAGACAAGAACAATTAATGAGTATATAAAATATATATATATATATTAGGATTTTTTAGGGTGTGTTTATAGGTTGTAAGCTTTTTTAGTCAACATACAGTCTGAAGCTGGGACTGAGTTTCTTGGTATCGACGTATAACATGTTATAAACACAGCTATTAATGATTTATAATCACAGTTCATGATGCATAATAAACATGATGAATTATACATTTTTATAAATTTGTAAAGCCACGTTTATAATGCCTTATAAATGCATTATAATGTGTTATGAGTATGTTTATAGAGTCTTTTAGAGATGACATTCATAGCAAGTGTTACCAAATGATCTTTTCTGAGGCTCTGCTGAAGTCTTTTATGTGTATAGAGCGCTATTACGCTGAATCCGAGAAGTCAGGCCTCAGCTGACCTTTCAAATCATTTGGATGGAGTCGGTTTCTCAGGCTGACGGAGTCGTTCACACGGCGCATACAAATGGCGCGAGCCGGAGATGGGGACGTCTGCACAAACAGAGCCACTCCGTCACGCCATCGGCTTCCCCTAATTCCGCCGCCTCGCTCCGCTGCCTGATTGAGCGGTAAGGAAAGCAAACTTTGTGATACTTACACAGATAGAGGGCCTGGTTACACAACATTATCATAACCATTATTATTCATGTGGAAATTGAAATTGCAGACGTGTTTAAAGAGTTAGGAGTGAACAGAGCAAACACACGTCCAAAGACAAATGAATGGCAAAGTGAAAGTCTCAGATATTGGCAGATGATTCAGAAATAATATTCAGTAATATTCCCAAGGTTCTGTGGCAGAAAGTTCTCCAGAAAGGTTAAAATGATTTTAGGATTTGTAGCAAACTACCAAAGGATCCCAAAGTCATCTGGATATACACTATGTGCACAAAATAAATATTGGGACACCTGAAAATAGTTTTGATTCAGCTACACTGAAAAAAGATACTTTGGACCATTCTAAAAAAATATGTATATATCTGTTACAACTAAATATATTAGTTGTTTCAACTTATTTTTATGATTAGTTAGAATCTAACAGTTTGATTTGAAATCAAGCAATATATTATTTAACCCAAGTACCAAAAAGGTATTCGAAACAAAGAAAAAAAGATGATTTATAATAAATACACTTTTTTTAATCTGAAAAAACAACTTGTATTTTTTGTTAATAAACTAATTAGATAATTAAAAATTGTAATTAATTTTATGTACCTGCCATCATTTTCTTTTTAGTCAAAATGCAATATATTTCAAATATACTGTCAACAGTCACAAGCATAAAACCTATGAAATTATGTTATAATATCTTAAAACCTCTTAATGTTCTAAGATTAATAGGTAACAATTTAGCCTGAACAAACACTCAACAATAACAAAAAATAAATAAAAAAACACAGCGCTGCATACAAGCACTTTACCCATTATATAAAGCTTCCCTCCGTAGCTAAGAGTAGGTACCCTAAAGGGAACAACTTCACAATAATGGTGAGGTCACGCCCTTTACGTTTAATAGTGGTGACGGGAACCAATAGGAAGAGAGTGAAGCTGACTGACAGAAAAACTCCACAAGGAGGGATCTGATGTGATGTCATAAACTCTGAAATGAAGTAAAAAAATATATAATTTTATTTTAGATTTTTAGGTTGTTTAAATAGAGAATGGATTTGCTTTCAGGCAAACTGAGAAAAACAGGTGCAGAAATTATAATTTTTCATTAGACCAACACAAAAATTCACTTTAAATCAATGACATCATTGTGGCACTTTTTTCTTGGTGCACTGTAACTGTACACCAGTGAGAGTGAGAGTAATCTACAAGAGAAGGTTTTCTGATAAAGTGGCCGGGGAGTGTGTTTCCTCATTTGCTCGTATCCCACACTTCCCCCACGTCAAAACTAAAAGCCTTTCCCACCTGCTGTTCTGCTTATCTCCTCTCACAGACTCTCCCGGTCAGTCACTCCGGCTCCTCTAATGGACGCGGTCAGGAGGAAACCGCTTTATAGAACCGACGCCCAGATTTAACAAGTGCGGTGACAGCCGCCGCGTCCCGTAACTATAAAAAGACAAGAAATTCATGTCCTCCAGTGAACACTGCCGTGTCTGACAGCTGCCACAAAACTGGACACGGTCAGTCCTTTATTAACTACAGCTTTACCTTTACACCCAATTATCCTCAATATCTCCCCTGAGGATGATCGACAGAGAGACAGAGAGAGAGAGAGAGAGAGAGAGAGAGAGGTTTAGAGAGTAAGAGAGAGAGAGAGAGACATACAGAGAGAGAGAGAGAGAGAGAGAGAGAGAGGTTTAGAGAGTAAGAGAGAGAGAGAGAGAGATGTTATGATGTCTGTTATGCATGTTCTTATACCATTGTTGTTAATTGTTATAATGCAACACTGTAATTCACAGTCATGCTAATAAAGCTACATTGAATTGAATTGAAATTGAAATTGAGAGGGAGAGAGAGAGAGAGAGGTTTAGAGAGTAAGAGACAAAGTGAGAGAGAGAGGTTTAGAGAGTAAGAGAGAGAGAGATACAGAGAGAGAGAGAGAGGTTTAGAGAGTAAGAGAGAGAGAGATACAGAGAGAGAGAGAGAGAGGTTTAGAGAGTAAGAGACAAAGTGAGAGAGAGAGAGGTTTAGAGAGTAAGAGAGAGAGAGATACAGAGAGAGAGAGAGAGAGAGGGGTTTAGAGAGAAAGTGAGAGAGAGAGAAAGTGAGAGAGAGGGGTTTAGGGAGTAAGAGAGAGAGAGAGGTTTAGAGAGTAAGAGAGAGAAAGAGAGAAAGAGAGAGAGATGTTTGAGAGTAAGAGAGAGAGAGAGAAAGTGAGAGAGAGGGGTTTAGAGAGTAAGAGAGAGAGAAAGAGAGGTTTAGAGAGTAAGAGAGAGAGAGAGAAAGAGAGAGAGACAGTGAGAGAGAGGGGTTTAGAGAGTAAGAGAAAAAGAGAGAGAGAAAGAGAGAGAGAGACAGTGAGAGAGAGGGGGTTAGAGAGTAAGAGAAAAAGAGAGAGAGAGATAGAGAGAGAGGTTAGAGAGTAAGCGAGAAAGTGTGTGAGAGAAAGAGAATTTAAGGAATTGAGAGCATAAAAGAAACAGAGAGAGCTACAGATAGAGAAGAGAAAGAGACAGAAGAGTAAGAGAGAGATGAATGGATAGAAAGAGAAACGAAGCAAAAGGAAAGGTTTAGAGAGCAGCAGGAACGAAAAAATTGAGAGAGTGATATATACACATTCTATGTATATGTATTAAACATATAGCTTTATTTCAACTAAGTTTGTTCAACTTAACTGAGTTCTGTTAACAGAAAAATAGTTTAATTAGGATAAGGTAGCTTTGGGAAACAGACAACACAAAGATGGTAAGTAAGGGAGAGGCCACACCCAATTTGCAAATATATGGTGCCAGAAGCCTTATGGGAAAGCTGTATGAACCAACACTGTAGAAAGTTTTTTGTTGGGTCAACAAAAAGGTTAAAGTTCCCTGAACTCATTTTATTGAGTTGTACCCGCTGGTAAATTCAACTTGATTATATTAGTTCTTCTAACTAAAACATAAAAATACTTTTAAGAGTGAGGAACAGAGAGAGAGAGGAAGGAGAGAATAGCAAAAGAGGGACAGAGAAATATACAAAAAGATAATATTAAAAGAGAATGTAAGATAGGCAAAGATGCTGAAAATGAGAAGATATATAGAGATGAATAGAATAATATGGATCGATGGAGCAAAAGTTAAGAGATAAATAAAAGCAAGAGATGCATAAAGAAAAGAAAAGGAACTCATCATTAATGAAATGGTTGCAAAAATAGCTGCACTCAGAACTAAGTATTATTCAGAAAAAAAGATAAAAGTTACCAGGAACAATAAATGATTACAAGTTTAGACTGATATGTACAATACTTATCGAGCTGTATGTATAATGCATGCGTGATGATGCAATGTGCCAGATGTCTCAGCATTGAGTTGTAGAGGTTCTTAATGGAGTCCTGCGATGATCTTTCTTATGCAGTTTCTGCAGATTTTATGGTACACTGTGAGTTCGGAAAAGTTGAATTTGAAAAAATTCAAATTAAGTAATGGGAATGAAAACTTAAGTCAGCATAACTTAACATATTAAGTTATTACAACTAAAACCGGAAGTTGAGTATTATTTTTCTTTGTTATTTAAATTTATTTGCCCCAAAACTCTACTTAAAATGCATATGTAAAACTTAGTTTATAAATACGCACACTTTATATACAGAATTTAAAGGGCCGACAGCTAATCACAATATATTTTATACAAGTTTACCAAAGGGAGTCCTAGGAGGAATGACTACACACTGATGGTAAGTGTCAGAGACTGGAGGACACACCCAAAATACAAATAGTTTTTCCCAACAGACTCAACTCAAAGCTCTCCATTCAAACATATACATACCCATACCCATGTTTACCTAACGTATGAAAGTTGAGTAATTTTTGAAAAAACACACAATTATATTAAACAGATTTAATTAGTTTGTCCAGTTTCGAGAGCACAGCCAACACAGAGCTTATAGCTCAGAAAATTAAAGTCATTCTAAGAATCAATAACACAGAGAGACCGTGCAAACAACAACAGTGTATTGTTTACAAGCTACCTGAGGTAGTCTGAGGGAAATCACTACACACTAATGGTGAGCGTCAGAACCTTGAGGACACACCCAGTATGCAAATAGATTGTGACAGAAGCCAATGGAAAAGAAGCTGCCAATGGCAACAGACTAAACTCGGTTATTATAAGAAAGGAAATGTTCAGATGTTCTTTTTTGAGAGCTGAGTGTAGAAAGAAAGATAAAAATCACACAGGGAGGGGGAGAGATAGGTGAATAGTGAGGAAAAAAGGCACATAGAGGGAGAGAAATGAAAAGGCGAGAGATAATGAGAGATAGAGAAAGAGATATAATTAAAAGAGGACAGGTGTAAACGTCTTTTGAGCTACATGACGATTCTGATTCGGGGAAAGTGTTTCATATGAAACTCATTTCCCGTATTTGCTGCTTTTCCTAATCGCTCTGTTGATTCTGCAGGGGTTTATGAAGCTGTCTGCTTTATGCGGATCCATCCACTTAGGCTAAATGTCACCAATAATGTAGTCTGTTGTAGACTTTGATCCATTAATAACCCGTCTAATATATATCTAATAAACTCTTTGTGGGATCACAGTGGGGTTTTACGACTGGGTTTAGATTCGTCTGACTGCTCGCAAATGTCTTTCATACGAAAAGCGTAGCAGAACTAAAACTAAGAAACTCAATTCTAATTAATTCTAATCACCAATTCTAATGAACCACTCTAATCGTAAAAGACTGCTAAACACTGTGTAGCTCTGTGTAGACAGATAAGACATAAGTCCCAATTCAAATTCAGTCAGGGGAAGTGCCAAAACAGTCAAGGACCAATCACAGTCACCAAAAGGTGTAAGAACCAATTAGACATTGAGTAGGGCCAGTCATAGCTTGGAGGAGGCCTTAGAACAATGGAGGTGACCAAGAGAACCAGTCCCAGTGTGGAGTTATGAATTTCAAAATCTTAACCGAGTAGTTATTTAAAATGATTAGGGTTCAAAACAAGCATTGTCCAATCACAGTCATTAGGAGTGCTTAAAACAAGCAGGTTGGTGATTTGCACCAATCAGTACCAAGGGAACAGTTTAATCGAGACATTCTGACAATAAGGACCATTCCTGGTCAGGGGAGGAGTCTCACAATCACAATAAGAAGTGATTAGGGCCAATCATAGTTTAGGGGAGGTATCAGAATAAACGAGGTGTTGATTCGTCTCGGTTGGTAAGAAAGTCAGGTATTGAATTAACTCCCACAGAGTTGATTTCAACTCTTTCACAGACTGTTCTCATACAGAGTTCCCCAACGGTGGAACAAACTACCTTCTACTACCAAATCAGGAAAATCTCTCGCTATCTTTAAAAAAAAAACGCTGAAGACAGAGCTCTTTAAAGAGCACTTACTCTCTTAACACCTCTAACTAACTACCTTCTACTACCAGATCAGGAGAATCTCTCACTATCTTTAATAAACTCCTGAAGACAGAGCTCTTCAAAGAGCACTTACTCTCCTAACACCTCTAACTAACTACCTTCTACTACCAGATCAGGAGAATCTCTCACTATCTTTAATAAACTCCTGATGACAGACCTCTTCAAAGAGCACTTACTCTCCTAACACCTCTAACTAACTACCTTTCACTACCAGATCAGGAGAATCTCTCACTATCTTTAATAAAAAAAACCTCCTGAAGACAGAGCTCTTCAAAGAGCACTTACTCTCCTAACACCTCTAACACACTTTAAACTACTTCTAACCTCATTTCCTTCTTCCCCTCCTTCACTCCTCTATCCCATTATTTCCTTTTGACCTCCTTTAAGCCCTATCTAAAATGTTTTTACCTTTAACTTCTATTTCTTTTTGTACTTCCCTATTGTAAGTCACTTTGGACAAAAGTGTCTGCCAAATGTAATGTAATGTAATGTTTATAAAGCTCCACACATTTTGGAGTTAAATTAACATTTTCAAAATAGTTAAACATTTAACACTTTGCCAGAGTTCCTTTTTAACTCACATTTGTATTAGTTTAACACCATAAATTGTTATGCTAACACTGAAAAACAAACAAAAAGAAATAGCAGAAGATTATTCAATTGATATAAATTGATACAGAGAATAAATTGTTATTCAGAACAGGTTATCTTGTGTTTTATCATTTTTAATTAAGGATAAAAGAAATCCTGCTTCCATTCTGCCTGTACAACTTTCCTTTGCAGCGCATAAGTGTTTTATGATTTGTTCTTATAGCCTACGTCACTTTGGCTGAAGAACCAAGCAAAAAAAAAAAAAAAAAAAAAAAAAAAAATGCAGTATTAAATGGAAGGTAGCCCTAGTGGGCAAAACTACACAATGATGGTAAGGATTTGGGGGCACGCCCACTGTGCAAATAATGAGATTAATTGGGCGGAGTTCAATTTAGTCTCTGTGGAGTCTGGCAGTATTTATTGGGTTTATTTGGGTTAACACTGAAATATTCAACTCTGTCAAATAACTCCAACACTGAACCCTGTTTAAAATATCAGTTGTTCAATTTTTGCTGTGCAGAGGAGGGGCTTCACAATCGAGGTGATAAATAGGACAGCAGTCTGTAGAAACAGTTGCAGTGATTTTGTTGTAGTGTTGTATCAGAATTAGGTTAATGAGATGTTAATGAGGAGTCTGAATTATATATTGTACTGCCATTTCCATATTTAGTCTGATTTCTTCACTGTAGAGGCTTTAAGTGGTCCAGCAGACTAAGCCGCTGACGCTATCTTCCGAGGATCGCCGGTTTAAATCCTGATTATGCTGCTTGCCATCAGCAGCCAGAACCTGAGAGAGCACAGTTTCCTATGCTTTTTCTGGGTGGGTAGATGGTGCTATCTTTCCACATCACTCCCAAAGGTAATATTGACCAGTTAAAGTGCTGATGTATTGGAGCTGTGGCTTTACATTTGCTGGAGGAGGCATGTGCTAGTCTTCACCCTCCAAATGTTTGGGGAATTGCTTGTGATGGGGGAGTCCAGCTGAGTAAGTAGGGTAATCAGCCTAGCAAAATAAGGAATAATTAAAAATGAAAAGAAAGTGATTCCAGCGCTGTATTCACACTCAAAATCTAAAATTGAATTTTAAAATTAAAACAATACACGATCTGGCTCTGACTGCTTCTGTCACCAAACCGCCGCCTCAGGAAACAATCTGACCTGCATCCTGTAATGGGGTGATTATCTAAGACTCTCCACCAGGGAGACGAAACGGGAGCAAATTACGATAAAAATATCTGGTAATGCAGAAACTCCAGCGTGTGACCTGAACTCACGCTGACAGAGCGCTAAAAGCACCGAGCCTCATCACACGCCAAACATTACACCGAAAAATACAGGTCAGCAACGGGTCAGCGGCTATTTCTGATCTGTGTGTGAGTGTGTGTGCGTGAGTGTGTGGTGAACGTGGGTCTGTAAGGAGTATTATATGAGCTCCATTCTGCCTGCTGTATTAAACTGTGGAACTTTGCAACCCTGTGTCAGAATTATTAGGACAGACAAAGTTTTAGGACATGTGATCCCAGCTGCGCAAGGTTAAGCCCAGTACGGATAAAATAAAAATAAAAAAAAAGGTTGGCACAACTTAACTCAGTCAAGTTCTCATTTTGCTTTGACTTAGTTAAGTTGTAAACTTAAAATATAATTTTAAGTTTATTCAGCTACAATCTAAAAAAATAAAGCCTTGGGTCAAGAAAAGAGAAAATAATCAACGCAATGGTTTGCAATAGACATTCTGAGTTGTGTCAACTTCCTGTAGGATTACATTGATCCAACACAGTATTCTAAGTATGGTATAACTTAATAACTGTCACCGTCAACAGATTTTTTTTTTACACTAACTGCACAAAAATGCAATTTACATAAATTAAACACACATAATGAACTCCGCACTACATTTAAATGCTAATAAAAGTTAGCAACTGAGAGTTCATGACTGTTACTTATCCAACTTAATGTCAATTACATAAGTACTATAAACAAGGCAGCTTATAGTCTATACACACTCAGAAATACAAAACACAGTAACTTACTCTTAAAACCTATATCACTGAGATCAAGCAGTTAAAGCATACCACATATGCAAATCCCAAGTGAAAGCAGCCTGTGGAGAATGTCTCTCAGACATATCCGCATGGATGAAGGAACATCACCTCCAACTAAACCTCTCAAAGACTGAACTTCTGGTCATACCAGCAAAAACTTCTATTCAACACAACTTTGCCATAACCATCAACCCTCTCTCTCTCACCGACAAAGGTTGCTAGGAACCTGGGTGTCATGGTTGATGACCAGCTTCTCTTCACGCACCATGTGGCCTCAGTTGCTCGATCCTGCCGCTTTGCGCTTTACAACATCGGAAAAATTCGACCGTTTCTGACGCAACAGGCCACCCAACTCCTGGTACAAGCTGTGGTAATCTCACGCCTCGACTACTGCAATGCCGTACTAACTGGCCTCCCGGCCTGTGTAGTAAAACCACTACAGATGATTCAGAATGCAGCAGCACGTTTGGTCTTCAACCAACCAAAATGGGCACATGTCACTCCGCTGCTCATTGAGCTCCACTGGCTACCGGTTGCTGCTCGCATCAAATTCAAAGTGCTTACAATCGCCTACAAGGTGATGACAGAACAGCTCCTTCCTACCTGCACTCGCTCCTGAAGGCTTACGCTACCTCCCGGCCGCTGCGCTCCTCCAATGAACATCGCCTCGCTTTACCAAACAAACATTCACACAAAGCAATCCAGACTGTTCTCATACAGAGTTCCCCAATGGTGGAACATACTATCTTCCACTACCAGATCAGGAGAATCTCTCGCTATCTTTAAGAAACTCCTGAAGACAGAGCTCTTCAAAGAGCACTTACTCTCTTAACACCTCTAACACACTAACTAATTCTAACCTCATCTCCTTCTTCCTCTTTTCTACTCCTCTATCCCATTATTTCCCTCTGACCTCCTTAAGGCCCTATCTATAGATGCTTTATTTTTAACTTCTATTATTTGCACTTCAATATTGTAAGTCGCTTTGGACAAAAGCGTCTGCCAAATGTAATGTAATGTAATGTAATGTAATGACTACACACTGATGGTGAGTGAGAGGTGGGCGGACACGCCCAATAAGCAAATAGCGTGACCAACATCAGTTGAAATCCCCTGCAGAATTGCTCAGTAGACCCTATTTAACTAAAGAGTAGAACTGAGCATGTGCAGTAGAGCAGAGTAGTTGATTTTTCCTCAAATTGAGTTAAACTAGAGTTTGTAAAGTTTGCCAAAACAAATGATTTATTTAGGCAGACTTTTAACAAAAACACTTAATAATGTTAGCTGAGGCATCTAGTTTGCTATAGTTTATGGTGCAATTCAATATTTCTTGCTCAGCTGACTTAAAAATCACCTTAATAAGAACAATGTTAAGTTTTGTGTTTTAGTGTAATTTATTGATTTATTAATCTTGTTGATTTGCTTATACAGTTTTTTTTTTACATTCTCTATTGTCCCTATAATGTCAGTTTTGCTGGAGTTATCTCAATAAAGTATAATATATATATATATATATATATATATATATACACAAACACACATCCACAATGTTATAAGCAGGTTTTTAAAGAATTGACAATACAGACAGTATAAAATCGCAGCAGCACAAGAATATACCAAGCCAACATACTGTAACACCAATGAACAGAAAATAAAGGTGACTTGCTCTTACAGCCTACAACACTGAAGCCTGTCAATCAACACATATTTTACTCTAATGTATGCCTAGGATAAGGTAGCTTTGGGCAACAGACAACACAAAGATGGTAAGTAAGGGATGGTGCCAGGAGCCTATGGGAAAGCTAAATAAACCAACACTGTGGAAAGAGCATTGACACGTGTAGTATACTAGAAGTTAGCTGAAGTCCAATTTTTTCATTGGTTCAACAAGCATTTTAAAGTTTTCAGGTTGAAGTTCTCTGAACTTATTTTTTTTATTTGTTCTGGTCGGTAAGTTCACTCAACTTAATCTTAATCATTTTGGTTCTATTGACTAAAACGCAAAATCACTTTTTAGACTGTGAGCTGGCACAGTACCCAGGGAGTGTTAAGACTAGGATGTTAGGATTAGAGTCAGTCTGAAGGTTAGATTTAGAAGGTTTAAGGTTGAACTAAATGTTGGGTTGCAACCAAGAACTATGGATGGTAGGTAAATAATTAGGTTAGGTCATGTTTACAGTTAGGATTTGGGCTAAGGTTTCAATTAGAGTTAGTAGATTTTGGATTGAAGTTGAGGTTAGGGTCAGGTTTATTTCTAGATTTACAAATCTCAAAATGTTTGTTGAGCCAATGAAAAAATATGATGTCAACTAACTTTAAGTATGCTACATGTGTCAATGCTCTTTCCACACACTGTAAAACCCGATTCAATAAACTCAAAACTTTTGTTGTAACCAATTACCTAACAAATGTTATGTTCATGTATTGTAATTTTTAAGTACAATGAATTTAACAAACACATATACATATAAAATTAATATTTCCCTGAACTTGTATTTAGTCTTCTTTCTGGTTTCATTCAACATTTTTTCTTAAATACTCATAGAAAAGACCAAATATTTAATCACAATGTATGATCTACAATTTTACCTAAGGTAGACCCGGGGGAATCACTACACAGTGATGGTGAGTGCCAGAAACTGTTGGACACACCCAGTATGCAAATAGATTGTGACAGAAGCCAATGGGAAATAAGCTGTTAATGGCAACGGACAACACTCAGTTATTATAAGTTGATTCAGCTCAAAGAACTCAGTTTGAAAGTTTATGTGTTCAACTAACTTAAAATAGTTGAGTATTGTTTAAAAATCTCCAATTTTATGTAAAACAGACTTAATTTATTTGAGTTCAAACAACTTCTGGGTTTACAGTGTAGTGTTGGTTCAATTCCCATAGACTCCTGGCAGCATATATTTACATACTGGGTGTGGTATCTCCCTAACTTACCATCTTTGTGTTGTCTGTTGCACAAAGCTACCTCATCCTAGGCATGCATTAGTGTATTATATATATTTGTTACCAGGTCTCAGTGTTCTAGGCTGTAAGAACAATTTTCATTTGTTCTTTGTTAGTAGTTGTCATAGCATGTTGGCTTGGAGCTACAGTGTTTGCTTTTGTGTCTGTTATCCTGTCAGTTTTGGCAGAAAAAAAGCAGATGAGTTAATTAAACCATTGTTATGAGACTGAAACTTGTTGAATAAAATTTGATGTATTTACAGCTTAACTAAGTCAAATCAAAAGAATAACTGATTTAAGTTGAGCCAATACACATTTTTTTGGGTTTTGGGTTAAAATTAAGGTTAATGATTTGGGTTAGGGCTGGATTGAGATCAGTGTTAGGGTTAAAATTAGCATTAGAGCCATGTTTATGGTTAGGCTTTGGGTTAGGTTGAGTTTTGGATTAGGATTACAGCAATGAGAATTAGAATTAATTGTGGGTTTTAGTTTTGGTTTAAAGATAAAATTCAGACTAGGATTACAACCAAGATTAAAACTAGGTTTTGGGTTGGGATTAGAGCTAGAATGGCGGTAATGATCTTTGCATTTGGTTTGGTCAGGTCTGGGTTAGGTTTTGGGTTCAAATTAAGGTTTGGGTTAAAATTAAGATAAGGGTTAGGGTTATAATTTGATCTGCAGTTAAGTTTAGGATTAGAGCCAGATTTATGGTTATTTTAAATTTTCTGATTAGGAGTGCAGCGCAATGATTGGAATTCATTTTGGGTTTAGGTTTTGGGTTCAAATTAAGTTCAGGTCAGGTTATTAGTTTAGCATTGGGTTGAGATTGGGATTACTGCCATGATAAGAATGAAGTATTGTCTTGAATTTAGGATTAAAACCAGACTGAGGCTTTAATATTTTATGTTGAGATTTGGGTTAAGGTTAGGGCTTGGTTTATGATTCGGATTTGGAATTTTGGGTTGAGGTTGAGTAATAGAGGAATTAAGGTCAGGATAAGGGTTAGAATTTGGGTTAAGATTAAGATTAAGATTAGGATTGGGGTCAGGTTTAGTCAGACTGCACTAGATTTAAGAGTGAACTGAAGCTGGTTGATGTACAGTTACTGTGGCTGGTGTTTAAGAGTGAACTGAAGCTGGTTGATGTACGGTTACTGTGGCTGGTGCTAGGATGTGTCGGCTGCCCGTCATGTTTAGAAACTCCCACGCGTTTGCTGCCGCTTGCTGTTAATTGGTTTTGCAGGTGGCAGCAGCTCCCGCTCCTGAAGCAGGAAGATCAGAATGAGAGTAGAAAGGCCAGAGCCGGCGAGTAAACATCACACCGCCGCTCGCTTGGCCTTCGCCAAGCGCACGATCAACCCAACGCTAACTCAACCTGCAGTTACTTCTCATTTGCAAATGAGTTTCCCCAAAGGCGACAATGCGTACGCCCACACACTCTCGCTGCAGCGTGTAGGAGACACTGCCATTGTTCTAACGAGACAGCCAGACCGATCAAATAGCGAGAAAGACACGTTACATAAACTCTACCGTGCGGAACGAGCTAAAGGTTGTTTTGGCATGCGGACGCAAGAATGAAGTAGGAGGTAAAACTGTTGCTGAAGATTAAAGAGAAACGTCGCTGAAGTTTCTCACGTAATAAACAGGTAAGTATGACCAGTATGTGTCTTAAACAGCTTTACTGCTGCAGTACCTCAAACAACCTGCAGGGGGGACAGATCCTGCATTTACTAGTGGAGCACTAGAGTACTAGTGTATGCATTTAGGCATCTATATACTGTACATAATGCTATACAATATATACAGGGGTTGGACAATGAAACTGAAACACCTGTCATTTCAGTGTGGGAGGTTTTATGGCTAAATTGGAGCAGCCTGGTGGCCAATCTTCATTAATTGCACATTAAGCACCAGTAAGAGCAGAGTGTGAAGGTTCAGTTAGCAGGCGAAGAGCACAGTTTTGCTCAAAATATTGCAATGCACACAACATTATGAGTGACATAATTGACATAATTTGTTCAAAAGAGGACAAATTGTCAGTGCACGTCTTGCTGGCGCATCTGTGACCAAGACAGCAAGTCTTTGTGATGTATCAAGAGCCACGGTATCCAGGGTAATGTCAGCATACCACCAAGAAGGACGAATCACATCTGACAGGATTAACTGTGGACACAAAAGGAAGCTGTCTGAAAGCGATGTTCGGGTGCTAACCCGGATTGTATCCAAAAAACATAAAACCACGGCTGCCCAAATCCCGGCAGAATTCATTGTGCACCTCAACTCTCCTGTTTCCGCCAGAACTGACCTTTGGGACAATAAAACCAGATGTTTCAGTTTCATTGTCCAAACCCTGTACGTGCAAACAACATATACAATAATGTGTTCTAAATTCATTATATGTCCGTTTTTTAAAATGTTTAAATGTCCCATAAATAGTAAAAGTAATATATGTACATAAAAGTTATATTATGTGCTTTATGTATTATATGTTATATGTTACATGTCCATGGGCAATAAAACCATCCATTTGCACCCACTATCAGATCTCAATCCATCTTCCACAATTGACCTGGACTTGCTGACCAGTGGTCTATGAATCTCGCTCACAAGATATAATCTCACCACTTTTACAGGTATGGGCATTGTCATCTGCTGGTGTTGGTCCACTGCGTTACATCAAAGTCATATGATAAAGTCAGTGCAGTGTTTTCCCAGAAAACTTTACAGCACTTCATGTTTCCCTCTGCTGACAACTTTTATGGAGATGCAGATTTCATTTCATTTTCCAGCAGGATTTGGCAAACTGCCCACACTGCCCAAAGTACTAATTGGTCTAATTGGACACTGATTTTATTTCCGATTTCATTGGCTGTAAGCCACAATCATCAACAATAAAAGAAATAAACGCTTAAAATAGATCACTCTTTGTGGAATAGTGTAAGTGATTATTCTCACTGGAGAGGCCAATGAAAAATCAACTGTTAAAACTTTTAAAGTCAGGAATATTATCTGTTTTGCTGTGTTTTATAGTTTCACAAAATACACACATCCAAAGACAACTAAAGAAGCACTTTAAACAAAAAGACAATATATATATATACTTTTTTAATTTATTGTTCAAGGCCTCTCTCTTTCTCTCTCTATCTCTCTCTCTCTCTCTCTGTGTCAAAAAATGCTCTTTGTCCCAGTTTTAATAAAAATCTAGAAATCAAATGAGCTAAAGCTGAGTAAGGTCACTGCATTGTTTATAAAGATAGATGTAAAAAAAAAAAAAAAAAAAACAACAAAAAAAACAAAAACAGAAATACCAGCACTCATGTTTGTAAATGACAACACATTGTCCTGCACTTATTAACTAAAATTCAAGTGCTATATCAGGAAAACAATTTAACAAATATAAATAAAAAATAATAAATAAATAAACATTGCTTTTTTTTTTTACAAGGAATTATATGTATGTATGGTTACTTTAATAAAAAATATTCCATCTCATTCCATCATTTTTCCATTCATTTTAAAATGTCTAGTTGTGGTATCTAGTATGAATGAATGCCATAGAAGCATTACACCCCTGGATTTTTACCTTTAGCTAGTGTAAACAGAACTGTTCTAAACATACACCTACCTATCTCAATTGTACTTCTCTGGTGGTGTTCCACACTGAAAAGTAATATTCATTGGATCAACTTAACTCCGTCGAGTTATCATTTAGATTAGACTCAGTTAAGTTGTAAATATGTAACATTTTAAGTTTGTTCAACTTAACTTAGACAAGCTATCGTTTAGATCTGACTCAGTTAAATTGTAAATACATACAAGTTTAAGTTTATTCAGCTTAACTGAGTTTTATTCACACAACAATAGTTTAATTAACTCAACATTTTCTTTCTTTCAAGTATTGCAGACTTAAAAAAGTTAGTTTATTTAACGCAGAGACACATATATACATATACACAGTTTATCTCAACATACTTATCATAATTTTTTTAGGAAAACTAACAGCAACAGTGCACTGTGCAACTCCAAACCAACAACCTGTTAAAACTAAGTACACAACACAAATGTAACTCAACCTACAACACAAAGGTCTGGCAGTCAACCCATGTGCTACACTAATCCATGCCTAGGATAAGGTAGCTTTGGGCAACAGACAACACAAAGATGGTAAGTAAGGGGGAGGCCACACCCAATATGCAAATATATGGTGCCAGGAGCCTTATGGGAAATCTGTATGAACCAACAATGAAGAAAAACCAATGACATGGGTAATGAAAATAAAAGTTGGTTAATTTTTATTTTATTTTATTTTATTTTATTTTATTGGCTCAACAAACATTTTGAAGTTTTCAGGTTGAAGTTCTCTGAATTCATTTTATTGAGTTGTTCTGGCCAGTAAGTTCACTCAACTTGATTATATTTGCTCTTCTGACTAAAACACAAAATCACTTTTTTTAGAGTGCATAGACAAATTCTAACCATTTGTTCCATAGCTCTGAATTACTGGGAAAAGCATATTACAATGATGTGTATTTTTTAATGTGAATATTTTTTCTAGCTACTGCAGACAATAGAGTTTAAGTAGGAGTTTCATGTGCAGCATCTATATACAGCTCAGAGAGATCTACTGTCTTACACAAAAAAGAAACAAGAAAAAGTGGATTTTAACGAAAAAAAAAAAAAATGATATCACACACTGTAAACCCAGAAGTTGTTTGAACTCAAATAAATTAAGTCTGTTTTACATAAAATTGGAGATTTCTAAACAATACTCAACTATTTTGAGTTAGATGAACATTTGTTGGCTCATATACACTTAAACTGAGATCTTTGAGCTGAATCAACTTATAATAACGGAGTTTAGTCTGTTGCCATTAACAGCTTCTTTTCCATTGGATTCTGTCACAATCTATTTGCATACTGGGTGTGTCCAACAGTTTCTGACACTCACCATCACTGTGTAGTGATTCACCCGGGTCTACCTTAAGTAAACTTGTAGATCACATGTTATGTTTAAATATTTGGTCTCTGTGTTGTTGGCTGTAGAACAAGCATCATTTACTGAGCTGCAGTGACTCTGTGTTCTTTATTCAATCATTTTAATTCTTTACTGTTTTCTTTCATTTACTTTTCTGTGAGTATTTAAAAAAATTGAATGAAACCACAAAAAAGACTAAATACAAGTTCAGAAAAATATTAATTTTAAGTATTTGTTAAGATCATTGTATTAAAAAATTATATTACATTAACCTAAAATGTATTAGGAAATCGGTTACAACAAAAGTTTTGAGTTTAGTCAACTTATCGGGTTTTACAGTGTAACTATTCAGATAGTTGTGCTTTTGTGGGCATGTATATTTTCAAACTGAGATCTTTTGAGTTGAACCAATTTAAAATAACTGACTTTAGTCTGTTGTCATTGGCAGCTTATTTCCCATTGGCTTCTGTCACAATCTATTCTGTCACAATCTATCTACTGGGTGTCCAACAGTTTCTGACTAACACTCACCATCAGTGTGTAGTGGTTCCCCCTGGGCTACCTTAGAAATAAATTAAGTTCACATGTCAGGCCCGTAGCCAGGGGGGATCGAAGGATTCGTTTCCCCCCCCCCCATCCCCCATCCCCCACAACCCCCCCTCAGCCACCCCGAAGTCTGGATTTTAGTTGATTTTTAAGAAATGTAGGTTAAGTGACAATAACATTCAGTCACTCACTCTGCAATGCTGACGATCAAGCTAGGGTGTATTTTACTCTCAACATGCCTGTTGCTCCTAAGGCCATATATAAAATACAGTATAGAGGTGTAAAAAGGGGGTTAGCCTCTTAACACGCCCTGGCCTGCCGGCGGGCCAGAAAAATATCATATTTAATATCTGGCTGTGTTTATGAATACTTATAGGTTCAATGTAGACACCCAATATGCCATTTTAAAGCTTTTCAGTTATCTAGCCTATTTAGCCGTATCTCCTTTCAGAAAATAAACATTTAGGGCGAAATATGCCTGGTTTATGAAAGTTATGAAATATTATTTTCATATTTACGTTTTTCGTACGTCCATATTTGATCGAATGCGGACATGTTATACACCATTCAAACCGTCTGCCCCTCCGGATTACGGAACTGTGTTTAGAGTTTAAATCTGTTTGTGTTTCGCTTTGTTTACCTCAGGACACTCGAGACACACACCCAACCCCCTCCAGCGCTTCCCCCACACTCTTACTTTCAAAACGCAATCCAGTCACCAGTAATTCTCACATATATCCAAACAGTGCTTGAAATAATTTGAGGCAGAAAAAAACAATATCAACTTTAACGCGTTATTAAAAGCGGATTATTGGTCGCTCCACGAATCCACGCATATCTAATGAATCAGCAGACCCTCACAGACCAGACGGTATGCAAATGAGCTCTGTCAGCCAATCAGGCGCCGAGTTCAGCGAGCTGAAGGGAGGGGGGGGGGCAACGAAGTCCCATCACAGTTATAGGAAGATTTTAATAAGACAGAACACTTCAATTTATATTATTATTAATTCATGTTTAAGTTTTAATGACCATACCGATAGTGTTCCTAATGAAGTAATTCTTATCTATTTATGTCAATAGTAGAGAGATAGACAATAAAGGACAGCAACATCAGAGACAGACAATGGAGGGCAGCAACAGAGACAATGGAACAAAGCAACAGAGACAGACAATGAAGTCACATCACAGAAGTTTGAGTAACATCAAATTTATGTTAACAGTGGGGAGCAACAGACGAACAAATAAGGACAGCAACAACAGATTCACAACAAACTTATAATAAATAAAATATGTCTAAATTAAAAGGTTTGAAGTGTGCTCGTGTATTTAGGGGGCATTGGAGTAGAGAGCCAAATGAAGTCCACTTTTGGGGGAAAAAGATCCCCCCCCATCACAATGCTGGCTACGGGCCTGCATGTAGTTGTAGTAAAGTTCATTTTCATAAAGTTAGTTAGGAATTCAGAAATCAATATTTTGAAATAACCCTGGTTTTTAGTTACAGTTTTCAGTAAAAATTGGCTACCTTAAAAAAGTTAAGTAAACTCAATTTATCCAGTCGTACAATATAACAAGAATAAAAAAGTCAATTTTTTTAAAGTGAATTCAATTTATCTGGGCTTTACAGTGTGGAGAGGACAATGAAAAACTGTTCAAAGTCAGGAATGTTTTATTCTGGTTTGCACAAAACTTAATACGAAAGCCTGCAGAGGTACAAAAGACACATGTCCAAAGATATGCAGCTGCAGAAATGCTCTAAACTAACAAAAAAGATACTTGCTGTTCTTTTCAAGGCCTCTCTCTCTATCTCTGTCTCTCTCTCTCTTTGTCTCTCTGTCAAAAAATTGTCCCAGTTTAAATAGAAGTGTATTAAATCAAATTAATATATTCCAGCTATAGCAATTTTTTATTTTCTAATTTACATTTATGACATTTATGATGACACTCTTAACCACAGCAACCTATATGAGCCAATGTAGTGTTGGGCGTCTTGCCCAAGGACTCTTATTGTTGGGTGCTTCACAATGTCGACACCCAGACCAGGAATTGAACCACAGTATTCCACATGATGAGGAAGCTCACAAGCAGGTGGTGTTGTTATCCACTGCACCACCACACCAACCACATGACTCATTTAACCCTTTCTGAGCCTCTTTATTTTAAAATGTTTTGTTGCATAGAACACTATTTGAGAGCTGCTGTCCATCAGAATAGACCATGAACCAGCCAATGAACATGAGTTTATAAACCAATGAAACATGAACTTGGCCCAGCCCACTGCACTGGAAAAACAGTATACCAGAACCATTGAGGCTAAGTAACAGCTACATTTTAATCATGATTTTCATAATATATTATAATGCATTCATAAGGCATTATAAACATGGCTATAAATATTTATAAAAAATGCATACCCCACTATAGCCATGTTTATTAAACATTATGACTATGATCATAATACATTATAAGCTATGCTTATGATATACAGTTGTGGTCAAAAGTTTACATACACTTGTAAAAAAACATAATGTTATGGCTGTCTTGAGTTTTCAATAAGTTCTACAACTCTTATTTTTCTGTGATAGAGTGATCGGAACACATACATGTTTGTCACAAAAAACAGTCATAAAATTTGGTTCTTTCATAAATTTATTATGGGTCTGCTGAAAATGTCACCAAATCTGCTGGGTCAAAAATATACATACAGCAACAAAATTTGTCAATTTTGGTGATGTAGCGAGTTGTGTCAATCAAATTAGCTTCATGTCATGGCCTCTTCACTTCTTGTAAGTGATTCTGATTGACTACAGCTGTTGACTTCTCATGAGCCCATTTAAATAGGGCTCATTTGACCCAGTGATTAGACTCAGCTACAAAAGCTACAATGGGAAAGTCAAAGGAACTCAGTGTGGATCTGAAAAAGCGAATTATTGACTTGAACAAGTCAGGGAAGTCACTTGGAGCCATTTCAAAGCAGCTACAGGTCCCAAGAGCAACTGTGCAGACAATTATACGCAAGTATAAAGTGCATGGAACAGTTGTGTCACTGCCACGATCAGGAAGAAAACGCAAGCTATCACATGCTGCCGAGAGGAGATTGGTCAGGATGGTCAAGAGTCAACCAAGAATCACCAAGAAGCAGGTCTGCAAGGATTTGGAAGCTGATGGAACACAGGTGTCAGTCTCCACAGTCAAGCGTGTTTTACATCGCCATGGACTGAGAGGCTGCCGTGCAAGAAAGAAGCCCTTGCTCCAGAAAAGGCACCTTAAGACTCGGCTGAAGTTTGCTGCTGATCACATGGACAAAGATAAAACCTTCTGGAGGAAAGTTCTCTGGTCAGACGAAACAAAAATTGAGCTGTTTGGCCACAACACCCAGCAATATGTTTGGAGGAGAAAAGGTGAGGCCTTTAATCCCAGGAACACCATGCCTACTGTCAAGCATGGTGGTGGTAGTATTATGCTCTGGGGATGTTTTGCTGCCAGTGGAACTGGTTCTTTGCAGAAAGTAAATGGGATAATGAAGAAGGAGGATTACCTCCAAATTCTGCAGGAAAACTTAAAACCATCAGCCCGAAGGTTGGGTCTTGGGCGCAGTTGGGTGTTCCAACAAGACAATGACCCAAAACACACATCAAAAGTGGTAAAGGAATGGCTAAACCAGGCTAGAATTAAGGTTTTAGAATGGCCTTCCCAAAGTCCTGACTTAAACCCCATTGAGAACATGTGGACAGTGCTAAAGAAACGGGTTCATGCAAGAAAACCATCACATTTAGCTGAACTGCACCAATTCTGTCAAGAAGAGTGGTCAAACATTCGACCTGAAGCTTGCCAGGAGCTTGTGGATGGCTACCAAAAGCGCCTAGTTGCCGTGAAAATGGCCAAGGGACATGTAACCAAATACTAATGTTGCTGTATGTATATTTTTGACCCAGCAGATTTGGTGACATTTTCAGCAGACCCATAATAAATTTATGAAAGAACCAAATTTTATGACTGTTTTTTGTGACAAACATGTATGTGTTCCGATCACTCTATCACAGAAAAATAAGAGTTGTAGAACTTATTGAAAACTCAAGACAGCCATAACATTATGTTTTTTTACAAGTGTATGTAAACTTTTGACCACAACTGTACATGTTAAAATAGTATATATCTATCGTTAATAATCCAGTCCTGCAATGAAAAATATGTCACTTTACTTAGAGTGCACAAAGACCTGTTATAATACATTATAATTGACTATAACTAATATTATATTCAAGACAGGTATAATTCATGAGTGGTTAAAAATATATTTATAGGATTACTGAGGGTGTGTTTATAAGTTGGAAGCTTTCTTAGTCATAATACAAGTCTATAAGCTGGGTTTCTTGGTATGTACGACGTATAACATAAAACCCAGCTATTAATAAACCCAGCTATTAATGCATTATAATCACAGTTCATGATGCATAATAAACATGGCTATGATGAATTATAGAGTTTTATGAATATGTATAGCCATGTTTATAATGCCTTATGAATGCATTATAATGTGTTATGAATATGTTTATAGAGTCTTTTAGAGATGTCATCCATAGAAAGCGTTACCAAAATATCAATATGAAATATAAAATATTACACACATGCTCTTAATGCAATGGAAAAAAAAAAAAAAAAAAAAAAAAAAAAATATATATATATATATATATATATATATATATATATATATATATATATATATATATATTTTTTTTTTTTTTTTTTATTAATTGGATTTATTTGCTATGCAGATTTTATAGTTAAAAAAACAATATATTAATTAAATATTAATTAAATTAATGCAACAAAAGGGAAAAAAACAACATTTATACTGTATTTTATTTTTAAGTGTGGTTTTGTTACAAACTTGATTTTTTTCCAGTTTTTTTTTTTTTCAACTTTGCTCCGCCCATCTCTCAGCTGACTCCTGCTGTCTGAATCTGATACTCTGCTCTAAACTCAAACTTCGCACATCATCAGATCTTTCTGCAGCTCAATATTTAATATCTGGTATTGATGGGACGGTGGTGGAGGATGTGTCCAGCGCTTCTTCGCTGGTATCAGGACTGGAATGAGTGTAATTACAGCGTATGAGTCGTGTTTTACACTTCCTCGCTCAGTTCTGTCAGTCCAACAGCCGACTCTTCACTCTGCTATTATAAGAGATTATACCACGTTTCTAACGGCGGCTCTTCAGCGCGGCTGACAGTTTAACTCCGGCGCAGTGATGTCTGTAATTGACACTCGGCTGCTTTTCCACAGGAAGTTTCTGTTTGTCTGTTTTGCTCTTTTTTATCCTGTCTGTCTTTTCTGGAACGAAGAAATGACAGTAATATTAGAGGCGTCAGGCTGGAGATGAGCGATATTGCGCTAGGAACAAAAACATAGCATAAACATAAGCATACTTGAAATCTCGTTAATTATTATTATTTTAATTGCGAGTGGGTTACGCCTGCCAGTCATTCGGTTCAGTAGATTTTTTTTCTCTTTCCTTCTAAAGGAAACTTTTCTAAAGCTGCTCCTTAACTTCTTCAGTTCCTTAAAAAGCAGTTTATAACAATGACTGAAGAATCAGCAGAATCAGAATCAGTGAAATAAAGAGTATAACCCATTTAAACTGACTTGCAACACCCAACCTGTTCAAAAAGATGAAAAAATGAAAAATTTAATATACAATGCCATTCAAAGTTTGGACACACGTTTCTTTTCTTAATTTAATTTATTTTTTACATTGAAAATTGATATTAAGGACAAGAAAACAGTTATGGGACACATTAAAACAGTAAAAAGAAGACAAACACATAAAAAAAACACATAAAAAGAGGACAAATAGTAAAAAAAAAGTGTTTGTCCTCTAAAAGTCCCCGACCTAAATCTGATGAACTGAGATGGTGATTTGAGGTGATTTGGGATGAGCTGGAGCTTCACAGCGTGAGGGAAAAGCAGCAACTACTGTTCAGCACCTCCAGGAACTCCTTCAAGACACTGAAGACACTGAGATTAAAATACCAAGAGTTTGCAGATCTGTCCTCAAAGCTAAATGTGGCTACTTAAAAGAACCTAAAGTATAAAATGTATTCTGGTTTGTTTAACACTTTTTAGCTACCAAATAATTCCAGTGTTTATCTATAGCTTTAATGTATTCAGTATTAACTTTACAATGTAAAAAAAAAAGAAAAAAGAAAGAAAAGGGGGGCCCCAAGGAAGTCGCTGGTTTAAATCCCGGTCATGCAGCTTGCCATCAGCTGCCAATGCCCTAAGAGAGCAAAATTAGCCTTGCTTTCTCTCTGGGTGGGTAGATGGCGCTCTTTTCTCTCATCATTTCAAGGGTGATGCCAATAAGCACAAGGCGTCTGTGAGCTGATGTATCTGCACCGAGTCGCTGCGCTTTCCTGCAAATGCGCTGTGATGCTATTCAGTAATGCTGCAGCAGCATATACGTAGTACATATGAGTTTCATGTTTTTAACAGAATTACTGAAATAAAGTAACTTTTCAATGATATTCAATTTTTTAGATGCACCTGTACATATCTGTGTGAATTTGACCCTTTTTTGATTAAATATAAAACATAAAACAAGGGTTCATACTGTCTGAAATCGAATAAAGCCAAAGGAATTGTGAGAAACCTTTTGTTTTTCAAATTTGTTTCTAATTTTGTGATGAGTAATCTATAGACTATACAGTATAATACAGTAGTGTATATCTAGACTAGACATTATACATTTATCCAATAATAATCTTACAGCAACATCAAAATTGGAAATATCTAAAAAGACATACAGCTTTGGAAAAAAATAAGAGACCACTTAAAAATAATGAGTTTCTTTGATTTTACCAAAATAAAAATCCCTGGAATATAATCAAGAGGAAGATGGATGATCACAAGCCATCAAACCAAGCTGAACTGCTTGAATTTTTACACCAGGAGTGGCATAAAGTTATCCAAAAGCAGTGTGTAAGACTGGTGGAGGAGAACATGCCAAGATGCACGAAAACTCTCATTTAAAACATGGGTTATTGCACTAAATATTGATTTTTGCATTATTTGAGGTCTGAAAGCTCTGCATCTTTTTTTTTGATATTTCAGCCATTTTTCATTTTCCGCAAATAAACTGTTTCAGGATAATTGTTTCAAGCTTATCGACAGATAATAGCGAGGCCACACCCACTCACACGTGCACAGTATTACACTAGTGCAGTGTTACAGGCCTGCAGGTTCTTTATGCTCTGGTCACACGGGGTCGCGCTTGTGGAGTGTTGCGGCAGCCGAGGGTGAGGTGATGACCGTCGCCCCAACGACACGCCAACAAACGGCTGACAAAACACTTCAGCTGCAAACAAACCCGACCGGAGCTCCGCGGCGTGACTCTCAGACAGCGACATGACAGACGAGGCGCGGGAACACGCCACGGAGATGATTCAGGAGAACACAACACCCCTCTATACACACACACACACACTTCAACTCCGACACTCCAATACATACACACACTCTCCGACACACACTCCCCTTCATTACAGCTCTGACAGCTGAGCCGACAGCACAGAGGAGCTGAATGAAGGTAAAGGTTAAGAGTGAGGCTCCGGCGCTGATCCTCCATCTTCATGTAGCAGAAGAAAGGAAGTGATGTGTTACGGAGCTGTCACTAACCGCGCCGGGCGCGAGGCAGGAGGATACCTGAGTCATGTTTGGCATCTGAGCCAGTCAAACGTCTAAACGTCTCACTACGCACGTTCCAGAACAACAGCCCTTTCACTGTGCTCACTTTTATTCAATTTTTTTTCCCTTTAAAAAAAAAATCTTTTATATTAAAAGCGTAACGGGGATGACGTTCCCTTTCGACGTTTTCAAACGCAGAAAAAAAAAGAGAAGCCGCAGTTTTCCTTTTTCAAACAGAACAAAAAAAAACTAGCAGGAAGCAAAGAAAGGAAAAGCACGGCAAGAGGAAAAAAAGAAGAGGCGAGTGAGTGAGCGTGCATTGAAAATGCTGATAAAAGACAGAAAGAGAGAGAGAAAACGCGAGGTAGATAAGAAAACTGTATAGAGCGCTCCTTCTTACGCAGGATCAAAGCCATTTGGCTGAGAATGATTTTTGAATTTAAGTCAGCAGCTAACAAACGATTTGCATGGCAAACAATAAAGAAATAAATTTTTCACGCAATTAATAATAGATTTTCATACAATTTTCTCTCAGTTAAGCTAAGCCAAATACCCCACCCACCCAAAAATACCTCTGTAACAATGCTCTAGAAGGGTGAAGACTATCACTATAATGAGCTCGGAGGAAAGCACCGAATCCACAGCTCCGATACGCCAGCTAACAGATGCCTGTGCAATTGTTTTTTGTAGATACAGTATTTTTTTTTTTTTCACATGTTCTCCACAATTTACATGACAATTTACCCAACCCACTCATTAGGACTCCCCCTACCACTGGTGATGCCACAACACCGAGAGGGTGCCTCCTCCGATACACGTGAAGTCAGCCACTGCCTCTTCTCTCTTTGCCGATTAGCATCACAGCACACTCGGAGGAAAGCACAGCGACTCGGTTCCGATACATCAGCTCACAGACGCCTAGGCTATTTTTAGCGATTTTTAGTTTACTACATAATTTGAACAGAAAAACTGTCACTTACACTGTGCCAAAATTCCTTGATGAATGGACCAATAGAAACTCTTTAAAAGGACCTGAAATAAACTTGTTTTACATTAACTTTCATTGAAAGTTTACAAGGTTTTTTCTCTCTCCTGTAAAGTTGCTGTTTTGGAGGTGTTTTTCATTGGAAATCGACGATATGCACTATACCAGAATACAGTGAGGTACTCTAAAACATAGCATATGTCATAGCTTGATGCTCACTAGAAATGTACAGTAACCACCGAGGTTCAGATGTTTGTTACATTCTATTCTGTACATTTAGTCCAGTTATGTTAAACAGTTTCAGATTGCAGTTTAGTGACTGAGCTCACTTAAGGTCTCTACTACATCCAGTCACCATTACTACATGGCTAGAGTCTCCCTATACTTGAGACTGATTGGTTTGTAGAATGTTTTTTTTTTTGTTAAGAAAGTTGCTTTTACCAAGAGTAACACTGAATTCTACCTCTGCCAGAATCTGACTCCTCCCCTTCGAGTGTAGATAAGTCCCGCAAATGAATGATTATAACAGATTTCTCTTATTTCTGTTTGTAAATAAGGGTTAATCTAGAGTTACAGTAGATACAGAAATCACCAATGTAATCTGTTGTACCCATACTGCTGTGTGATGTGCCTACATGCCTAGGGGAGTCAGATTTCGGTAGAACACCACTTCTTTTTCTTCTTCTATTGTTTAATAGATGGCAATAGCCTGACTCGACGTCCTGTAATTATTCTGAACGTCTAAAACATCCTAAAGAAAAGTGTTTCACACTGCAGACAATGCAGACAACCAGACTATGATGGTTCAGTTGATCTGGACTGAGATCACCACTTTGGGTTGGACCAAAGTTTGGTCCTTCAGCCTGAAATGTGGTTTGTAGTCCTTTTTTACACCTGCTATTTTCTATTGGAACAAACTGAAAAGTCTAAAAGTCTGGAATTACTCTTAATCTGCTGACCCAGTCAAATGTCTAAACAGCCTTTCACTTTTCTTACTTTTATCCTGAATTATTTTTTTTTTACTTTTCATTTTCTGATATTTGCTGCAATGATTTCAAGCAGAAAAAAATTAAAAGCTGCAACTTTGCTTTCCATACATAAAAAAAAAAAAAAACCTAGCAGGAAGCAACAAAGGAATGGCAACGCAAGAAAAGATGCGGGAGGATGAGCAAGCACTGAAAATGCTGTAAAAAGGAAAGAGAGAGAGAAAGAGAGAGAGAGAGGTAGATAAGGAAACTGTATAGAGCGTTTCTTCTTACGCGGGATCAAAGCCATTTGCCTGCGAATGATAGAATTTAAGTCAGCAGCTAACAAATGATTTACACGGCAAACAAGCTCTCCGCATCCTCACAGCGACACATTTACAGTACAGGAAAACGAGAAACAGAGAGAGAGAGAGAGAGAGAGAGAGAGAGAGAGAAGAATCTGGGCGAAGGATTAAGAAGGCCTAGAAGCTCAGAACAGTCAATCTTACACTCAATTCTTTTCTCTTCCTGGCACGAGCAGCGAACTCGACGGAGGGGAAAAAGCTGGCGTTTGTGGAGACAGGCATTCTGACTTCCCTGACAGCTGATCAGGGGCGGGAATGAAAGTGAGGGGATTGCTGTGAACAGGGAACAGTGTGTGTGTGTGTGTGTGTGTGTGTGTTAGTGTGAAAAGAAAGATGGCACCAGAAACAAGGCTTCGCAGGGAGATCTGTTGTAAGTCAGCTGTGAAAAGTTGTTTTCTGCTCTGTTATTCACAGCCAAACTCAAAAGGGCGTTTCCTCACAGTAACACCCCCTGCTGTACCAACCTTTTATAAAGGTCTTCAGGGATTGCACTTACATTTACCTTTACATTTAAGGCGTTTAGTGAATGTTCTTATCCAGAGGGACTTCCAAAATACTTCATTGCTTACTTTGAAGATGTCCTTATCTAGTTTGTAGAGTCTACAATGAACAAGATACCACAATCTAGATGCTGATAAATACACAGTCCATATGGATACCTAGAAGATAAGTGGTAACTTAGGAGCTCTTAAAAAAAGATGGGCCTACGTTGGCGTCTGAAGACACTTAGTGGAAGACTACTTCCTGTAGCCGATGGAGGGAACACAGCAGAGGAGTTACATGGCTTTACATGTAGAATTAGTAGATTAAAGACGAATCAAGCTGCTGATTCTGGATCAGTTTGTAAAGTAAGAGAAGAATTAAGAGTCTTGAAGTGATGAGAGACTGCAGAAGCATTTGGATGTCTTTCCCAGGAGCATGTGGGTGGCTATTTTACATTTTAGAAGCCCTTATAAAAAGATGAGCCTCCACATTTGAAGAGACTCAGTGGAAGTTGGTTCCATTGGCAACAGGAAGCAAGTGGAGGAAACACAGCAAAAGGAGATACATGGTTGAACATAGGAACATTTAAAGACAAGTCAAGCTACTGATTGTGGATCAGTTTGTAAAGGAACAGACATGATGAGAGACTGCAGGAGCACCTAGGTAACAGCACCTGAACAGTGGAATTCCCTGATGTACCTGCACGCCACAACAGTGCTTCTTTTTCTTCTTCTATTGTTTAATGGTTGAAGATAGCCTTCCAATAATTGGTCTAAAAGTCTGAATTGTCTAAAACAACCCAGCTGGCACAAAACCGACCTTCAACATTGAAATGTGGTTGAAATATGACTAAAGTAATGTCTGTTGTTGTTTCAACATTGAAGCAACGTTGAATCAACATTTAATGTTCAATGTTTGTTCTAACGTTGAAATTGTATCATGAAATCAGCATGTCTTCAACTGTCTGCCTTTTAAATCAACATTTTACGTTTCATCACCATATACTTTCTAAAAACGGTTGGATAAAGGAATGAAACAGTGTTTTACTTCTATTTGCAGTAACTGCTTTTTAATTTAACATCATGTTCATGTTCTAATAGTTTTACAGTTTTATTGTTTTTAAGATCAGGTGTTGAATCAGATTGGTATTGGTGGGTAACTTTCTTTATACTGAAATATTGCTTTATACTGCTTTACTGCAGTGATGTAAGTTTAACACTTTGTTAACCACAGGATTTTCTCATTTTAGTGAACTGTGGTTTATTAAAGGTTGAACATATGATGTTAAAACAACGTTGCCATTTTCAAAATCAACGTTGATTAAACCATAGCATCTACAATGATCAATGTTGATTCAATGTTTATTCAACATTGGAATGCCAGCTGGGAAGTGTTTTACACAGCAGATGAATGGACCATGGTTCAGCAGATCCAAACCAAGACCACCTGTTTCAGTTGAACCAAAGTTTGGTCCTTTGTTCAGGAAAGTGCTATTTTGGTTTGACCAAATTGAAAACTCTTACACTCTTAGTCTGCTGACCAAGTCAAATATCTAAACATGCTCTCTTTGCTCAGTGTTATCCACTTCTTTCTTTTTCTGATGTTTTTTGCATTTCTCTTAAAAAAAGATGGGTATCTAGTCTGCATTTAAAGACACTCGTTTCCACGTGCATTTCCACCAAACAAACAAACAAAAAAAACTCTGGTTCTTGAACCAGATCTATTTGGACTCATAAGAACCATGCCGCTTTTCAGCAAACCAGCCCACATCTCCACCAGTTTGTGTTGAAGAACCTAGTATTCTCTTTAGTTCCCTCTGCAACGAATACTCCTGGTTTCGAAACCTACTTTCGTTGGTGAGAATGTGGCAAACCAGTTCAAAATTAGGTCTGAGAAACAGAACATTGCTGCTTCCACGCCTATGGAAAAGCACTAACAATGGATATTGGTTCCACTGGATACAGGAAGCCAGTAGAGTAACTCAACAGAGGAGATCTTAGGAAACTAAGATAACTGGTCATCCGTACTGAATGAGGAAAGAAAGCAAGCAGATGTTCCATTTTCCCTTTATTTCAGATGAAACAATTTAATGGCAGAATTTTAATTAAACTTCACAATGAAAAAAAATCCATTTTAATTTAACATTAACAAGCAAACTGCATTTTTAAATTGAAGAATCGATTTGAAAGTAAATTTAAAAAAACTATTTCAGATTGTGACAGAACCAACAAATTATTATTTTTTTAGCCCTGTTCTGTCCCTGCTTTACTTACACATTGCTATTTAATACACATTAACTTTTTTATTTAGTTAATGCTAAATCCCCCCTTTTTAAAAGTTAAACATTTTGCTAGCTTGGAACATTTCTCACATTTTACAGTTAAAGTATTATACTGGGATATACATTTCTGTTTTAATAACTGCCAGTACAATAATTACATTTAAACACACACCTGTGCTCCACTCTCTTCCTGGTCTTCTTCTTCTTCTTCTTCTTCCTTAAAGTTTTATGGCAGTTGGCTAACCGAATACAGGTGCATTACCGCTACAAATTGAACTGGAGCAAGAAGCAAGACTTCAGGATAATAATAATAAATAATAATAATAATAAAAAGTAGCAACTCAATATTGTGCAAAAAAAAACTTGTTTATGTACCCAGCCCATACCTAAGTCACTTGACAGTAAACCTTTCATAGATATATCTGTGTGCCCCTTAATCATGAGTAAATCAACTAAATGTTGCATGTGCTCTGAGTACTGTTGTGAGCAATGCAGACAAAGAAGGGCCCAATCTCAGTGGGCCCCGTTTTGGGCCATACCATTTTGAGGGGAATTCTTTGGGGTTTAAAAGATTTTAATTATTATTTTATTGTCTTAAACTTATGTTTATTTTGCAGGGTTGTTACCTATGATGTGTACATTCATTATTTTGTTTTTTCATTGTATGAATATTGGATTTATTGTTTGTTTATAATTGCATTCCTCTGCAGAGGAAAGTACTTTGGTTTTGGTTGGGTTGGGTAGACCAGTGGTGGCCTATTTAAGGCTTCATTTATTTATTTTTTTTGAGGTTGTTGAGGTCTGGTGTGGTTGGTTGATGTATGAGCCAATGAATACAAATTAAGGAAAAAGTTGATTCCTCGTGTATTTTTTTATAAAAAAAAAATGTAATTTTTTTTGTGTCCTTTTTCTTTTGATATTTTGATTTTTTTTGCACCTAATAAAATCACTTGCAATGGATGTGCTACTTCAGTTTTGTCATTTTTTTTCTAGAACCCACTACCTTTCGAGGCACAACTGTAAGCATGTTGTGACACAGATTTAAATTATATTAAAACAGTCAGTTCAATTTTATACATTTCAAATGATATTTAATAAATTTAAAATAATGACATCTAATTTTATATCGTATTAATATCCATTTTAAAGCATTTCTATTAATCCATTCATTATGTGTAGGTGTGCAGGTGTGTGCATGTGTGTGTGCGTGTGCATGTATGTGTAGAGAAAGTGTGAAAAAAAAAAGATGGCACTTGAAACAAGGGAGATCTGTTGTCAGTCAGCTGTGAAAGTTCTTTTCTGCTCTCTTAAACTCAAAAGGGAGTTTCCAGCATGTTCCTCCCTGTGCCCCCCATCCCAATACCCCTTCCCCCCCTTTACTACCACCTCCGCTGCACCCCCCCCCCCCCCCCCTTTCTGCCAGTCTTCGGGGATGAGAGAAGGAGGGAAGCAGATGTTCAGCTTTTCTTTATTCCAGATTAAATATATCACAGGCAGGTGCGCTGTTTTTTACTGTAGTGATTCTGCAGCTCGGAAAGGTCAGGGCTGAAACCTCCAACTCCAAACAGCTGCACCACACAAATACACACGCGATACACAACTTACCGCACGCCCGAGAAACTCCAGATATACTGCTGATCTACAAAACGCTCATAAGTTCATTTTTTAATAGAGAAAAAACAAGGAATGTCTAAAAATATGTTCATGGGGTTCAAGACACACTTCAACTGATTTTTCACTCACTTTATATTGAGTTTCAAACATTTATTTGTGCAGTTTACTATTTTAAACTATTGTTTTTTTTTTTTCAATTTCATTTTGTAATTTTAGGTAATTTCTCATAACCCAAAACCATACATATATATATATATATATATATATATATATATATATATATATATATATATATATATATATATATATATATATTATACCATTAATAGCTGAACTGTGTTCCTTAGAAATAATAAAACATACCAGTCCTGTTTAAAATGTTTAAAACAATTTCCTACCCTTTAAAATGCGCTTTTATTTTGGTAATTTCCACCTCTGCAGCGCCCTCTCAGGTTCAACTGTGTTATAGGCGAGGATGATGTGTCTCTGTATTTTGGTACGTAGACACATCATTATATGCAGATCAGGCAATCAATAATACCCCAATAATCACCCCCTGCTGACGTCCAACCATCTGCTGCTGCTGCAGCTCAGCCAATCAGCTCTCCCTCCTGCCCCACCCCTAAACCCATACATCACCCACTGCACCTCCCAAACTGTCACTCCCATTTTTTTTTGCATTGTTTTTTATTTGAGCTGAAAGTGGAATCAGCTAAAATCAGTACCCATCCAGAGAGAAACAGCCTGATCTTCTGTACTCTCTCAGACTCCGGCTGCTGATGGAGAAGCAGCATGATCCACAATTTCTTAAATTAAGCTTTTGTATAAGTGCTTAACACATTATAAAGCCTTATATGCAGTCATTACTGTCAAGACATTATAGTGAGGCATAATAAAATTTACTTCATGTTTAAAAAGCATATACAAAAATTCACTTCATTTAAAAGTCAGTAATGACTGTATATAAGGCTTTATAATGTGTTACATACTTATAAAAAAAGCTTACTTTGAGAAATCATAGCTGCATATTATAATGCATTATACCAAAATATACCAAATATGTGTTATATTGCATTACAACACTACATTGTACACTGTTTTTTTTTTTATGAACAGTTATTATAAGGCATTATAAGCCCTTTCTTTAAAAAACGTTTTACTTGTAGTTTAAAATGTGTTATGAATGTTGCTTTAAGTACGTATGAGTTATTATACAGACTTATTACAGTCATTTGTGGTATTATGCATGTCATATAATGCATTACAACTGCATTTATAATACATTATGAATACAGGGTTCATAGGAAGTGTTACCATTTCTTTTTTAGTGTTTGGATATCCTGAAAGTCTGTTCTCCAGTTCTGCTCGGTCTGTATAACCCTGTTTCTGTATGCTTTTGGACGGCGCAGAGGAAGCCTGTTTGTTTGACCTGAGAGAGAAACTCAACTCTGGCTTAAAATAAATCAAACCCCCCACTGGCTGATAGTGTGTGTAAGCGAGTGTGTGTGTGTGTTTGTGTGTGTTGTGTTCTCTGTGGATGTGCATCTCTCCTCTTCACTCCTTTATTTTGTTCCTCTGTTTTTATTTTCAGAAACGAGTGAAGTGAGCTCGCCGGCTGTTGCTGTGATATAATGATAGTGTTGCTGTGATATGGTAATACGGGGAACATCCCTCCTCCTCTGTTTAGATGAATATTTCATCACTGTCACACACAAACACAAAAAACTAATCTGCAGTTACTCATACATACATTACTAATATACAATATAACAATACACCTAAACATACATAAATAAATAAATAAATAAATAAAAACCAACACTATTGTATAACAATATATGTTGCACAACTTGACATAACACTCTTAAAACACAAACACATTTTATCAGTCATCTTATGAAGTCATCTCCATAAGACTCTATAAACATACACTTAACATGGTAAAATGCATTCATAAGGCATTATAAGCATGGTTATACGTATTTATAACAAGCTATATCCCATCATAGCCATGTTTATCATGCATTATGAATTGTGATCATAATGCATTCATAGCTGTGTTTTTATAACATGTTATACTTCAGTACCAAGAAACTCAAAGAGTCTCAGCTTGCAGAATTATGCATTATGATTAAAAAAATGCCAACTTATAAACGTGTATAATGATCTTCAAATTATTTTAAATTGTCATGAATTATTCTTGTCTTGAATATAATATTAATTATAGTTACTTATAATGTATACAACAGGTCTTTGTGTGCTCTAACTAAAGTGACAGATTTTCATTGTAAGACTAGATTATTATTATTATTAGTACATTACTAATATACAAGAAAACAACACACCTAAACATAAATAAATAAATATAAACACTATTATATAACAATATACTGTATCTTGCACAACTTGACATAACACTCCTAAAACACAAACGGTAACACTTGTCTATGAAGGTCCTCCTCATAAGACTCTTTAAACCTACTTATAACATGTTATAATACGTTCTTAAGGCATTATAAGCATGGTTATACGTATTTATAACAAGCTATAACCCATCATAGCCACGTTTATCATGCATTATGAATTGTGATCATAATGCATTCATAGCTGTGTTTTTATAACATGTTATAAATCAATACAAAGAAATTCAGATTGAGTCTCAGCTTGCAGAATTATGCATTATGACTAAAAAACATATACCATGCCAACTTACAAACACACCCTGCATAAAGCTCTTCTTATTATTTTAAATTGTCAATAATTATTCTTGTCTTGAATATAATATTAGTTATAGTCCCTTATAATGTATTATAACAGCTCTGTGTGTGATCCAAGTAATATGACAGATTTTCATTGTGGGACTAGATTATTATTAATAGATACATACCCTTTTTACATACCTATTATAAGCACAGCTCATACATGCATGATATATAATGACTTTAATGGGTTTATGCATTTGTATAAATAGTTGTATCCATGTTTATATTGCCTTATGAATGCATTATAATATGTTATGAATGTATTTATAGAGGCTAACAGATCTAACAGGTTGAAGAGATAGTCATTCAAGTCAAGAGATGACATTCATAGAATGTGTTACCACACAAACAGAAAAACACAAATATAATTATAATAATATTATAACAGTATTGTTTTTTTTATTTAGATATATTTTGCACATACTGTACATAAGTGTTTATATTTGCAGGTTTAAATGTAAATGTTTAAAATGTGAGTTCATAAACCCTGTTCATAAACCCACACTACCCTATATAGAAGTTACATTTTCGGGCATCTCGGAATTGCACCCAAGAATGAACCAGACTTGTGCAAGGCCACAATTTTCTTCCTGATATCTGATAGCTGATTTCTTTAGACCTTCCCATGATGTTACACAAAGAAGCAGTATGATTTAGGTGTGCCTTAAAATATGTCCACAGGTGTGTCTCTAATTAACTCACACTGTAAACTCATACATTGTTTGAACTCAAATGATTTAAATCTGTTTTACATAAAATTTGATATTTCTAAACAATACTCCACTATTTTGAGTTAGTTAAACATTTGTGGGAACATATATACGTTAAAACTGAAATATTTGAGTTGAACCAACTTGGCAGCCATTGGCAGCTTCTTTTCCATTGGCTTCTGTCACAATCTATTTGCATACTGGGTGTGTCCCCCAGTTTCTGACACTCACCATCAGTGTGTATTGATTCCCCCTGGGCTACCTTAGAAATAAATTTATATTTAAATTTAATTTGTGCTAACTTAAGTTTTCATTCCCCATTACTTAAAAAAAAGAGAAAATCAGCTTTCTTTAAAAAGGTAAGTAAACTCAACTTACAGTATAACAAACATGAAAAAGTTAAATCAACTTTCTCTTTAGTTGTAATAACTTGATGTTTAAGTTATGCTAACTTAAATTTTCATTACCTAATATTTAACTTTTTTAAGACAACCGCTTTCCTCAAATTTTTAAAAGTAAATCCAACATATCTGGGCTTACAGTGTATTTGGAAGACCCATTTGCACCCAAGCTTTACCTTCCTGGCTGATGTCTTGAGATGTTGCTTCAGTTTTGCCACATAATGTTCTTTCCTTATAATGCCATCTATTTTGTGAAGTGCACCAGTCCCTCCTGCAGCAAAACAATCCCATGATGCTGCCGCCCCTGTGTTTCACAGTTGGGATTGTATTCTCAGGCTTGCAAGCTCCTCTCTTTTCAGTAACTTCACATGGTCTTTGGCTTTTGACACAGTCCCTGTCTTCTCTCTTTGTCTTGTGTATAATTGTTTGTACAGTTGAACCCAGGGATAAACCAGACTTGTGCAAGTCTACAGTTCTCTTCCTGATATCTTTGCTGATTTATTTAGACTTTTTCATGATGTTACACAAAGAAGCAGTATTATTCAGGTGTGCCTTAATAGATGTCCACAGGTGTGTCTTTAATTAACTCAAATGTGGCCAATAGACCCATCAGAAGCTTCCAAAGACATGATATCATCATGTGGGCTGTGCCAAATAGTTTAAAGGCATAGTAATCTTAGTGGGTGTAACCTTTAACTTTGCAGAAAGCAATACAATTATTTCAACTGTATATCACGCTGTTGTTCCATGTTGCACTGTGTTGTTTCTGGAGGAACGTCATTTAATTCCACTGTGTATTCAAGCCCAGACTGAATGACAACAAAAGCCTCTTGACTCGACTCTTGACTTGAAAACAAAAAATGGTTAATGAGTGGCACCACTTAATGAACCTGTTGAGATTTTACACGGAATTTCATATTCATTTTTCTACTAAAGCAGGAGGAATAAAGCAGGTATTTCTAAAAGTATATTGTCATTGTTTAGAAATCTGTGCACACACCGCGAGCTCAAAACAACTTTAAACAAGCAATCTGTCTATCATAGCCTCAATCAATCTGCATTCTGATTCAAAACCCTCTGAGCTGAATTTCATACACTGAAGAAAAGACAAGCCTGACCTCGCCTTAACTGACCAGACTACAGCCTGTTCCAGGTCTGAAATTCTGAAAACATACAGATTATTAATAATTTATTACCTCTTGTTGAAGCACTGAAACAGCTTGGCCAGTTTCACAAGAGTGTATATGAATAGAAGAACAGCAGAGACATACTCCAGCAAAACCCGGATAAACGCTTTTTAATACTCTTGATTTTAAAAGAAACAATGAACATCTGACCCAACTATCAAATATGCTTTTTTTTTAAGTGAGCTAAACTGACAATGATATTTGCCAGAAAATATTATGCTATGAATAAAGGCTGTCTATGCTGCTCCATGCTGTTAACACGTGCGGTCTGTGCTGCATTCACTGCTCACATCTGCACTGCACGTCTCATTGAAAACACTGTATTTAAAAGCTAAGGCAAATTTCTAGCATTTAATGTTAATGCAGATTCACACTGCACAGATATATGTGCTGGAACACAGTCTTCTCACTATATTTACTTTCTTGCCCCCACGCCAGACAGCTCTTGACCAATCAGAGGAAACAACTTGCTTGAGTGGTTTATTGGTGAACATTTTGGTGCATTTAGGTTTTGCCTGTATGCAATCAAACCAAACAGAGGGAGAAAAAGCTTCAAGTAAATTAACTTATCAACTGATTTGGACTAAAAAAAAACTACAAGTGTGAAAACATTCTTTTATACTCAACAAACTAAGTTCTTATTCAGAAATCCTTATAACCAAGCTGAGTAAAAAAGTTCCCCTCCGATTTGTCAAGCAAATTGTTTTTATCTTCCCTCAAACACATAAGTATACACTAATATTTTAATTGACACCACTAGTATAAATATTGCATTTTACATTTCTTAGATTTTTAGATTATTAGATTTTTTTATTTACATTTAAATATCTACTATAAAAACTTAAGAAGAACAATATAAGAATTAAAAAATAAGAATATTGTTGTGATTAATTTTAATATATTTTTTTAATCGATTGACACCATTAGCTGTAATACTTTGGGCCATATTGTGTAATAATTAAGAGACTGCAAACATGTTGAAAGTTTTATTACAAGGCAATGTTATATGTACGATATACACATACAATATATTACATAAAAATGCGTGGATTCATATAGAAGGTGCTATTTTCTAAAAAGTGTATCAGATCCAAGAAATAGAGGCTAAAATGTTGTTTTTTATATTAAAGACAAATGTGTGCAAATGTCCACAGCAGAAATTAAAGAATTGGCATGACTATTCCAATTAATATATATATATTTTTTTGGTATTTGGAATAGTTATACATATAGATCTGGGGATGCATAGTCACGGCATAGCATCTATAGTGTCTTCAAGGCAAGCTCTTGAGATGGTAGCAGGATGTGGATGAGCATTGTCCTGTTGGAATGGGGCACTGGAGCGTGGATTCAGAAAAGGTGGATCCACTGGTTGCAGGACTTTATTAACACATATTGGGCTGGTAAAGTTCCTGTAATGAAGACAATGTTCTGTCTTTGCCATTTAACCTTTTGTTAGCTTAGTGATCCCTATTGGGAGAACAGAGAAAAGCTCGGAAGTTAAGAAACAGGAAGTAGTCATAGCAGAGCACATTGGACTCCATAACCTGAATCTGCTGCAATCCTTTCTGGTCAGCTCACTAAAAGGCATTTTTCTGTACATAAGAGTGGTTTATTAATATCTTTCTTTAGTTTAAAAGCATTATTGAGAGGAGTAAACTATGAATGGCCTGTATTTATTGGGCTCTTTGTTGGGATTGATTGATGTTACTTTCTGCCTCATGTTTAGCCCAGTATAGCCATTTGTTAGGCTAGTAAAGTTTCTTTTTGGTTGTTAAATGCAAAATATCATATTCAGTTTCACACTGTCTGTACAATAAACACATGTATCATCACTTTATGATTCTGGGATTGTATGGTGGTGTTTAACTTGCTGGATAGCTGGAGAACCAGTAAGGCCAGTACAACCAAAGGAGATCTGGTTTCGTACCACATGAACATGGTCACCCCATATCATGCCACCAACGTCTGCTACCATGGATATTAAAGTTGATCTGGCATTGTACCATGTTCCTCCATGTGAAGATTTGTTGGTCAACTCCACCAAAATAGGACAAAAGTGGGACTTGTCATTAAAGAAGACCCTCTTCCATTCTGAATCACTCCATGACAGTCTGGTAAGACAACCCACCAAGTTATAAGACATTACTGTTGATGATTTTACAGTTTTTTTTTTTTTTTTTTTTTGGTAAGTGGAGGTATTGATCTACTGCTAAAATCGGTATGAATTGATAAAATAACCAGCTGTACATCACAGCCTGTCAATTTCTACCCTGACAGTGAGTCAGAGAGTGTGCTGGGCATGATGGAGAGAGAGAGAGAGAGAGAGAGATAGAGAGAGAGAGAGAGAGAGATAGAGAGAGAGAGAGGATTAAAAATAGTGGTGGAAGGCAGGCGAGAGAGGGAAGGTGTGTGCCGGGGTGCGATGTTGCGTTCAGAGACGAGTTCAAACCGCCTCCTAATGAGATCTCCAATCAGGTTGTTTTAGCCACATTTCACAAATTAGCATTTTTCATCTCACCCAGGCTAGCCTGTGCCATCTGCTCGACACGCTCGCTCCCCACGGAACCCGTGTTAATTAAGCGCCTGACTCAGAACCAGAAAACGCTTGCGTTTAAAAAGGAGCTCCCGAAAGGTTGACTGCCAGTTGCGGAAAGTGAGGGATGTAAGGAGGCGTTTGGTTGGATCCAAGATCTACTTCCTCAAAGCATGGCACTCTATGGCTGTCGAGCGTGTTTCTGTTATTTTGGCCACGTGTCTGAGTTGACATAGCAGTCATACTGAATGAAACTTGGTGGGTAGTCGTGCCAGACTGTCATGGAGAAAGTCCTACATTTGTGGTGTGGTATGATCATGTTAATTTGGTACGATGCCAGATCTCCTTTGGTATTCTTTACAAGCACTTTAACAGCACAACATTACATTAATGAGGTCCTGCAACCAGTGGATCTACCTTTTCGGAATCCACAATCCAGTGCACTATTCCAACAGGACAATGCTCATCCACAAACTGCTGCCATCTCAAGAGCTTACCCTGAAGACTCAGCAGCATCCCCAGACCTATCTATGATTGAAAATGTGTTGGATGCTGTTGGACGCTGCATGAACAGCTGTATGGGATGGATGTAGAGTAGGGTGTAGAGTAGAGTGTAATCAAACCCTACACTTCTTTGGAAATGACAGAGTCGGATACCACTATGCTCCACCAACCACACATGGTGAAGGCACAACTAGCAGTAAAAAGCACTGCATTACATGGTGAAATTATTAAAAGGAAGAAAAAATAGAAAGGTTAAATATAAATGTCATAATTATGCAATATATGATGCTGTGATGCATAATTTTTTTTTTTTTGTTTGTTTTTTTTTAGTATTTGAGAGCATTAGTTGTAAAGAGGTAGAGTTGGTATACAGCGAATAGCCCTATTTTAATGTTCAAATTCATATTCTAATATTCTAATTCATATTATGGCAATAACTACTTTACTAAGTAAATAAAAAAATACTTTTAAAAATGAAGGTCAGTCAGTCTGAAAAAAAAAATCAAGAACTTTGAAAGTATTCTCAAGTGCAGTCACAAAGACCATAAAAAAAAATATATATATAGTGATGAAACTGGCTCTATATTTAGGACTGCTCCAGGAACCAGAAGACCAAGAGTTACATCTGTTGCACAGGATAAGTTCATTAGAGTTACCAGCCTCAGAAACCTCAAATTAACAGAACCTCAGATAAGACCTGCCGAAATTTTGGTTTGTTTAAGTTACTACATGATTGCTTATGTGTTCCTTCATAGTCTGGATGACTTCTGTATACTTTTACAATACAGGAAAACATATTTAAGTTTTCATATAATTATCTGCTTGTTTAACTACAGATAATTATTGTGTTGTATGCAATTTATTAAAGCAGAAAAATACTGTATATGCAATGCAATTTGTTTTTATTAACCTCACACTTAGATTGTTGTTTTAAATAACTAATAATGTCTGAGTAATTTTGCAAAAAATTGCATAAGATAAAAAAAAGGAATCTGCTTTCAAAATGTATGAATTTGAGTTATTTTCCAGTATATTATGATTTTTATTTATTTATTTTTTTACAGTGTATGTTTGTCAGATGTTGTCACAAACAAACCAGTATGAGTTTCAAGATCAAGAGGAAGATCTCTGTGATGAAGCAGCTCTGAAGCTCCTCCGGGACAGATAATGATGACCCCCATCACGTTCATCTCACATCCTGTCCGGTTCTGTGGGCATGATGACTCTCATTAGAGGACGAGAGCGAGCAGACAGAACCTTCTGCAGCCGGGCTTTCATCTGAACCAGAACCCACACTGATCCCCGGCTCTACAGCTGTCCGGCTGACGGCTGCGACGGGGCCGACACTCACCAAAAACCACATCCTACACCTTCCTCTGATCATCAAAGGACTACTTCACCTTTCACAACCTCATTTCTACACCGTATGACTCCAAAAGTATCGAGATGGCTCGGGTAACAGAGGGCTTCAGGTAATTTAATGTGACACAGGTGATCGGTTGCTCACACAGCTTATATAATATAATATCTGTAGTAAAGAACTGACTGTTTTCTGGGAAAACATTGCTGTGTGTGGATGAGCATTATCCTGCTGAAAAATGAAAGTTAGAAGCCCCGACATGAGATACAGCAGCACAGGTGTGTCTGCAAGATGTTTTTCGCATATCACTGAGCTTTTAGTGTCCCTCATATCACTACTACACTGTTTAAAAAAAAGTAAAAAAAAAAAAAAAACATTAATTTTCCGGAAGCAGGGATCCCCAGAAAATGTCTGTAAAAAAAGAAAAACACTGTCACATTTAAAACAGATATAAACCGTAAAAAAAGAAAAAAACAATTGTATTTACTATGCTTAACAACTATTACTGTCATTTTACAAGAACTTGTCCTATAATTACGTGAAATCTTTGACTTCAACAGATTTTAATTCTTAAAAAAGCGTCATACACTCCTTATAAAACAAAGAACTTGTCCTATAATTACAAAAAATCTTTCCCTTTCAATAGATTTTAATTAACTTCTTAAAAAAAAAAACAGAATAATTATTAATTTTACATTACAGTGTTTAAATAAATAATATTTAATTACAATAAAGCAGCCCTGAAATTTCATTAAACAGTAAAACTGAAGATTATATCTGTGTTCCATTTAGTTTTGTAATGTGTGTTACTTCTTATTTACAGAAAAATGCAAAAAATGTAAAAACTACTGCTATGTATTTCTACACCAAAGACTGTTTTTATATATCAGTGAGTGTGTTTTTACACTAAGACTCCATAAATTAACATTCAAACCCCTTTAAAAATTGTACAGTTGAGTTCAAAAACAGAGGATTCTTGTCATTTAAATTGACAGATTTTGACTGTGCTTTTACAGAAGATTTATTGAAACAGATGTTTTTACTTGGATTTTCAGGTATATTCTTTTTTTTACATAAAATACAGAAAAAAAAGTTTTATTTCTACAGTTATTTTTTGTAAAAAAAAAAAAAAAACGTTATAACACCACAGTATAAAGCTTTTTTATCACAAAGCGATATAATGCATTATAATATATTTGCATTTTTTGTTCATAATATTATTGGTGAAGCCTGTTTCATAAAGCTTAATAGATGTTGAGTTCACTCACATAATGCTTTATCAAGGTCCACAGCGATGCCTTCCCTCTAACTGCTATATGTTATAGTAAAAATTGTTCTGTAAGGCACATAACATCTAATGAACACTTTTAAGTGCTTATATGCACAGAATTTAGGTAAAGTGATGAGTAATTCCACATTACAGAGCAAATAGGATTATGCCAAATGTTATAAAGCATTATGAATGGTTTATGAAGCTTTAGGAATGCATTTGTAATGCTTTATAGATACCTGGTTCATAGAAAGTGTTACCATAATATGTAGCGTTTCTGTTATTAATATGTGGATAATTGTATTGAAAATGGAAGGAATTGCAATCTGCAGACATACATATACAAAATCACAAATTTTTAATTTTAACTTTTTATTTACGCATTTATTTATTCGTGTTGCTATCACACAGAGAAATGGCCGCCCAAGCTAACTGTTCAGACTGATCATACGCCATCAGTACAGCATACAGAGATTAGCTGAATCACGGCAGCGCTTTAATCCAGCACATGCAGGGCGAGTTGGAGGAGGATGTGATCACTGATCAAGCGGCGACTTCCTGTCATTGTTATTGGAAGTACAGACTGAACGCTACACTGTTTTTTTTTTTGGATTATAATGAGGGTTTGTTTGAAATGCTTTTTCTGGCCAGCTTGCTCGTCCTCGTCCAACAGAATAGTGTGGACTGTTTTTTTTTTTTTTTTTTATTGTTAAACCGAAGAGCGTTTCCAGCTCTCTGATTAAATACATTTGGACTGCAGATTTCTGTCTGATGTCTGCATTAATGTGTCTGCAAAGACACCATACGGCAGCCACCGTCACCAAACACTGAGTAACTCTCGCTCTGCCTCTTCAGTGGGCATGATTTCAGTTTTAGGGTAAAGGTCACATGTTGCCATATGCTGCTTGTAGAACAATAGGAGCAGAGTTAACCCTTCGGACCCGCCGTGATAACACCGACATACTGCAGTTTAATCAGAATTCACTAGGACTGGTAGATTCACTGAAACAATGGAGAAACTGTAGAAAAAAAAAATTACACACTGTAAGATTTCACTGCAGACCTGAATCGATGTGTAGATTGTATATCGTCTCTGTCCAATAAAAAACACTCTCTTCAATCTCCAAAACAGCTGCTTTACAGGAGAGAGAAACAACTTTGTAAACTTTCAATGGAAGTCAATGTAAAAGGTAAATGTAAAAAGGTCCGTTCATCAAGTAATTTTGGCTCAGTGTACAGGACAGGGTGTCCGTTCAAATTATGTAGTAAACTAAAAATCGACAAAAATGGAGACAAGTGTTTTCCATAGGACAGCAACAATATACAAAAAAAAATATAATAATCTCAATAAGACCTGTTTCACACCTGGTATAATCATGGTTCTTGGGTAATATGGTGATCTAAAGTGTGCAGTATGAAGTTTTTGTGTTTGGAAGAGCATCATAATCCCATCTCAAACCCAAATGTGACACAAAACCGTCTACTGTCCAACAGGGTTAGCTAAGCATGATACACTAAAAAGCTAATAAATAAAGGTGATTCTCCTGTCTGGAGAACAAGCCAAACTAGCTTCTTATCTAGACCTGTTTAGAGGACTCCTCCATCCACAGAAAAATGTAAGACACTGTAAGACCATGACTAGCCCCGCCTCTAGCCTTCCTCCAACCCTGCCTTCAGTGAAAATTATGTAAATGATATAAATCCAATCTCAGAAGATGCAATTAAAATCATCCTGTTCCAGTTGGTGCTAAAACCAACACTATTTGCTTTTACACTCCCAGTTTGTACTCTGGATTACAAAAAAAAATAATCCTATAGTTTTAGTATGCTCAATAGCAATACTGCCAATAAAATAAATAGATATACACTGTGTTCTCTAGAATAATCTAGCTCTGTCCTTTAGTTTCTAATGAGTAATCAGAGTTGGGGATGAGGCTGGGTGGTGACTATCTATTCCTGTTTGGTAGAAAGTCTTCTCTGGAAAAGTAAAGACAGATACTCCAACAAAAGCAGAATGAACTCTTTGTAATGCTTGGGATTTCTGAAGAAACAAAAAAATAAGCAAGTGTCCCAATACTTTCATCTATATAGTGATTTTTTTTTTGTTTTGTTTTATATAAATCATATGAAAAGTTATAGCTGTGTAAAGACACAATCAGATGTTCAGCATCTGATGTGTTTGTACAGAATATGGATTAGACTAAATGGCTGTAATCACTATAGACCACTAATGATTAACTGACACATTATATTAAGATCAGATGGAGATCTGGTTAAAGACTTGTTCTTGGTTCTCTCTCTCTCTCTCTCTCTCTCTCTCTCTCTCTCTCTCTTTCTCTCTCAGGGGAAAAAGGGACATCAGGGGACATCTCTCTCTCATGTACATATGGAATTGTGGTAAATTGATATGCAGGGGCTGTTGATGGTGGATGGATGTGGATGGATGCCATTGTGTTAGGGCACCTCTGTGTCTATGTTACCTTCTGGCTCTCCCCCTTTATTTAGGTTATTTTGGTCAGACCCGTTGGATGTGTTGACTTTACTAATGTGTGACCTCCTGAATGAGTTGTCCATGCCCTTTTAGAGAATTTTTGGTAGGCTGCTCACACCTGCAAAGGTTTAGCATTGTTTTATGCAATCTCAATTTGTGAATGGCGCTCTCATTGGAGTCAAATATAAAAGTACTAAAGTTTGATAATCTAAAAAAAAAATATATGACAAAAAATTGTAAAAAATATAAGGTGCAAATACTTTTCAAAGCACTGTACATCTCTATATAAGTACACCAGAGCATAACAAACATCAGGTTTGTGAACAGGACTGATCATTTAAGCCATTGACTCATATAGAAAGTGTGTTTTGTGGTATCTGTACTAATGTTACAGTAGATCCATAAAGTCCTGTAAGTTGTGAGGTGGGAGGAGCCTCCATGAGCATCAATTAGAGTCATAAGTTGCATTAACTCTGTCATAAGCTGGTCCATGGGTGGTCCTTTCTTGGACACTTTTAGGAAAATACTGCCCACTGCATACCTGATGCCTGATGTTGTGGAGATCATCAACGCACTCCACATAATCTAGTAGAAAGTCGGTACCACTTTAAAATAAGACTACCTTTATTAAGGGGTTATAAATGGATTACAATTAGTTTTTTATTAGTTACTAATTAGATTTTAAATGCCTTAAAAATCATTAATAATCAGTTATAACACATACATAGAAAGGGCAACAATGACCTGTTGTTTGCCAAATAGTGAACCCACAGCCATCTATATTGTTGCCCTTTCTAATTATGTGTTACAACTGATCATTAATGATTTTTAAGGCGTTTACAACATAATTAGTAACCATTAATAAACTAATTGTAAACCATTTATAAACCCTTTATGAAGGTAGTCTTATTTTAAAGTGGTACCAGAAAGTCTTCCCTTGGACAGTACAGAGACAGTTACTCCAACAAAAACAGAATAATCACTTTAAATTACTCTTGAAGACAGTAAAAGCACACAGAGCACAGAGGTTCTGTCCCAATATTTTTGTCAATATAGTGTGACTTGTGTTATGATATGAATCTGGTGGAAAGGTACTGTTGGATGAAGGAAGATAAATTGATATATTTATATATTAATATATTTATATATGTATTTATTTAAATATCAAAGGAAACAGGAAAAGAGTCAGAAGTTCAGCCCCTTGTTTTTAACACCCTGAATGAAGCAGAAATCACATTCAGAACCTGGGAAAATCTGAAGTGCAGCTCGGACCTTGTTAATGGTCTCGCGTAACAGCCGAGCAGCATCTATTAGTGCAGTTAGCAGGTATAACCCTTTGCAGGCTCTCTCTCTCTCTCTCTCTCTCTCTTTTTCTGAGTCTGCTGCAATATTAATCCTCATTATGTGCCACCACGGGTCTGATAATACCAATACTAGCCTGGCATGAGTCCGCCTCGCATCATGCTGTTATCAATATGCCGTGCATTCATATGCAACTCCATTGTGAAGTTGGTGTGTTTGCATGCATGTGTGTGTGTGTGTGTGTGTGAGAGAGAGAGAGAGAGAGAGAGAGAGAGAGAGAGAGAGAGTGTGTACTTCTTTCTCACCACCAGCTGTTCCCCATCACTCGGCATCCTCGTACAGCGGGCTGTAGTAATTGGCAATGAGCACATAAAGCTATATCCACGCTCGCTAGTGCGCTGGCTGTAATTGAGAACAGTTTGACACAAATTGGTTTATTTCTTTGTTATGATTTCCTCCCTATGGGCAGCCTGGCTGTGAAATTGAAGCCTCCTCGTTTTACAGACTCCGCGACAGCCGAGCGAAACCCGCCGCGGACCGCTGAGCGAATGAGTTAGTGGAATTACGTTACTCGGTTAAAACAAGTGGGTTTTAATGAATTCAGCGTCGCATTGCTAAGCGTTCGGCTTCTATTAGTATTCATTATGTGCATTTTCGGCTATCCAGCTGTTTTAGGGGGAACTGCTGAGTAAACCGCTCTTTAACCTGTTCTTTTTATCGACGCTGCAGAAACCAACAGAGGCGCAGCAATCTGTTTTATAGTAATCATATTAAATTGCTGCGCCAAGGCCCATTGTTGCTGTCCGTGCTGCAATCAGCTCATATTATGCATTATACACACTGCTGAACTGTCCAAAGTCCTGAAATGAGAAATGAGTCACCAGTCAAAAGGGCAAAACTGTCCGTGGTTCCGAAAACAATCTAGTCTATACAGTCGTCACTGTGCTAAACTGTCCTGAAAAGTCCTGAAAACAAAGTCCTAAAAATTGTCTAAGACTCAACTCTCCATGGTTCTGTGGTTAGTCTATTGTATTTAAACATACTTTCTGGCAGCCTGCCCTACTCATTTTAGTGCTTCTTCTGCTTCTAACACACCTAATTCCAATAATCAGCTCTTTAACAAACACTTTTCACCCTGCCCTACTCATTTTAGTGCTTCTTCTGCTTACAACACACCCAATTTCATTAATCAGGTTTATAACAAGCAGTTATACCAGATAAGTTGAATTTACTTAAACAAATTGAGGAAACTGGTTGCCTTAAAAAAGTTAAGTAATGGGTAATGAAAAACTTAAGTTAGCATAACTTAGAACATCAAATTATTACAAATAAAGGGGAAATTGATTATTATTATTATTATTTTTTGTTATATTGTAAGACCGGATAAGTTGAGTTTACTTAACTTTTTTACGGCAGCCTGTTTGCTCTTTTTTTTTAAAATAATGGGGAATGAAAACTTGACTTGAGCATAAATTAAAACATCAAGTTATTACAACAGGGGGTGTGGTAAAGAAGGTACTCAACTAAATGTGCAGAGACACACTGCTAAACTCTCCCAGGGCTTCACTCAGCTCATGTTATGCATTAACTTAAACACTCAAACACTGTTGAACTGTCCAAAGGCCTGAAATGAGAAGTGAGTCGCTAGTCCACTGTCCATGGTTCTGAAATCAGCCTGCATTATTCAGTACTAACATTTCTGATCTGTCCGTGGTGCTGAAATGGTGCAGTCTATACTACATGGTCACTATGTTCACCTACTGTAATCAGCACTAACAAGAACTTTCAGAATTACAGGGGGGTGTTTTAAACGTTTTAAAGTAGGTGCTCAACTAAATGTGCAGAAACACACTGCTGAATTCTCTGTAGGGCTGCAATCAGTGTATATTATGCTTTATAAACACTGCTAAATCAGAAATGAAAAAAGAGTCACAAGTCAAAGGTCAAAAATTGTTTGTGTTTCTGCAAAACTGTTCAAAGTCCTGAAAACAGTCCACACGACACATTAATCAAAAGGCTGGATTTTCCATGGTTGCACAATTAGTCTATTGAACTTAACCCTAGCCTTTTTTGGCACAATGCTCTGGTCATTTTAGTGCTTCTCCTGCTTCCAACACACCTTGTTCCACTAATCAGCTCTTTAACATGCACTTTCAGAGTTACAAGGGGTGGTTTAAAGTAGCTAATCAATTGAAATGAGAAATGAGCCACTAGTTAAGGGGCAGATCTGTCCATAGTTCTGAAAACAGTCTATTCTATATAGTCATCACTCTGCTAAACTGTCTAAACACATTTATCAAAATGCTGACCTGTCCAAATAGCCTATTGTACTTAACCCTTGTCTTTTTGGCACCCTGCCCTACTCATTTTAGTGCTTCTTCTGCTTTTAACACACCTAATTCCACTAATCACATCTATAAAAAGCACTTTTAGAGTTATAGAGGGTGTGTTGAAGCGGGTAATCAGCTAAATGCATAGAGACACACTGCTGAACTCTCTTCAGGGCTTCACTCATCTCATGTTATGCATTATGCACACTGCTGAACCGTCCAAAGTTCTGAAATAAGAAATGAGCCAATAGTAAAAGGCTGAACTGTTCATGGTTCTGGAGTGACTCAATTGTATGTGGTGGTCACGCAGCTAAAATCACCCAGCGTTATGCAGAATTTACATTTCTGAACTGTCCATGGTGCTACACATTGAATTCACCTCATTTGCTCTTTAACAAGAACTTTCAGAATTACAGGGGGTGTTTTAAAGTAGGTACTCTACAAAATGTGCGGGAACACACTGCTGACTTCTCTGTAGGGCTGCAATCAGCTCATATTATTCATTACAAACACTGCTGAACTGTTCAAGAGTTCAGAAATCAGAAATGAGAACAGAGTCATCAGTCAAAGGGCAGAAATGGTTTGTGTTTCTGCACGGTTGTCACTCTGCAAAACTGTTCAAAGTCCTGAAAACAGTCCACACAACACATAAATCAAAAGGCTGGACTGTCCATGCTTGCGCAATTAGTCTATTGAACTTAACTCTAGCCTTTTTGGCACCCTGCCCATGTCATTTTAGTGCTTCTCCTGCTTCTAACACACCTAACTAAATGTGTAGAGACACGCTGCTGAACTCTCCGCAGGGCTGCACTCAGCTCATGTTTTGCATTATAGACACTGCTGAACTGTCCAAAGTCCTGAAATGAGAAATCAGTCCATAGTAAAAGGCTGAACTGTCCATGGTTCTGAAGTGAGTCGGTTGTATGTAGCGGTCATGCTGCTAAAATCACCCAGCATTATGCAGAATTTACATTTCTGAACTGTCCATGATGCTAAAATCAGTCTGTACTACACACTGCATTCACCTAATAAGCTCTTTAATAAGAATAGTCAGAGTTACAGGGGGTGTTTTAAAGTAGGTACTCAACTAAATGTGCAGGAACACACTGCTGGATTCTCTGTAGGGCTGCAATCAGTGTATATTATGCTTTATAAACACTGCTAAATCAGACATGAAAAAGAGTCACCAGTCAAAGGGCATAAATGGTTTGTGTTTCTGCACAGTTGTCACTCTACATGACCTATTAATCAAATAGCTGGATTTTTCATGGTTCCGCAATTAACCCTAGCCTTTTTGGCACAATGCTCTGGTCATTTTAGTGTTTCTCCTGCTTCTAATACACCTAATTCCACTAATCAGCTCTTTAACATTACACAGGGGTGGTTTAAAGTAGCTAATCAATTGAAATGAGAAATGAGCCACCAGTCAAAGGGAAGAACTGTCCGTGAGTCTCTGAAAACAGTCTATTCTACACAGTCACGTCACTCTGCTAAGTTGTCTGGAAGTCCTGAAAACAGTCTACACACCACATTTATTAAAATGCTGAATTGTCCAAACAGCCTATTGTAATTAACCCTATACTTTTTCACACCCTGTTCTACTCATTTTAGTGGTTCTCCTTCCTCCAATACACCTAATTCCACTAAGCAGCTCCACAACAGGGAAGTGTAGAGTTACAGGGGTTGTGTTAAGGCAGGTAATCAGCTAAATGTTTAGAGACACTTCATTCAGCTCATGTTATGCATTATAGACACTGCTGAACTGTCCAAAGTCCTGAAATGAGAAATGAGTCAATAGTAAAGTGCTGAAATGTCCATGGTGCTGAAGTGACTCAATGTTACTGGGAAGTCGAGTTGCTACACTGTCCATGGTGCTGAAATAAAAGCACATTATGCAGAAGTTACATTTCTAAACTGTCCATGGTTCTCAAATCAGTGACTACACACTGCATTCACCTAATCACCCCTTTAACAAGCACTTTTAGAATTACAAGGGGTGTTTCAAAGTAGGTACTCAACTAAATGTGCAGGAACACACTGCTGAATTATCTGTAGGCCTGCAATCAGCTCATATTAGGCATTATAAACACTGGTGAACTGTTCAAAGTCCAGAAATAAGCAATGAGTCATCAGTCAATCACATGGTGGAACTGTCCATGGTTCTGAAAATAGTATATTCTACACAGTCATCTTTCTGCTAAACTGTCTAAAGTCCTGAAAACTTCCCACAATATTTGTTATATATGATATACACACTGCTGAACTGTCCAAATCCCTTAAATGAGAAATGAGTCACTAGTCAAATTATGGAGCTGTCCTTTTTTTCTGTTTAAACTGTTGGCAGAGTGTACGTTTTTGGCCCAATCTGCGAATGTGGACTCTAAACAAATCTGTAGGGTCCTACGGTGTTATCTTTCTCCTCTATAAAGTTGCTTCCAACATATCAACGTATTTAGCAATCTTAAAGTGAGCTGGGAGAGTTTGAGCAGTATGGAGCAGTGTAAAACTGCTGCAGGTTGACGGAAGTCCTTGCATTGTGGTGAATAAGTGATCTAGCCCCTGGCTCTTTCCACATTGGCCAGGAGCTCTGTGTGTGTGTGTGTGAGAGAGAGAGAGAGAGAGAGAGAGAGAGAGAGAGAGAGAGTTTGAAACTAAAACTGAGACAAAGGAAATAATTAATTGCTTGTTTATCATTTTGAGCAATTGAAGCACTATTTTAGGACTCGTCAGCTTGTCGTATCAGCACCGCAGAGTTCCTGTGATATTCTTGCTGCATCCACAAGCCCACTCAGTGTCTCCTAATATCCAGAACACTGCTTAAATTTTCTTTTGTGATCAATGTTTTATTTTACACTCATCAAAAAATATCTATATATATTAATAATAATAATAATAATTGCACCCAGACAAAACCAACCAGCCAGAATTAAAAAAAAGCTGTACAGAGTGATTAAACAGCCATGATAGCAGACAGTGTTGTTATGGTGTTGGGTGCAATTTGCCTCAATGCCAGATCACCTTTGGACTTGTGTATTTTTAAAAGGAATGTGACAAAGGTGACTTACTTCAATGGCTATTTTAGAGTATTTTAATCATTTTATAATTGCTGATAAAAATAAAATAAATAAAAAACGCCCAATAAACTTTTCTGACTATGATCAGGATATCGCTGGTTCAAATCTCTTTTATGTAGCTTGCCATCAGCTGCCGGAGCCCTGAGAGAGAGCACAATTGGCCTTGCTCTCTCTCTCTGGGTGGGTAGATGGCGCTCTCTTTCTCCCCTCATCACTCCAAAGGGTGATGTCACTTAGCACAAAGGCGTCTGTGAGCTGATGTATCAGAACCGAGTCACTGCATTTTCCTCTGAGTGCTCTGTGATGCTACTCGACAATACTGCATCAACAGTAGTTGGAAAAGTGGTGAAGTCTGAGTTTACATGTATCAGAGTCCTAATGAGTGGGTTGGGTAATTGGCCTTGTAAATCGGGAAGAAAATGGGATGAAAATTAGAAATAAAAATAAAAATAATAAACTTTGTTGATTACTTAGTTATTGCTGAGATTATAATACCAACAGGTGACACTTTTTACACTATAATACACCGCATTTCAAATTATTATGCAAATTGGATTTAATTGTCATAAATATAATTCTTTTTTGTTTCTCAATTAAACTTTTGGATGGTATTGTGTCCCAGGGCTAACCAGTATCCAGTACAGATAAAAAAAGGCTGTGATTTTGATGAATTATGAAATGTAAAGGCGACACGTCTCATCCAGATTTCCAGCTACTACTGGCTCTACCTTTTCTGAAAACCCAGTTTGGTGCACTATTCCATCAAGAGAATGCTCCTCCACATCCTGCTGCCTTGGAGACACTATAGGTGATATACCTTGGTCAGGTGCATCATCAGAATTATCCCTGATTGAAAAGGTGTGGGATACTATTGGATGGGATGGAGCAGTTTTTTTTTTTTTAACACAGAACTCTAGACTATTCCTGTGAGCCATAAAATTTCCTGTGCTGGATATTTGTTTTATTTTTTTATTCATCAGTGTTCTTTTTTTTAGCTGAAGTTAAATCAGTGAGCCATATCTGTCTTTGTTTTGCTGTATTGCTGCAAACAGTTAATGCTAACAGCCAGAGGCAGCATCAGAGAAATAATGAACTCAGGCTTTATTACAGCGCAGGAAAACAAGCCGATTGTGTATCAGCAGTCAGATCAGACTTGGCGAAGTCATTTGTTTTGTGGAGAAGCTTTATAACATGAGCTTTTATTCTTAGAGCTCTGAGAGTTTTTACAAAATATTAAACACATTTATACGCACATCGCGACTAGTATGTACACACACTATTTGCAGCATTCTTTCCCTTATCAGAGAAGAGCTGAACTAAAATAAAAAAACTGGTTCTAAACATCTCTAAAACGTATGTTGACAGGTCTTGCTCTCTGAAAATGTTCCTGGTATCCAATGGTCAGTATCTACCAAAGGTTGCTGCTGACCGTTGACTTTGGGTGGACATACTTTGGACTGATGTGACAAAAGTGGAACTTTTTGAAGTCTGGTGTAAAACTAACACATTATTCGAAAAACAAACATCACACAGAATGTAAAACATGGTGGTGGTAGTCTAATGGTCTGGGGCTGCTTTGTTGATTCAGGGTCTAGAAAACTTGCTGCAATAGATGGAACCAGAAGACAATCCTGAAAAAAAGAATGTCCGGCCATTTATTTGTGATCTTAAGCTCAGGCATTCTTGGGTTCTGCAGCAGGACAATGACCCAAAGCACACAAAAAAGTCCACCTCTGTATGGCTTAAAAAAAACTACACAAAATGAAGGTTTTGGAGTGGTCTAGTCAAAGTCTATTCTGTTTAAAATAATGCTTTTTTTATTTACTTAGGTTGTCATTGTCTGATTATTATTATTTTTTTGTTTTGATAATTGGAAAAATATCAGGATGACAAAAAAGAAAAAAAAAAAGAAATCTGTAGAGGGCAAATTTTTTATTTTATTTTATTTTATTGTAGATTAATACAACACAATACAAGTCATCCAAACTATGAATAAACAAATATGGAATTATTTAGTGAACAAAAAAAAGTGTTAAACAATCCAGAATATGATTTATATTTTGGATTCTTTAAGTATGTGCACCTCTTTCTTAGATGGTAGCTTTGCACTGTATCTTGGCTGGACTTTCTCAGTCAGATTCATTAGCTAGAGTCAACTGGAATGGTTTTCAGTTAACAGCTGTGCTGAACTTAACAAGAGTTAATTACTTGAATATATTCCTCTTATTGTGTTTGAGGGCATCAGTTGTGTAAAGTTGTGAAGAGATAAAGTTACAGGTATACAGTGAAAAACCCTATTTGAGTAATGCTCTAATACATATTATGGTAAGAACTACTTTTTTAGTATGTAAAAACAAAAGGTCAGTCAAAGTATACTTTCAAAGAATACTTCAAAAGTATCCTCAAGGGCAGTTATAAAGACCATTAAAATGTTATGATGAAAATGGCACTCATCAGGACTACCCAAGGAAAGGAAGCCCAGGGGTTTCCTCTGTTGCACAGGATAAAATTCATCCTGTATTTTTGGTTTGTTTGACCTGCTTCAACAATATCAGGCAGTTTTCGCTCATTTTTATGTTATGGCTGACTGCTGGATCAAGATCTGTTGAAGCTGATGCATGTAGAGTCTCTGTAAATCTGGATGTTGAGAACCTCCCTGCTGTCCGTGGTCCTGAAGCAGCTTCTCTCTGAATTCAGTGAAGGCTGTGTCCGTGGTGCTGAACTGTTTGGCTAATTCTGTCTCCATGCTGGCGAAAGAGGAATGCTAATCCAGTGCCAATTGCTGGACTACACTCACTGGCCTGAAGCGTGCCCATGGAATTAATTCAGCCCGAGCCTTCCTGCTCACTGAGACGCTGCTGAACCGCAGTTTAATCCATGGATCAATGCTCTTGATCAATTTGGCATGCGTGTTAGCCGCATGTTAATAATATGAAGCTGAAGTTAGTGGGCTGAAGTATCTGGGCTGTTTAAATCTGAGCTGGTTCACACAGATTTGCCTGAAAAGCAAACTTCCTGGATAACTGAACTGCGATGTGAATCAATGAAACTGGTTTTATGCACAGTATTGATTTATGTACTAAACTGATTACCAATTATTATCTTCTCAAATGAGGTTTTATTTTTTTACTAGCAAACAATCACAGTAAGAAGCCCAGTAAGATGTAACTTGCTCTTACAACCTTCAACATTGAGGCCAGGCTAGCAAAAAAACAAACAAAAAAAAACAAAAAAAACAATATATTGTAGATTACAAATAAGCTAATAGGGCAAAGTGGCCTGGGGGAATGACTATACAACACTGGTGAGCAGACAGGGATAGAGGCGGTTGAACTGTTAAACTGAGTTTAGTTCATGAATCAATGCTTTCGATCAATCCTTTAACATGCGTATTAATCGTTGCATGTTAACCCTTTGATGCGCAACATATGCACACCCCCTCTAATGCGCAACACGGGTAAAAAATTACCCGCATTCATTTTCTATGGAACTTCATGTATGGCTGAGTGTTTATATGGTATAGCTAAATTCAGTCATTCAGAATTTAAGGAATTCCTCATTTAACTTGTTTTTGATCATCATACATCCTTTTGATACATCCTCGGGAAACACATTTATTATTTTTTTTTTTTTTTGAAGCACTTTCTCACCATATGCCACTGTACATCACACAAAAACAAATAACACAACCTACCAGACTCACTCCAGTGACTGGATCACCCTTCAGGTACCGAGACTTTTAACTGAACTGGGAAAATCTGCTTTTAGTTACAGTGCACCAGTGTGCTGGAATTCACTTCAGGAAACTCTAAAACTCAGCTCACTGGTGTCACTAAATCATTTTAAACTCCTAGTTTCTAACCACCTTCAGACAGCCTGCCACTGTTTTAGCTCATTTTAGGTTTTTTTTTATCATCTTTGGTATGTTTTTAAGTTTCTTTATTTTTATTTATTTATTTATTTTAGTTTTTTTAGTTCCTTTCTTTTATTTTATTATTTATAGTTATTGCTTATTTATATTTTACTCTTTTATGTGTTCAGTTTTTATTTATTCATCTGTAGTTGAATTTTTATTAGGTCTAAGATCTTTTTTTTTACCTATGATTTTATGATTCCTACACTTAAATAATTATTTTTACCTTATTTGTTTTATATCTTAACATTTAAAAAAGTATATATTTTTAAACAATTCTTATACTTTATTAATATGCTGTTTTTTTTATTACTTATTTTATTCTATCTAACTTTTTTGTTGTGGTTGTTTCTTTCAATCCCTTCCCTATGTAATTGCTCGGCTGCATTGTAAATGAGGGCCACCCTCAATGTACTCCGAGTATAAATAAAGGGTGATTGATTGATTTATATTACATTTTTACCTTACTTACTTTTGAAATAAAATCTCTGATGAAAGTTGAAAGTTGTTTATTGCTATTTGCAGTTTGTGTTTATTGTTTTTATTGGTGCAAAAAAAAAAAAAAAAAAAAGAAAACCTCAGCCATACATGAAGTTACATAGAAAATGAATGCGGGTCATTTTTGACCCAATTGTGCATTGGAGGGCTAGTGATAAAAAAAATATATATATATTTTATTCAAAAAATTACAAAAATAAAATAAGGATGTGTCATGATTAAAAAACAAGTTAATTGTGGAATACCAGGAACACTGAATGACTAAATTAATTTATTGCAAAAATATAGAAAATTAAACTCACTTTTGATCCATCTTGTGCATCAAAGGGTGTTGAAAGTTGAAGCTGAAGTTAGTGGACGGTCTGAGCTGTTTAAATCTGAGCTGGTTCACACAAATTTGCCTGGAAAGCTTTGTGATTTATGACTAGGGGTTCCAAAAAACTGAATTGTGTTTTCTTAACATGAAAAGGTGTATCTTTTAGGAACTCAAGGTAACAAGATTCACCTAAAACAAATAAATTACTGTAGATTAGGCTCTCTGAACATGTTGTGTATATTAAACATGGCAAACTGGCAAAACAGTAAAAAACTGATGAACATTTTTTACATAACTTACATTTAAACCTTTCACCAGTTACTACTGTGTATTAACAAAAGATGGAATATACCCTGTATAATCCAACAACCACAGTAGAAGGACAGTGAGTTGTAACTTCTTCTCACAGCCTTCAACACTGAGGCCGGCTTTAAGGGAATGACTACACAGCAATGGTGAGCAGACGGGGACACAGCCAGTAAGCAAGTACAAGTACCAGTACTTAAGTAAGTAAGTAGTCAATAGGAAAGGTTGTACTACCCAAATACAAGGCATGTAATTCTGTAATTGGCTAATTCTGTCTCCATGCTGGCGAATGAGGAATGCTAATCCAGTGCCAATTGCTGGACTTCACTCACTGGCCTGAAGCGTGCCCATGAAACAAATTCAGCCCGATCCTTTCTGCAGTAGATTTTCACTCCCCCTGCCCACTGAGACGCTGCTGAACTGGAGTTTAATCCATGGATCGATGCTCTTAATCAATGCTCTGGCATGCGTGTTAACCGCATGTTAATAACATGAAGCTGAAGTTTAAATCTGAGCCGGTTAAGTCAGCAGGACAGCTTTACGATTCCTCAGTCGGCCCATCGAATTTCTCGTTTTCTCTTTTGTGTTTCTGTCTTGTTTCTCTTTTTTCTCCCTTTTCTCATCTTCCTTTGTGCTTTCAAGCTCTCGAGCGGACTTGTCTGATTGTCCCTGGAAATCTAATAAGAGCTTGATTGCTTTTCCTAATTATCCTGTTTATTGGTGCTGCAGGCAGGCCCCGTTATTGGTGTAATTAATTTCAAAGATAACTTCTTCTCCGTCCGGATTAGAAATGGCATACGATAACGGTATGTCAGAGAAAAGTGTGTGAACGTTTGTTTTTCTCTGTGTGTGTGTGTGTGTGTTAATTAGCCGAAAGTGCTGCCCGTGTCCTGCTTTCTCCTGCAGCTTGACGAATGTCCTCTCTGGTTCTGTGCTCGTGAAAGCGATACGCCGCGCTGCAGCCGCCATCCGTCAACTTTACCTGCGAATCGATACCTGCGTTTTTCCTCCTACGTCTTGATAATGGAGGTGTTTAATTTGAATAAGCAGAAAAATGACCTTTCACGCAAACAACCGGACTTTAATACTTTAAACTCTCTGTGCCGAAACCGTTAGAGTCACAGATCTTCAGCTTTTCTACAAGCGAAGAAAATAAAACTAATAAATATCTGTTTATTGTTGCGCTGTAGTATTTAATTATTTATTATACAATAAAACATTGGGTTCATCACACACTGCACTCTATATATGTGTGTCACAGTCTGAGGGGAAACCAGTGAGAACATAAATAACAGAAATAATTAATTATCAGTCTTAATCGGTTTTATTTTGATTGATAATGTTATATTTTTATTACTATTTATGTTCTGATTCATATACCTGCTTTAATCCTGTATATAAATTTAATTCTACAGGTTCATTTATCATTCTTAGATTTTCTCATTTCTCATATCTTGAGCAACAGAGGTAAATCTTCCTTTCCTGGGGCGATCCTGATGAGAGCCAGTTTCATCACTTTTTTTCAAAGCTTTTTCAATGGTCTTCACACCTGCATTTGAAGACTAACGTCTTAAAGAGCAACTAAAGCCCAAATCATATTTTTTTTCATTAATAGCTAAAATGTTTATTTCTATAATAAAACATATGGATGGATGGTGGATGATGTTTCTGTGTATTTTGGTAAGCAAACACATCAGAATATGAAGATTATGTCTACCAATAATACCTTCCCCCTGCTAAGCTCCAACCATCTGCATTCACTGCTATCAGAGATACACTACTACTCAGCTCTGCCTCCTGCCCTGTCTCTAAACCCATACATCACCTAGTGCCCCTCCCAAACTGTCAATCCCATTTTTTTTAGCATTTTTTTTTATTTGAGCTGAGGGTGCAGTCAGCTAAAATCAAGGGATTTAGTGCCGCTTTAAAATGTTTTTACATTTTCTTTACTTAGTTGAGTAGTTCTTGCTATAATACGTATTAGAACATTACCTAAATAGGACTATTCACTGTATACCTGTAACTCTACATCTTCACAACTTCACAACTGATGCTCTCAAACACATTAAAAGGACAAGACATTCAAGTAATTAACTCTAAATAAGTTTAGCACAGCTGTTAACTGAAAGCCTAAATTTTATGTGACTATACCTCATAAAACTGACTGAGAAAAGCTGTTATCTAAGTAAGAGGTGCTACTTATAAAACATATTTTGTTTGTGTTTAACAGTTTTTTTTTGTTTAAGAAATAATTATGTGTTTTTTCTTCATACTTTGGATGATAAAAAATGTCAAATATAAGGTGTGTGAACAATGACTGGTCATATATGTGTATATATATATATATATATATATATATATATATATATATATATATATATATATATATATATATATATATATATATATATTAAGAAAAAAAAAACAATTAAGAGACCACTTCAGTTTCTGAATCAGTTTCTCTGATTCTGCTATTTATAGGTAAATGCCTAAGTAATATGAACTATAAAAGTAAGCCATTTCTCCCAAATTCCAAATAAAAATATTGTCATTTACAGCATTAATTTGCAGAAAATGAGAAATGGCTGAAATAACAAAAAAGATGCAGAGCTTTCAGACCTCAAATAATGCAAAGAAAACAAGTTCATATTCACAAGTGTTAAGAGTTCAGAAATCAATATTTGCTGGAATAACCCTGGTTTGGTTTTTAATCACAGTTTTCATGCATCTTGGCATGTTCCCCTCCAGCAGTCTTACACACTGCTTTTGGATAACTTTATGCCACTCCTGGTGCAAAACTCCAAGCAGTTCAGCTTGGTTTGATGGTTTGTGATCATCCATCTTGCTTTTGATTTTATTCCAAAGGTTTCCAATCTGGTAAAATAAAAAAATATATAAAGATATTTATGTATACAGTTTCCAAACATGGTGAGTTAGTATTGTGTACATCTCATAGTGACAGCTAACTAGACTAAAGTACAGCTTCCAAACATAGTGAAGGTAATTTTATCTACAACTCACAGTTAGTGTTAGCCTAACTAAAGTACAGCTTTAAAAAAAGTTTTAAGAGTTCAGTATTTGACATCAAAATTTGATGGAATAACCCTGTTTTTTAATCACAGTTTAATGCATCTTGGCATGTTCTCCTCCACCAGTCTTACACACTGCTTTTGGATAACTTTATGCCACTCCTGGTGCAAAAATTCAAGCAGTTCAGTTTGGTTTGATGGCTTGTGATCTTCCATCTTCCTCTTGATTATATTCCACAGGTTTTCAATCTGGTAAAATCAAAGAAACTATAAAGATATTTATTTATACAGCTACATATATATGTATACAGCTCAAGCACCCTTAGGTCAGGACTAAGTGTGGACAGCTAACAGCTCTGTTGGTATTTTTTATTTATTTGTGTATTGTGTGGAATTGATTAATCTGAGGATTGTGGGAAAGCGATTGTAAAGAAGAAGCGACAGAAGGCCACGAGTCCGACCCGAACAGAACCATCACAATAACCTTTAACCCAAATAACCCTCACCATGCCACCAGCATTATCACACGGCAAGCACCATGTGGCCAGTGCACACCTGAACCTTGAGCAAGAGATAGAGAGAGAGAAAATGGATAGAGAGATATAAAAGCATGGAACATTGTAAGAGAAAGATTCATTTGTTAAATTATTTATTGCTGATTATGAATAAAGTGAATGAAAGATACATTATTTATGCTAAAACTACTTAGTAAATACATTTAACTTTTTTATTGTTTGAAAGGTTTTTTTTTTATTTCTCTCTATTATGTTTGTCTTTCTATAGCTTTTTGTACATGCACATACATACTGTATGTTTACACACATACACACACATGTTCACATACTCGTGCGTGCTGTTGTGTGTGCGAGTGTGTGTGTAGCTGTAAGCCGGGTAAACCTGCGTCTCTGAATGGATTCATCCCTGAAATCCGGGCTTTGACGGGAGCATGACCATGAAATGAATGCAGAAAATGGGCTCTGAATGGAGCGGTGCTGGAGCAATCCCAGCATGCCCTGCTGCCAGCATTACACACACAGAGCTCGCAGTGGGAGACGTGAAGAGAGACAATAAGTGAAACACAGAGTGAAGACCGTACAGATAAAGATCACACACCAGCTGAAGTTCCGGAGCATATCTTCACTTTCCGTGGAATGTTCTGTTCTCAACCTGAAAACTGAAGCATTACACAGATCCACAAATCACAGTGTGAGCCAGGTAGGCTAAAGTACAGCTTCCAAACATGGTGGAGGTAGTTTTAGGAGTAACTTACAGTGAGAGCTAGCCATGCTAAAGCTCTACCTCCAAAGATGATGAAGGTAGTTTCATCAAAAGCTCACAGTAACAAACAAACAAAATTACAGCTTCCAAACATGGTGGAGGTAGTTTTATTAACAACTTACAGTGAAAGCGATCTAGGTTAAAGTGCAGCTTCTAAACATGGTGGCAGTAGTTTCATCAACAGCTCACAGTAACAGCTAGATAGATTTAAGTACAGCTTCAAAACCTGGTGGAGGTCATTTCATCTACAACTCACAGTTAGAGCAAACAGGCTATAGTACAGCTTCCAAACATGATGGAGGTAGTTTTATCTACAACTCACAGTGAGAGCTAGCCAGGCTAAAGTACAGCTTCCAAACATGGTGGAGGTAGTTTTATTTACAACTCACAGTGAGAGCTAGCCAGGCTAAAGTACAGCTTCCAAACATGGTGGAGGTAGTTTTACTAACAACTCACAGTGGAAGTGATCCAGGTTAAAGTACAGCTTCCAAACCTGGTGGTGGTAGTTTCAGGAGAAACTCACTGTGAGAGGTAGCCAAGATAAAGTACAGCTTCCAAACATGGTGGAGGTAGCTTCATTTACAACTCACAGTAACAGCTAGCTTGATTAAATTACAGCTTCCAAACATGGTGGAGGTGGTATTATCTACAACTCACATTAAGAGCTAGTCAAGCAAAAGTTCAGCCTTTAAACACGGTGGAGGTAGTTTCATCTGCATCTCACAATAAGAGCTAGCCATGCTAAAGTACAGCCTTCAAACATGGTGGAGGTAGTTTCAGGAGCTCACAGTGAGAGCTAGCCATGCTAAAGATCTACCTCCAAAGATGATGGCGGTATTTTCATTAACAGCTCACAGTAACAGCTAGATATACTAAAGTACAGCTTCCAAACATGGTGTAGGTAGTGTCATCTACAACTTACAGTGAGAGGGCCCCAGACTAAAGTACAGCTTTTAACCATGGTGAAGGTAGTTTCATCTACAACTCACAGCAACAGCTAACTAGACTAAAGTACAGCTTTTAACCAGGGTGAAGGTAGTTTCATCTACAACTCACATTAAGAGCTAGTCAAGCAAAAGTACAACCTTCAAGCATGGTGTAGGTAGTATCATCTACAACTTACAGTGAGAGGGCCCCAGGCTAAAGTATAGCTTTTAACCATGGTGAAGGTAGTTTCATCTACAACTCACAGCAACAGCTAACTAGACTAAAGTACAACTTTAAAACATGGTGGAGGTAGTGTCATCTACAACTCACACTGAGAGCTTGCTATGCTAAAGTACAGCCTCCAAACGTGATGGAGGTAGTTTCTTCAACAGCTCACACTAACAGCTAGCTAGACTAAAGTACAGCTTCCAAACATGATGGTGGTAGTCTTCAAACGTGGTGGAGGTAGTTTCATCTACAGGTCATATTTTAGTTTAGTTTAGTTTAGTTTAGTTTATGAGCTTTATATAAAATGCTAATCATACATCAGCTAACAGATGCCTGTTCCAGCCAGCATCCCAATAGGAGTGATAAGGGGACTCAGACTCCGGCTGCTGAAGGAGAAGAAGATCTTTATCCATAATTTGAGCTTGCGATCCTTAGATATTCTGATTTCTGATTCTTGGAAATCGTTAGGCTTTCGCTGAAGATGGAGAACACCTTGAAGGTTCCTCACTGTATCTGGCTGTGTCTGTATCAGCTGTGTTCGTGCACACACTTCGGAAACTGCAGCGAAGAGCATTTTATATGAATGAACACCTTTACCTTTATGAAGCGTGAGAGGAAAAAAATACCTTCTTATCTAGACCCTGCTGCTGCATGTGGAAATCTCGCTATCATAACACTCCGTATGTGAGAGTTCAGAGCTGCCGCTGCTTCACACGTGTGTGTGTGTGTGTGTGTGTGTGTGTGTGTGTGTGTGTGTGTGTGTGTGTGTGTGGAGGATTCAGCAGTTCCTAATCTTCTTATTTATTTATTCAATAACAGCTCGCGGCCTGCGTGGTTAACACTTGTTACAGAGCTGTTCTCCCACACACCCTACACCCCCCACACTAATCCCCCATCACCATGCAACCCAGCATCACACACTCCAGACTGAGATACCCCGCTCTTACAAGCACACGCACACACACACACACACACCATTGCATTATACACTCACATACACACCGTCCAATATGTTGACAATGTTAGAAATGGATGTTGAATCACTATTCTTCACCTGAAAACTTATATTGGAAACCCATACCTTGGGCTTCTTTACTCCGGTGGACTCAACCATAGTGGGGGTTCCACCATGGTTGAAAAAGCATCACTCTAGAGACAAGTGCCCTATAAAGTGTCCAAAAAGAGAAAGTGACTGTGTTCCCATCAGGTTGCCCCTTCTTACAATAAGTTATGTCATAATGATGTGTCCTCTACATCAAGAAACTTATGATTAGGGCCCTTTTGAGGCATTTGGGAGCCCCACCTTAAGGAGATGCCACCTTAAATAGATTCTGATAACAATGTCACTAATAGCCATTTTCTGGGGGCCCCAGGCTAGCTCTGGGCCCTAGGCAATTGATTAAGTTGCTTGCCTTGTTGCGATGGGCCTGATTATGATCCGGCCACAATTGAAAATGCATTTTAAAGTATATGGATTTGACCACTTAGAGCCCCATCAGTGCTCATGCTATTAGTATCGCCGCCATTTAGCTATTTTTCAGGCTTTTGCTAATTCTATGCTATAAAACTCATCCCTGTTCTGATACGTTCATTCCTGTTACTCAAAACATAAAACGTAACAGGAGTGAGTGCCATTAACAGGAGTGAGTTCCAGTAACAGGAATGAGTGCCATTACTTATATATTTTCTATTCTTCTGTGTTTTAATTTATGTATAAATATGTTTCTTATTGTATTGTGTTGTTGCTGCTGGATGCCTAAATTTCCTTTGGGAAAAATAAAGTGTCTATCTATCTATCTATCTATCTATCTATCTATCTATCTATCTATCTATCTATCTATCTATCTATCTATCTATCTATCTATCTATCTATCTATCTATCTATCTATCTATCTATCTATCTATCATTAACTGGAGTGATTTCTTTTGTCATAAATATTAATTATTTGAACATGCAGTCAACCGTTTCTTAAAAATAAGGACTTTCTAGAGAGAAAATCAAAGAAATTAGTGGACTTCATTTTAAACATGCTTTTTTTTAGTTTTTTTAACCATCATTGACTTAGAAAAATATATATTTAGTATTCCTGGACATCTGATTTTAGCTGTGTAACTGACCCTATTGGGTTTCTCTGAACCTACGTCTTTTTATAAAACAATGTATAGAAGTAGTTAGACCCTAAATCAAGACCTAGTTGGGATCTGGTTGTCTTCTTGGCTGGGGTCTGGGCGTGGCAGCCAGACTTTGAGTAAAGTGTTATCTTCCTGCACTGAAGGTCTCGTAGACTCTTCTTCCTTCTTCTTCCATCATTAACAATAGAAAACAGTATTGTAATTAATTAAAAGTGCATTGCCCTCTAAAATGGTGCAATTTCATTACCATGCTATTATATTATACCATGCTGCAGGTGCCCTTTTTATTTATTTATTTTTTCACCACTACTCTTCAAACAGCATTCCAACAATCTTCCACTGCTTCCTCACCACCATCTCGAGTGCACTGTTCGCTTGTTTCCACTACTGCGGTCTGTTTTCATGCATGCACGTTTCATGCATGAGCCATCCCAGAATGCTTAAGAGTTACGAATTTACATGCACTGATATAAATTACAGCTCGGATTTCTTAATCAGATTTTTTTTGCACCTGTCGAGGAAATTGGACACTGAGTTGCAATGAAAATTACAAGTTATATATGTTATATTAGTCAGTTGAGCCACCCAGTCATTGTAATAAGAAAAAAACATTTATTGGAGGAAAAGACAAAGACATAAAGTGTAGGAAATTAGGAACTTTAGGAAATACAGTTTAAAAGACAAATACAGAGGATAGAAAAATAAGAGTGTGCTCTGGCTTTCTACTCTTTTACAACCATCTTTATACCTCTTTCTGAGTGGAACAGAACATTCTAGAACAATCCATACATATTGCAATCATCTCTCTATTCCTGCCTAATCATACAAAATGTGACCGAAGAATGTTGTGATCTATCTTTTCAGAGTGTGTGCTGTTCTTTTAAAAGAGGAAATGAAGCAAGAATGAGGAATATGTCTGAAACTGAGAAATGAATTTTATGACAATGCAGGATACTAAAAATTTGAAAAAGTATCTAAAAATCTTCATTTAGACATTCATACACTGGTTGGAGCACAGTTTAAATGTGTTATTTTACAAAAAGTGTGTGTTAAATTGAATTAATTGTTTTAAATGGGGTTAATAGTTTCAGTTTTAAGAAATCTGAGTATGCTCTTTACATGACGATATGAATAATTAGATACTAATTATGAATGTTCTTGTTAACACACTCTCTGTCTCTGCTTTCTGCTCACTAGTCGCTGACACTGACCGCCACAGTGAGGGAGTCACACGCGGTGGCTAAGAGCCGAGGGCAGGCCGGAGTAAAAATGATGAAATACAGCAAAAACTCTTCAAAGACAAAGAAATGGCTTTCTGCGGAGAGCTCATGCAGACATGATGCAACGCGTGATGTCGGGATGACACATTCTGTTCCTCTGGAAATTACACTAATTTCTACTCGTGTTGGAGTCACATGACCCCGAACGCAACAATACACAAGCCCCCCCTCTTTCTGTCCCCGCGAGCCTCACTCTCTCTCTCTCTCTCTCTCTCTCTCTCTCATACTTCCTCTCGCGCTCACTCTCTCTCTCACAGAATTCAATTAAGCAATCATAAATCTGAAATTAAGGACGGAAGCTAAGAAACATGAGATGCTGAAAACAGGAATATGAATCACACAAGCATCTCCCTCTCTCTCTCTCTATCTTTCTTTCTCTCTCACCTCTTCTCACTCTCTCTCTTTTGCTTTCACACAGAATTCAATTAAGCAATGATAAATCTGAAATTAAGGAAGGAAGCTATAAAACATGAGATGTTGAAAACATCACTCTTATACCTTCTCTCACTCTTACTCTCAATCTTACTCTTATTTCCTCTCTCTCACTCTTATTCTCTCTCACTCTTATTCTCTTTCACTCTTATTCTCAATCTCTCTCTTATTATCCATCTTTCTTTCACTCTTATTCCCTCTCTCACTCTTATTCCCTCTCTCAGGCCTTTTTCTGTATCTCACTCTCTCTTTCTATCATTCTCTCTCACTCCCTCTGTCATTTTTTTTCTTTTCACTCCCTCTTTCAGTATTATTCTCTCTCTCACTCTCTCACTCTTATTCTCTCTCACTCTGTCTCTCAGTCTTATTATTTATCTGACTCTCTCACTCTTCTTCTCTTTCACTATCTCTCTCATTCTTATTCTCTCTCACTCTTATTCTCTCTCACTCTTATTCTCTCTCACTCTTATTCTCAATCTCTCTCTTATTATCCATCTTTCTTTCACTCTTATTCCCTCTCTCACTCTTATTCCCTCTCTCACTCTAAGTCTCTCTCTCACTTCTCAATCTCTCTCTTACTATCCGTCTTTCTTTCACTCTTATTCTCAATCTCTCTCTTATTATCCATCTTTCTTTCACTCTTATTCTCTCAATTGCACTCTAATTCTCTTTCACTCCCTCTCTCAGGCCTTTTTCTGTATCTCACTCTCTCTCTTTCTATCATTCTCTCTCACTCCCTCTGTCATTTTTTTTTCTTTTCACTCCCTCTTTCAGTATTATTCTCTCTCTCACTCTCTCACTCTTATTCTCTCTCACTCTGTCTCTCAGTCTTATTATTTATCTGACTCTCTCACTCTTCTTCTCTTTCACTATCTCTCTCATTCTTATTATCTTACTCTCGTCACTCTTATTCTCTCTCTCTCACTCTTATTCCCTTTCTTTATATCACTCTCTCTCACTCTTATTCTCTCTAACTCTCATCGCTCTCATTCTCTCTCACTCCCTTTTCCCACCCTTTTTCTTTCTCACTCCCCCTCTAACTCTTATTCTCTCTTACTCTCATCACTCTCATTCTATCTCATGCCCTCTTTCAGTCTTATTCTCTTACTCTCATCACTCTTATTCTCTCTCTCTCACTCTTACTCCCTTTCTTTATATCACTCTCTCTCACTCTTATTCTCTCTAACTCTCATCGCTCTCATTCTCTCTCACTCCCTTTTCCCACCCTTTTTCTTTCTCACTCCCCCTCTAACTCTTATTCTCTCTCACTATCTCCCTCACTCTTATTCTCTCTCACTCTCATCACTCTCATTCTTTCTCACTCCCCCTCTAACTCTTATTCTCTCTCATTCTCATCACTCTCATTCTATCTCATGCCCTCTTTCAGTCTTATTCTCTTACTCTCATCACTCTCATTCTCTCTCACTCCCCCTTTCAGTCATGTTCTCTCACTCTCATCACTCTTTTTCTCTCTCTTTCTATCACTCTCTCACTCTCACTGTCTCTTTCACTCTTATTCTCTCTCATTCCCATCACTCTTATTCACTCGCTTACTCTTATTCTCTCTCTCTCTCTCTCTCTCTCTCTCTTTCTCTCTCACTTTTACTGTCTCACTATCTTTCTCACTCATATTTTTTACTATATTTCACTCTTGTTCTCTCACTCTCTCTCTCATTTTTACTGTCTCTCTCTCTTTCACTCTTATTCTGTTTCTCTCACTGCCTCTTACACTCTTACTCTCTAACTCTTATTCTCTTTCTCTCTGTTTCAGTAACAATGTTGCCACACAAACATAAAAACAGAACATATCGTGAGACATCAATCAATGAAAACATGATCAGAAACATCAATAATAAACAATAATAATAATAATAATAATAATAATAATAATAATAATAATAATAATAATAATAATAATAATAATAATAATAATAAATAGACAACAGTCATTAAACACTGCAAAACAACATGGTGCAGAAAGTATATATATATATATATATATTGTAATTAGCTGTGGTTTAATGGGGGTGTTACTGCTGTTCAGGCAGTGGCATGTTGCCAGGTATTTGGCAGAGAGAGGGGCTGTCTTGCCTTTGCTGAGGGATATTTTCAGTAGTTCAGGGTCAGTCAGGGTTTTTAGGGTTGGGTGGGTATTTCTAGGTTTTTGGGTGAAATTATTTCAGATCAGGTTGTATTTTGTACAGTGTAGGAGGAAGAGCAGCTGTGCCTCCACCTCATTGCTTTCACACTGACCACATACCCTGTTCTCTCTCTCTCTCTCTCTCTCTCTCATTCAACCAGTCTTTTTCCAGCATATTACTTTTTCTATAATTTTATTATTTTTCTCTTTTTCTCTCCATCACAATATTTTTTTTCCTTATCTGGGCACTAAGGCTTGATATATTGCTGCTGTTTGACCATGCATTAAATAGATGAATGTCTGCATTCTAAACATAGTTATATATTTGCTTGTGTGCTACGCATGTTACTGGAGGCTTCCACTAGAGGTGTTCAATAAAACAAAATCTCCAAAGCTAGCCTTTAACACCTTAGCAACCATCTGGAAAGCCATGTTAGCAACACAGCAACAGCCTAACAACTAAAGGAAGCAATGCAATATTAGATACACTTGAATAGATTGACATTTCAGACATTCTTTGAATACAGTTGTCCTACACCATGTTTGAGAACTGTACTTTATCCTGACTAGAGCTTATTGTGAGTTGTATATGTAACTACCTCCACCATATTTGGGGGCTGTACTTTGGCCTGGTTCACTCTCGCTGTGAGTTTTAGATGAAACTACCTCCACCATGTTTGGAAGCTGTGCCTTATTTTGACTGTACTTTTGATGTTGAAATTGATGTCATTCAAAACAGTGCTCTACTACACAGCCAATGGTAATTATATAGTTAATATCCACACACAATAATCAAACTTTTACAGCACAAAAACATATTCAGGGTAGATATCTATAAAATATCTGTGCTATTGGTTGGGAAATTGGTAGATAGTGTTGCAATGGGGACCTGAAAAGATGACCAAAAGCATGTTCTACTGCAACCATTTTAACTAGAGAAAAGTTCTGCTTTTTTTAGGCTGTTTTTACTCCAAAATGTGTTTGATATAAGCGTACAGATCTACCCTAACCTTTCCTAAACAGGAGCTTCTGCGAGACTCCTTTGTTCCTTCTTAAATCCAAATGATCCCAACCTTAATCTTACCCATTAGCAGATCAAACATCCAGATCTGGCCTTGATGCTTCTCTCTGCACAGTCTCAGCACTGCTAATGCTGCTAACTCTAAAATGCTGCTAACACAGGCATTTTAGGTAAAATGCTTGATCTCCCTTCCACCTGAGAAGACACTTTTGGGTTGGGTTGAGAGAGTGGAACCTTCAGCCCAGAGAAAGTTTTGTGTCACGCAATCTTAGCAGCTCTGTCAGATTAGCATTAGCATGCTTTTACGGCGACTTAATGCCCCGCCACTGTAACTGATCATGCTAATAAGAGCAGCTGAGGCTCTGGCAAGGTCTTAATGGTCCTGGAAGAAGGCAGCAGGAAACCATGAGCTTAGTGAGGATCCTCTTAGCTGTGCTGTATAATGTCCTTACACTCGGTCATTAGCGGAGTATAAGCTTTCACCACTTGTTAGCTACATTAGCATTGCTTCTAATGCAGTTACACTTTTTGTTATCTGGAAAAGTGTGCTGAGGTTGGGTTTGGAGGGTCAAAACTTTAGCCAGCAGCATGTTTTTAGTTACAGGATACAGGTGACATCAGTGCAGGGCTGACAGATTAGCATTAGCAAGCTTTTGCAATGGTGCAATATACTTTGTGCTATCACAACACAATGCATGCAGCTAAAACTACTGGTAACACTACCTATGAACTCTGTATTCATAATGCATTATGAATGCATTCATAATGCACCATATGACGTGCATAATACCTTATAATGACTGTAGTAAGCCTGTATAATAATTCATAAAGTACTCACAGCAACATTCATAACACATTATAAACTAGAAGTATAAGGGTTCATAAAGAAAGGGCTCATAATATCTGTTCATAAGAACATTGTACAATGTAGGGCTGTAATGCACTATAACACAGATTTGGTATATTTTGGTATAATGCATTATAGTATGCAGCTATGATTTCTCAAATGAAGCTTTTATAAAAGTATGTAACACATTATAAAGCCTTATATACAGCCATTACTGACTTTAAGTGAAGTGAGTTTTCACATGCTTTTTAAACGTGACGTTAATTTTATTATGCATTATTGTAATGTCTTATAGAGCATTATGAGTGGTCTTCACTGGCTTTAAGTGAAGTGTGTTTTCAAATGCCTTTTCAAATGCCTACATTAAGGCATAATAACATTTACTTATAACATTTAAACACACTTCACTTAAAGACAGGAAAGAGCAGGCTTTTTAATGTATTGCGAAATTTTATAAAAAGCTTAATTTGAGAAAACGTAGCTGCATATTATAATGCATTATACCAGAATATACCAAATGTGTGTTTTAGTGCATTACAACACTACATTGTACAATGTTCTTACGAACAGATATCATAAGGCATTATAAGCCCTTTCTTTATAAATCCTTACATGTGTAGATTATAATGTGTCATGAATGTCAATGTAAGTACTTATGCACTATTATACAGGCTTATTACAGTCATTGTTAGGTATTATGCATGTCATATCGTGCATTATAAATGTATTCATAATGCATTATGGATACAGGGTTCATAGGAAGTGTTACTAAACTACTTATTTTTGGTGAAGGTAATAGAGAGCAATGAAGTCATTGAGCATCTTTTTGTACTGTTCTGTACACTCGTAATATGGACAAAAGTATTGGGACACCATTTATTCCCTGAATTAAAGGGTATTAAGGGTATTAACCATTAGAAATTAAGTGCCAATAGATCTATGTTTGCTTATCATCTCCAGAAGGTCCTATTCTATTGGCTCTACAGAGGCTAGACATATTATATTGTGCATTTTCACATTTGTGTTAGCAATGGGCACAACTCAAAGCAACTTAAATCAAATTTTGGACATAGAGTGCACACAGTTGTGTGTAGAGATGACATTAGCGTTAGCACCTTTTGGAATGACTCAATGAACTCCATGCTAACTTACTTAAGATGCTAATAAATGCATCTGAGACTCACTAGAGGCCTTAATGGTTCTGGAAGGACCCAGCAGGGAGCTGTGAACTCGGGCAAGCTGTTCTGAATAATGCCTCCGTACACAGTCACAGTCATGCTAACGCTGCTAGTGTAGACATTGCTCTTTTTTCCCATATGTGGTAGTGTAAACAGGTTGGGTGGAATGTTTTGACTCACATAATCTGAGTGAGTGACTTCAATACAGCACTGACAACACTTTGGACTTTTGGCATTAGCATTAGCAGACTAATGATGTTCCAGCAACTCACTGTACAGCATGCTAAATAAAAAAGGCTAGTGTTAGCAGCTAAGGCTTCGTAAAAAAAAAAAAATGGTTTTAATATAAGGGAGCAAACAGGCATGCTGTTAATGAGGACTCTATTTGCTGTCCTGTTAAATGTCAATGTATTCAGTTATTAGCACAGTGTTAGCACATTTCTACCACATGTTAGCATCATTAGCAATAGTGCTGATGAAGAGCTGCTCCTTTTTGCGCATCTGATATACAACAATGGCAAGAAGGACAATTCTTCAACCCACAGAATATTTTTGGTCATAAAATCTGCCTTCAACACAAAACAACACAATGAGATATTGGGATTGGCATTAGCATTAGCATTATCATAAGCAAGCTTTTCCTTTTTCAGTGTGTGGCATGTTTCCTAAAGGTCTAATAGTTCTATGTGATAGAAGTAAATATTAGAGATGCACTTCTAGCCATTAGCTGAGTGCACACATCTTATACACATTAGATGCATTTTACACCCAGTCATTAGTAGAATACAAGCTGGCATTAGCTGATAGCTACATTAGCATTGCTGCTAATAATGAGCTGCTTGTAATTCTGTTCTTCTGTGAAAGTGTAAACAGCTTGGGTGTGGCATTAACAGCATTACCAGGCCTTTCCAGCTATTCAAAATGTGTACAGCCAGTTGTGCAGGCTTTTAAATCAACCAATCAATCAATCAGTCAGTAAATCAATAAATCAATAATTTAGTCAACCTTTATTTTTACTCAGAGCAACATTCATTCTGGAATGGACCCTTGTTTTTATTTTATTTTCATTTTTTTTTTTTAAATATAGCTAAGCATTTACAATAGATTAATAAAGAAAATCTAAAATTCAAAACTGAGATTTAATCTTCGTAGACAAAGAAAAGCAATGGAGGAAGATAAGCAAGTTGAAATCCTAAAAGATAAAAAATATATAATCATAACTAGTATAGGATGATCAAATGAATATTGAATTAAAAAGAGAAACGAAGAGAAAAGTCGAATGAAAAGGTAAAAAAAATAGGTCTAGCAAAGGTTTCAAAACAAGAAAACAAAAAAGTAAATAGAAAAAAAAATCTATTTAAAACTATTGACTAAAAATAAAGGTACTGAACACAACTGAATGCAAAATAAAAATAATATGTGCTGGTTAATAATAAAAATAATAAAAATTAAACAAAAAAAAAAAACAAATATGTGGAATTTAGGTAACAGCAGTAACATACAGCTAATGCTTCCTAAATGGCTTTTATTTAAGGTAAAAAAAATACAAATTAGTCAGAACTAATATAGAACGATTAAATTATTACTTACTTAAAGAGACAAAAAAGTCAAATAAAAATGTGAAACAATAGGTGTAAAACAAAAAAAATAAAAGAAAACCAAAGAAACAGAAATTTCAAGAAAACTATAATTTAGCTAAAAACTATTGACTAAAAATTATAGTAAAATAATAATAACAGCACTGATATAGGTACGAAACTCAACTAAATGTAAAATAAAAAAAAATCAATTTTTGTTAATTCTAAAAATAAACCAGCTATAAATAAATAAAATGTATGCAACATAGGTGAAAGCAGTGAAATGCAGCTAATGCTTCTTGGAAGGCTTTTAATCCATATAGATGAAATCAGACACAAATGCATTCATGAATATTCGCCTAGCTGTCCTCTTTAATGCCTGATGCACAATATAAGCATATGTTTCTTGTTAGCTTCATTAGGAACAGAGCTAATAAAGAGTTGTCCTTTTCCCCTTCTGTGAATGTGTAAACAAATTATTTGGAATGTATTTCACAAATCACACATTATTATATTATTGTATTCTACACAACACAGTACTGTTTGACTGAAATTAGCATTAGGAAGATGCTCAGCAACTGATCAAGCTAGTAAATGCAGCTAAGGAAAGGATGTCGTTCTAGACAGGTGTTAACACAATAGAACCCATAGATAGATAGATAGATAGATAGATAGATAGATAGATAGATAGATAGATAGATAGATAGATAGATAGATAGATAGATAGATAGATAGATAGATAGATAGATAGATAGATAACGGAACAGGACCATGAGATCTCATATTCTCATAGTTATGATAAGACACTTCTTTGGTTTTGATGAAAAATGGAACCATGGTGTTCCACACCAACAATGGAATCAGGTTCGCATCTGTCTGCTCTGTATTACCTCGTAACCGTTCGATTGCTCTGGAATCTACACCCAGGTTGTGTGTGACGAAAGTGCAGACCCTCCTGGAACCCACTGATATTGCATTATAGAACCGTCAGAAATAAAAAAAGTTAACATGGGGGACAATGAAAGTAATCTGGGGCGATTTCCAGACTATTAAGAATTGTCCAAAAACAGGTGATTCTGTGGGGAACCCAACTTGGCCCTGATTGTTCTAAGATAGTTTGAGGCAGGACTGGCTGTTCAGAACAATCACAGCTAAGTTTATGTCCTACAAACACTTTTCCTCTTTTCACAATTTGGTGGGGTATCGTCTGATCGCTTGAATAAAGAAACCACAGACAGACAGACAGACAGACAGACAGACAAACAGACAGATAGATAGAGAGATAGATAGAACTGTAAAATCAGGACAGGACCATGAGATCTCATAGTCTCATAGTTATTATAAGACGCTTCCTTAGTCCTAATTTAAGCGGAAAACGAAACTAGAACTGGTATATCAGGTCCCCATCTGTCCGCTCTGTGGTACCTAGTAACTATGGCAACAAAATTTATATGCAGTTCATGGAAAACCCAACAATTGCTCTGGAATCTACACCCAGGTTGCATGTGACAGAAGTGCAAGACCTCCTGGAACCCATTGATATTGCATTATAGAACCTGAAAATCTGAACATGGAATCAATGAGAGCAATCTGAGGTGATTTTGTATTGAGAACTGCCCAAAAAGAGGTGATTCTGTGGGGAACCGAACTTAGCACTAAATGTTCTAAGATAGTTTGAGGCAGGACTGGCTGTCCAGAACAGTCACAGCTAGTTTAACGTTAGTTATATGTGCTAGAAACACTTTTATCTTTTCACCATTTGGTGGGGTGTCACCTGATCGCCCGAATTAAGAAACCACCACTGACAGACAGACAGACAGGCAGACAGACAGACAGATAGATACAAGAAGTAGTATAAGAATACATTACTTGTTAGCTCCATTAGCAATACTGCTAATGCAGAGTTTCTCTTTTTCCCATCTGTGAGACATGGAGCAGAAAACTTCACCCCACACAATGTTTTGTGTCACATAATCCGGGTGTCTTAAACATTAGCAAGCTTCGCCAGCGTCTCAGTGTGCCGCGCATGCTAACTGCACATGCTAATAGATGCAGCTGAGACTCGCCGAGGATCTAATGGTTCTTGGAGGAGACGGCGGGGAGCCGTGAACTCAGCGAGCATCCTCTTCTCAGACGAGAGCGAGCGGGGCTCCGGGGAGCGACATGGCAGGGAGATGAAGGTGACACTAATTTGTTTTCGTGTGGGGGCTCCTGCTCCTCCCACAGCACTTTGGAGCCAAGTGGGAAATGTTCTGCCCCCGGGCGAGATTCCCACTGGCTAAAGTTACCCTCCCATCACAGCCTGCCACCAGCATGATCAGCCACTAAGCAGCCTTCTGTCATCCACCGCTAACGCTAACCCGCAAACTGGGGCAGCGCTAACAGCCCCCGAGATCAAGAAGCATTAGCCGAGCGGAGTCACGTGAGCCGCTTCCCAGACTTACGCTCAGGCCTATTTTCGTAAAGCGGGTCTGACAGAAACTTTTCTTCTGATTCGGCACCTTTCAACACTATCAATAAAACTCGGGGACCTTGTTTAAGCTCTGAATGTAAAAGCTCGTTTAATGATCAGAGGCAGCCTCCTGATGGCCTGCTACCCTAAAAAACTTTTCCGCAGTGCTCCGCGGATTTCAGACTCAATAATGTCTTTACAAATGCAGCATTGAACTGTTTTTAACCTCTTTAAACAGGGCCACGGATACACCGGCACAATACCTGTCTAGCCTACCGCAAAAAGAATAATACGCGTGAAATCAAAAGCAGTGTGCTGATACGACACGCTACAGAGACAATGTGAAATGTGAGCCTCTGGTGCATCACCGGAGGGGTTTATTAAAGATGAAGGTAGAGCCACGGCCTGCTCCTGATGTATTTGTAATTTAAGACACTCAGGATCCATCAGAATAACAACAGCAGCAGCGGCTTGAAGCCCCTTCCTTGTTTGAGCCGGACTTTCAGACTATTCGGTTTGGTCCCTCAAACCATGTTCCAGAAAAAAGAAACATCAGCGGAACCATGGTTCAGTTGGTTTGCAGTGTGAAAACACTTTTTGGACTGTTCAGACTTTTAGAACAAGTACAGGAAGTTGAGTTAGTGTTAAATTTAGTCAAATGAGATTTGTGTTTTACCTGGTGTGCTAGGAACAAAAAAATAGTCCCAATACAAAAAATATCTTCAAAGAATCTTTCAGGTAAAAAGAGTTGGGGAATCAATTGATAATGAAAAATAAAGGAAATTAAATGAAAATCTAAGGACAAAAATGACACCCAAACAGTGAGGCTTAACATTGAGAGTTCTGACTAGGGCTGCAACTGTTTTGGTATTCGACTAATTTTAATATTCGGCCAATTATTTGTTTGATTAGTCAATTAGTTGCGATTATTTTTTGTTATGCCCATTTTTACTTCCTAATGAAGAGGACAGCTAAACATTTAGGCCTCAAGACCAATTTGCAGTACATTTTGATAGTTTGATGTACCTACAGCTCTGCAAAAAAATTAGACCACTTAAAAATGATGAGTTTCTTTGGTTTTAACAAATGGAAAACAGTGCAGCCCTAGTTCTGACTATGCAAGTTAACTTTCTGAAATTCCTGCCTTGCCTTTGGTCAGAAAGCTCTTCTAGTTAGTTACTGGACCCATACTGATCTAAGTGTGTTTTGAAGCTCTCAGCCAGCGGGTCTAAGCCTCCCCCTGTCTAAACTTCAGACTGCTCCAGCTGAGCTTTTATGGCTGAACTAACAGACCTCATCAACTGCCGTTCCACCAATCACAAGGGAGTGGTATACATTTCTTGAGGTCAGCCTGACATAAGATGATGACTGGTCTCAACTTGTTTAATTAGCCTGTTATAATCTTAAAAAAGGTGCCATAGTTCGCTCATAAAGCTCAAATATCTCATTGCAAATAAATAAGAAAAAATATTATAAGAAAAACTCCACAGTCAGTCTATCGTCACCCACTAAACAGTAGAAGAAAAAAATAAAATAAATGAGCAGAGTTAATTTCACCAAAGCAGCCAATTACACCAGTGATTCCTCTATCTACTGTAACTGTAGATTCATCTGTTTTTCAGTGTGAAACCAAAACTAGCTGGACCAAACATATTCTATTCAATGTAACAATCAATGATTCATCAACATCAACCCTGCTTTCGACTCCAGGACTTCCAGGTGTGACAAATGTCCTTATAGAGCAGAGGTGGGCAATGATGACCCAGCCAATGAATTCCAGCAGATTTAGCTGATTATTTCTCTGCTTGTTAGCTTGGTAATGCTGGGTTCTGTTCATATTACACAACTTTCAGAGTGGTCAGATATTTGTACTCTCCACACTACTCTATTCTACATGCAGGTTCATGAATTATGAGATCTGTTCAATCTGACTGCTTTATAAAATCATGTTTTGGACATTATTATTTTTTATTTTTTTGGTTTCAAAATGAAATGCTGTAAAAAAAAAAAAACAAGCAACACGAGTTGGCTGAGCAGTGATTTGAAGCAAAATCATTCTAAACTAAAGAAAAAAAGAAACAAATATGGATGTGAAAATTAATAAAGATACCAAGGTTTGTTGATGTTGTACAACTATAGCTATCAGCTTATCAGCTTTCTCTTCACACCATGTCCTGCTCTCTCATTGACTGGAGCTAGTCACTGCACTAACCTCCAGCCTGAACAATTTTTTATATGCTACAGAATTTAGATTTTTGGAGCTAAGCATATGACAATGAGCCTGAATCCAGTGATTAGGAGCTATGTCCCAATATTTTTTCTTCAGATAGTGTATGTTGTTGGTATTAAGTCATGATTTAAAGTGATATTCAGTGTCTGTCTAATGCTGGAGTTATTAATGGATTAACATATGGTGTACCTTTAATTCCAATGCATAATTCAACATCTACAACACTGGGTTTTGATGTCAACTTTATTCATTTGCGAATAAATTCAAAAGAAAAAAAGAAAAGAGTTCCAAACTGGTTAGACAGAGATCTCCATAACCCCCCCCCCCCAAAAAAAAAAAAAAAAAAACTGATTTAATAACAGCACTCAAGTCGACTTGTGGAGATTGACTTCGCTAATCATTGATTTCCTGCACATGCAGAAAGCCTAGTCATGGGCAAATTGCAGTGACTCACCATTGGAAATCTATTCAGTCTTTGTTTGAATCTCAATGAATGCACTAGTGCATAAAATTGGATAATTCTTAATGTTTCTATTTATATCTTTGAGGTAATACAGAACAGTTAAGGAACTCCTCTTGTGCCTCTCATCTACACTATTTGTAGCTGAGGTATTTGTTTCATCTGCCTATCATTAGCAATTGGTGGATTCGTCCGTGCATCCAGCTGTTTTGTATAGGAAACTGACCAATGGGCTCTTAGGAAATCAAAAAGGACCCTACTCTCTTGGATAATTGTAGAATGACGTAAAATGCAGTCTTCCAATTAAAATACATTCTAAAAATAAAAAAAAAAAACTTTGGTTAATGTTTTTGTCCCTGTTCCCTTGTCCAGTCCAGTCCAGTCACCAGTCATGCCCCATGTCCAGTCACAGACCCCTGTCCAGTCCCCCGTCCAGTCTCCTGTCTTGTCCAGTGTACAGTCTAATGTCCAGTCTCCGTTCATGTCCAAGGTCCAGTCTCCTTTCTTTGTCCAGTCTCCTGTCCGGTCTTTAGTTCAGTCTCCTGTTCTGCCCCATGTTAAGTCCCCTGTCTCGTCTCTTGTGTTTCCCGGCCTCTCCCCGCCGCCGGCCCCTGGGGTTCGTTTTTACGCGCCTCGGGAGCTGCGCGTTTAGGGAGGGGCTTCTGTCACGGTCTCGCTCTGTTCCCCTGTGTTTCTCCTGTAATTTTCCGTCACGTGTGTCTAATTTGTAGCTCCGCCCCTCGTTACCTGTCTTCCCAGGTGTTCATTGTTTCATGTTTAGTATAAATAGTACCTGTTAGTCTACGTTTGTGGTCGGTCTTTGCACCTTCCTACATTGTCTGTCTCGTCACGTCTTAGCTTAGTTTTGCCACGTATCCTATTTGCTCTTCTCCACGTTTCTAGTTCTTTGTTTAGTTTGTATTATTTGTTTATATCTCTTGTTTGTTTATATTCCTTGTTTTGTACATATTTACGTATTTATCCTTTGTATATATATATCCCTAGCCCTGTTTTGTACTTATCTGTTTAGTTTAGCTCTTTGTTTGTTTTCCCTGTTTGTTTATGTATATATATTTATTCGTTATTCCCCTGTTTGTTTATTTGTTTACTTATTATTCATTAAAGTCTGTCTTACCCGCTTTTACGTCTGCCTCCCGTCTGGTCCCGCGTTACACCTATAAATAACAAAATCACCTAACAGCTAACACCTCACACCTTTTGGAATACGAATTTACTGGATAAATGTCTATGTATTTTTATGTCAGTTGGCATAAAGCACTTGACAATGAAACTAAAACACCTGTCATTTTAGTGTGGGAGGTTTCATGGCTAAATTGGAGCAGCCTGGTGACCAATCTTCATTATTTGCACATTGCACCAGGAAGAGCAGAGTGTGAAGTTTCAATTAGCAGGTTAAGAGCACAGTTTTGCTCAAAATATTGCAATGCACACAACATTATGGGTGAAATATCAGAGTTCTCAAGAGGACAAATTGTTGGTGCACGTCTTGCTGGCATATCTGTGACCAAGACAGCAAGACTTTGTGATGCATCAAGAGCCACGGTATCCAGGGTAATGTTAGCATGCCACCAAGAAGGACAAACCACATCCAACAGGATTAACTGTGGAAACAAGAGGAAGCTGTCTGAAAGGGATGTATTAAAAAAAACATAAAACCAGGGCTGCCTAAATCACGGCACCTCAACTCTCCTGTTTCCACTAGAACTGTCTGTAGGTACAATAAATTATTATGGTCTAAAACCAGGTGTTTCAGTTTCATTCTTCAACCCCTGTAGGTGTCGTATAGCTTTATCATTGCAACACAAACGAAATGCAAACAATCTGCATTTAAAGCTAAAGAGACCATCCTCCACCCTATTTCTTTCTGCACATGCTGATGCTAGCCAGTGGAAGGTCTTTGTGCTGGGCTGGCGTGGTGTTGGCAGTGTTTGAATGTTGACATGCTGTGTGGAGAGCAGAAGCTGGAGGCTGCTGGCCCTTCCTGGCCTCTGTTAGCACTCAGGACGTGTCGCCCCAGCAGGGCGGCGGATGCATAATTGACCTGCGCAGGGACCATTTTCCTCATTTGATTACAGCCACATTAAGCAGATCAGACAAGCCACGCTGGCCTTGTTGCCCCTGGAAACCGTGGTGGGAATACAAGTTCGGAGTCCGCGCGGGCATCGCCGGGCTATTCGACTGTGCCAAGGCTGACTGGGAGGGTGAGGAGGAGGGGGAGGGGATGAGTTGGGGTGCACAACCAGGGTCAATCGCTCTCGATGTGGCATTTGCAGTACGGGTCTAAATGAAAGCTTATTGGCTGAGCTGTATCTGCCAGCCGCTCCATTATGATGAGAGGCTCTCGCGCCGGCGGAACGGCGGTTCTAATCACGGCCACAATAACGCAAACTGCCAGCTGTAATTGCAATATGGCGTGGTGGGAACAATAACAAGGAAGACTCGAAAAGATGTTTGCGCGAAACACTTAGCAAACAAACTGCCTTCATTTGGACGAGAGAGAGTTTGTGAGTCCAAACTCAAACTCGGATGCACTTTTGACCCACTCTTGCTGCGGTCGCGCTCAAATATCGGTATTTACATCGCAGTCGGAAGCAATTAATTAGACGTGTGCGCTTTGCGGGGCATTCAGTTTGGTTGGAGTTCAGTTTCCACTGTGCTTACATAAAAAAAAATAATAATTAACTTTTTTTTTAAATATAATATTTATTGTAGACTTACTTAATTGCTTCATTTAAAATATACCAAATGTATTAGATTAGTATAGTTTTTGAATATGGAATGGTTTAGTAATCCTAGGCTTGGAATTAGGAGTTGGGTTTAAATCCAGGAACAAGACAAATAGTAGTGTTAGGTAAGGTTTTGCATTAAAAGTTACTGTCAAGGGTCACAAGGTTACTCTAGGGACAAAAGTATTGGGCCATCTGCTCAACCTTTGTTTTTTTGTTGTGAAAGCAAGTCTATTAAAAATAGTTTTTCCTGAAAATATTAGTAAGTTTTGTAACAGACATCTTCTTTTTAAATCATAATTATTGATCCCTCCTCCATATATCTATTTTACTCTTGGTCTAGCATGATTATGTCTATTGATTTCCTATTGCTACACTGTAAACTCATAATTAGCTTAAACTCAAATGAAATAGGTCTGTTTGCATAAAATTGGATATTTCTAAATATTACTATTACTATTGGTTTGAGTTAGCTGAACATTTCTGAACAATTAGCTGAACAGTCTTTGAGTTTAACCAACTTATATAGTAACTTAGTTTAGTCTGTTGCCATTGGCAGCTTCTTTTCCATGCGTTCTGGTACAATCTATTTGCATACGAAGTGTGTCCCCCATCAATGTTGTTTCTATTTGCTGCATTACAGTTACTGACCCTGCCTGTCCCTTACTACTCCTGTAAGCCTATCCTCTTTATAAATAAACTGTGTGTTTGGTATCTGTCTGAGTGTCTGGTCAGCATGACATTATCTCTTCAAAAAATGCACAAAATGCAGTAACTAAATGTTTTTTGATAAGCTTTTTTATGGTAAGAATAGATGTTACAAAAAGGCAATGAAAGTGTGAAGCAGCAACAAATGTTAAAAAAAAAAAATAGAATTATATTCAATTTACCAAGGCCTTTTTTTCTTGTAAAGCAAAGACTGGATTAGTTTCTGAAGTGGATATTCATATTCAAAGGGCTGGGTATTGAAATCCAGAGGGCTGGATGTGCTCCGTGGGTCATACAGTGTCCAGGTCTTTTGCTATAAACATTCAGCAATGGGTGCAACTGTAAAAAAGTAGCTGAATGCTTTTCTTTAGTGGAGGTGTCCAAAAACTTTAGTGTGCATGCTGTATGCCCTTTAAAAAAAGAGATATTTGAGCATTCTTTAACAATAGTAGTTGTTCTATACAAATCATCACAACTCGAAGTGCAATTCAGAGGCTTTGATAGTATGTTTGCCTGCTGAAAACATTCTTTACTTGGTGGGAAAGAAAAAAATAAAAACCCCATAGGTGGTTCAATAAAGCATCAACGGTTTCGCTATTGTTACAGGTCAAAAATCTCCTTTTTCTGCACTATATAAAAGGATTTTCACTTAGTGTAGTACTGACACAGACTCTTTGACTCTTTAAAGAACTGTTACAGAGAAGGACCAGTTAACCTTCCAAAGAACCAATTCATTTAAATGGCTTTTTCAGTCATAGATCTATACAGCACAGTAGATTTACTGAAGAACCATTGAAAAACTTTATAAAGCCACTTTATAAACCCATTTTTAAGGTTGAAAATCTCCATAAAAAAGGCTCTTACCAATAGAACGGAATGTTCTGGAGTAGCCATGAGCACATGACCCTAAGGTCGCCGTGCCCAAAGCCAAGCATTGGCTAGGAGTGTACAAAAGCCCCCCCAGCACTGGGCTGTGTTCTCTAGAGTGATGCATGACCTTAATAATGCTTTAACACCCAGAGCAAATTCCGGGAATATTATATATATGTTCCCTACAAATGTATAAATATGCACCTTTGCTATTTACTGTAGGCTCCATGCAATCCATTGGACAATTACAGGTCAGTAGGAGTAATTGATCGCTCCATTCCTCCCAGGAACAGAAAAGCCTCAGCCTTGTGTTCAGACCTGCATTTCAGCATCAATCTCCAAGCTGGGATAGACCTTTTAAACGTGTCACATGAGCTTTTAGCACTGCAACTGCCAGATTAATATATTTAGCAGAGAATTATAGCAGATCAGCCTCATGCAGAAGTGTCATATGTTCTTTAAGCTAAAGCCCGTCACCACGCTCTAAATACACCCGCAAAGTCCGCAAATATAGACTCACTCTAGTCACAGAGATTAATATTCAATTCTCTGTCTATAGAGGACAGTAACAGTGTGGTGTACACACTTACTAAAAAAATCTAACATTTCAGCATGTTCGGGTTTTACCACTTCATTCCTATAGTGAAACATAAATATTCTGTACTAATCACCATATGAAAACAAACACATGTGAGTGGATTATACTGGTCTGAATTAACTTGTAGCTTTTTCATTTGGGGGGTGTTGGGTTTAGCTTGGTTTGTTTTGGTTTGGGTTAGTTTGGTTTGTTTTGAAGTGGATTTGATTTGGATTGAGTTGGGTTGGGGTTGGGCTTGGTTTGGTTTAGTGTGGTGTGATTTGGTTTGAATCAGGTTGGGTTTCAGTTTGGATAGCTTTGGTTTGGTTTGGTTTGAGTTGTTTTGGGTTTGGGTTTCATTTGAGTTTGGATAGGTTTGGTTAGATGTGGTTCGAGTTGGTTTGGGATTGGTTTGGCTTGAGGTTTTATTTGAGTTTGCATTGGTTTGGTATGGTAAGGTTTCAGTAGCCTTTGGGTTTGGTTTGGTTCGCTTTGGTGTGTTTTGGTTTGAGTTGGGTTTGGGTTTCATTTGAGTTTGGGTTGGTTTGGTGTGGTTAGACTTTGTTTTGGGTTTGAGCTTGGTTTGGCTTAGTGTGGTGTGATTTGGTTTGAGTTGGGTTGGGTTTGGGTTTCATTTGAGTTTGGATAGGTTTGGTTTGATGTTGTTAGACTTGGTTTGGGTTTGGGCTTGGTTTGGCTTAGTGTGGTGTGGTGTGCTTTGAGTTGGTTTGGGAAGGGTTGTGTTTGGTTTGGGTTAGTTTGGAATGGGTTTGGGTGTGTTGAGTTTGTGTTGGGGTTGGGGTTGGCATTGGTGTGGGTTTTGTTTCAGTTTGGTATTGTGTGGTTTGGTGATCTCTAAATAAAAATGCCTTTAATCATCAGTCAAATCAGTCATAATCGTTTACCTCTTCTCATGCATGACACTAATTAAAGAAACCATAAAGTGTCACTGTGAAATGTTGTGATGTTTCTTAAATGAGTCTTAGACAAAGATCAAATCCTATTTCTGAAGTAGATCATGCAGAAAGTCAGGGCTTTCTGCTTAGTTTACAAATATGTCTATGCCAATCTATGTTAAAGTATCTAGATATATCTTTTATAATGAATTGTGTTGCTGCGAGGTGAACACCTACAGCTGACACAGAGATTAAAAAGCACACTGCAACATGTTTTTCATAAAAAAACATTGTTAATACTGTGCTTTCTTTTGGAGATGGTAGAAACAGGTTTAAGGTCACCATGCCCACTCAAACGCCTAAGATCTCTAAATTAATAAGCAATTAATAAGATCTCTAAAGTAATTAAGCACTATTGAGCATATTTGGAATAGGGCGTGTTTTCTCTAGATGACCAGCTGGATTAATGCACTGAATTGTTGTAGCTAGGTTGCTACTTCCTCATATTTGGTAGAAAGATTATTGCGGTAGAAAAGTTAAAAGTTAAGATAAGTAGATCATTGTAATGTCAAGTCATTAAATACAATAAACAGTGAATCATAAACAGATCTGTCTTTTTTTTTCTTCTTATGCTGTTAATATAACATATGTGTAGCCATATTATCAACCGGTTCAAAAAAGTGGCAGTAACTGTTCTAGTTTGTTACTAGCTTTGACTGACAGGCAAGTAGCTAACATGAACATCATTCATATATGTTGTTGCTAGCCTACCTGTTGCTAAATTAAACCATCTGTGCAAGACACACAAGCTTAATTCATACAATGTAAATGATCACTTACTGCTCTCTCATTTTCTGCTTTGGGATTGCTTGAGTTTCATATTTTGCCGACTGCAGGATTGACAAGCCTGACTGGATGGACTGTCAGCAACTAGTGGGAGGGGTCACTTTAAGGGGGATTTGGATAACAGAATTTAGGGGCACTCCCACATTTTGATCTTGCATTCAGTTCATAAACAGTCATTGTCTGGGCAATTGATTCGTTCTCTTGTCTTGTTGCATGAGACCTGCTCTTTGGGATAAATTGGAGTGAGGAAGCTAGATTAAAATACTTTGGGATTAATTGAAGTCAAGTGGCTAAACTGAAGATCTTAAATGAGAAATGATGCTACATTAAACATTATGCTGAGTATAGTGGTGAAGTGATGAAGGTACATTGAGCATGTTTGGGATTAGTTGAAATAATGAAGCTACAATATATAATATATAATTTTGAATCACAAAGTTTAGTAGAACATTTATGATCAATTTGTGATCCAGACTTAATCATCCAACACTGGTACCACACCCACTTACAATCATTCACCGTAGAAGCTATTAATGGGGAAGTGGGGGCAAACTTCTGGCTAATACCCCTTTATTTCAGGAGAAACACTGGAGGAGCAGGTGTCTGAGCAGTTTCGGACATGCTGTTTATTTGTCTATATTGGCCTTTTGGACCAAAACGGAAGATAGCCGCATGTTGTGATACCCCACACGCAGTAGGTTCTGCCAGGTTAAACGGTTGCGCCAATGTGAAGCGAGAGCACATGCCATCACCGCAGACTCCTGGCCTTTGTGTTGTGAATTAATCCGTGCCAGTCTGCCGGTGCCAGCGTGTGTGTATTAGCACTTCAGAGGCGATTGTGAGCCCGGGTTAAATGCAGAGAGCCGCTGTTTGATCCACACTGAGTCCGGCGCACTCTCTCCAGGATTTCCTGGTGACACAGGCTCCGTCACGCTCTGTGGAAAGGTCACGTTGATTGATTTCTAATAAAAGTGCTTCCTGTGGGTCATCATCTGGCTCAGGCCTGGCCTTTCCACTGGGGAGGAGGGCCTGGGGACCGGTGGAAAACCAGCGTTTCTGAGAGCTCGCGGTCAGCACCAGCGGTCGGTTATGGGTTGGATAATCATATTTTACCTTCTGAAACCTGTTGAGATTTTTTTTTTATGCCATGGTTTAAGTTTAAGACGCATTACACAGCAAATGTCAACATAAATGGTCCAGATAGACTTTTTATTTATTGCGACATGAGTTCATTTAGCTGCTTTTTGAAGACACAGACTATATAATACTCTCCATAGACAAGAACTGAAAAATTGAACAGGATACTCTGAAGACTATAAAACTCACAATGTGTAATGTATAAAAACTGTGTTATTTGGAATTATAGAAGTATTGGAAATCCATTCTAGCTAGGCCTAGATACAAATATTTAGCGTATTAGTATGATGCAGTCTATGTCATTTTTATGGGTATGCTACCTGAGATTCAACAATTTGCCACTGTGTTTATTAAATATATGAGTTTAAGAGACGAAGACCAAGTTCCATCTGTATCCAGCACTCTTTGTCTTTGTCTGTTTTCCTCACCTTTTCACAATATGATTTTTTTCTTTATTTTATATACACTTTCATATAAGTAGAGCTGTTCTAGTTCAGTCTGGACATGGATCCACCTGAAAGCAACTTTTCAGAGACGAAAATCAACTAGCAAAAGTAAAGGCAGCATTCGGACTCTGAGTCTGCGCTTGTTAGCCTTTGTTGTCTCAGTATGTCAAGGTCCTGTGATACTGTACATTCTTTCTGAATAGCCATTCTGTTCTGTACCATTCAGGACGTGCAGTCTGGCAACCAGCCATATTGTACAGTACTCTGTACACATATTTATACCAGCATTCTTTTTACAATTTTAAATCTAAAGGAATTAAAACTCAGCGACATTCAGTGTAACTGTACACTGCACTTTGAAATCCAGCGTTAAAGTGTTTAAGGGGGTTTTCACAACAGTAGTTCGTTTCTCTGGTCCGAATCACAATTAATGAGTTTGTTCAATTGGAGTGTTTTCTCAATATGTTCGGTTTGGTTTCACACCTGCCGAAACGAACTGTATCAGGAGTGCAAATGAAAAAAAAGTCTCTTTTAACTGGATCAAATAGTGCTGTTGTAAAAATGTGCTAAGATATCACAATATTACAATTGTCTGGGCATAGGCTAATGTCATGGTTTAAAAATGGTGAACCTGCCCTTGGTGCTTTGTTCGCGTAACATTTAAGCAGTTGAGATTTTCTTTGAGTTGATATCGTCGCTGTCCTATGAAAAACACTTATCTCCATTTTTGTCGATTTTTAGTTTACTACATAATTTGAACAGACAAACGGTCCCTCACACTGTGCCAAAATTTCTTGATGAACGGACCAATAGAAACTCTTCAAAATGACCTGAAATGAACTCTTTTTACATTGACTTCCATTGAAAGTTTGCAAGGGTTTTTCTCGCTCCTGTAAAGTTGCTGTTTTGGAGATAAGTGTTTTTCATTGGACAGCGACGATATGTTCTTTTGTTTGTTTGTTTGTTTTTATTTTTTTTTCTCCCAATTTCTCCCCAATTTAGATCACCCAATTACCCAACCCACTCATTAGGACTCACTCATTCACTAGTGATGCCCCAACTCCAGGAGGGTGAAGACTAGCACATGCCTCCTTCAACACATGTCACACGACACATGAGCACCATCTACCCACCCAGAGAGAGCGAGGCCAATTGTGCTGTCTCAGGGCTCCGGCAGCTGATGGCAAGCTACATGAACAGGATTCGAACCGGCAATCTCCTGATCATAGTGGCAGCGCTTAGCCCTGTGGACCACTCTGAGCCTAAGTTCAGAGGTTCTTTGAGTTCTTTGAAATGGTGAAGCAACATTTTACACCGGTTGGCCAAAAATGTTTTTTTTTTGGCTAGTAATAATGCTGCATTTCATTTATCTCCTATATATCTACAGGATGTTGGAGTATTTCTGAATTCTGGTAGAACATTCAGATATCTGATATCACTGTTAGCACTGTCCCAAGTTTTTAGCATTGGTAGTAATTTCAGTTGATCACAACACATTATACAGTAATCAAACACCAATAAAAATATGTGCACAAATGGAATTCAGACCACTGCTGGTACTAATGGTTTGTGGTCTAATGACCTTATTTGCTGTTTTTTGGTACATTTTTCTTGTTCAGTGAAATAAGTATAGTCTGTTTTGGGCTTGAACCAGTACAGTACAGTACGGTCCGGTATGGAATGGCAAAGAGCCGGATGTGGCCCCCAGGTCTGGTCTATGGTCTTTGCTAGCTGAACTTAAACTTTCAATACAATTCCAGGAACTGGAAACAGAAGTCAAGGCTACATTCAGATTCGGCTGGTGCTGGATTGTCATTGTTAGCTTGGTACATACATCAAGGCCCTGCAATACTGTACATTCTTTCCATTCAGTCATTCTATACCATTCCATATTTGCGGTCTCCTATATCTATCTTTGTCCCAGCATTCTTTTATTACAATCAAAAAGCCAAAGGAATTTAAACTCATCGTCACGCATAACTCGGCGTAAATGTATCGCTTCAAAATCCCGTGTTAAACTGTTTAAACAATCACAGCTACAACCGCCTGGCATCGCCAGCCAGCACACCTCACCCCTACACAAACGTCTTATTTACATTTCAGTCTTATTTACAGTACATGCCCTGCAATGACTAATTATTGCCGAACGATTGTTTCATCTGCATAATGTGCAGAACAAAAGGCAGAATAGCAGGATTAGACGGTGTGACTTTAGAGCAGAGGAGCGTTCGTGAGGCTCCAGAGGAGGAAAAGAAAAAAAAAATCCCTGAATCCCTCGGCGTGAGCGACAGACGACTCTATTAACAGAAGGAGGTATAAGCGTGAAGCTTCAGACTAATCTCTCGGGCGAATCTAATGCATTAATTTATGCTCACATAAAATCCGAATATTTCTCGCCTTTTGAGATGAAAACAAAGTGATGCTCCACAAACAAATGATTAAGAGACGAGATTAAATTGTCTTAATTGCGTTTTGGGTTGTTTTGAGGGCAATTTAGCATAAAATGATCTGTTTATGTGGAATTTTTGACACCACATTAGACATCAGTCATCGGAGCAGCTAAACGCCTGATGTTTGACTGAAAGCGGCTGAATGCAGAAAACAGCAGGCCGGCAATGAAGCCCACTTATAGGCTACAGTCACAGAGTTGATAAAAGTGGGTGGGTTCTGTTTTTTTTTCACCAAATCTGATGTTTTATTCTGTTCACACTGATTCTTTTAATGTGAACTACAGTATATCCTACATTGTTCTGAACAGTTCATGCTCCTAAACTGCTCATGTGCAAAAGAGCAGCGCTTCACGTGAAGTTTCGGTTTCATCTTCTCCAACATCACATATAATAATAATAATAATAATAATAATAATAATAATAATAATAATAATAACAACAAAATGATCTGATAAAATCTGAAAAGTGCCTGCATTTGTTTTTTTGTTTTTAGAATATTTTAACCACTAGATGTTCAATTTAATAATTTTAAGGGTTTTTTTATTATTAATTTTGTAAAGGCTTCTAAGTGAAATTAATTGATAAAATTGCCACTGAATTAATTAATATTAGAGTGAAAAGCCTTAAAATTTGGGTATGTAATTTCAGGTGGAAATTGGTAAAATTAGCCTTGAAGCTTACGAGGATAAGAGACGAGATTGAATTGTCTTAATTGTGTTTCAGGTTTGGGTTTGTTTTGAGGGCAATTTAGCACAAAATGATCTGTTTATTTTGTTCACACTGATTCTTTAATGTGAACTACAGTATATCCTACATTGTTCTGAACAGTTCATGCTCCTAAACCGAGGTTCATATGCAAAAGAGCAGCGCTTCATGTGAAGTTTCGGTTTCATCTTATCTATATCAAACAGTTCCAGTGTCTAAAGCTATGTAATCTGCAGTTCTAGTGCCTGCCATGCCTGCTAAGTGTAATTTACCTTGAAACTGGTATGAAATTAGAACTAAATTAGTATTATTTGTAAACTGATTGATGTTTTACTCTAGGAGATTTGGAGTAGGAGGTTGCTTTTGAATGCCTACACCTGTATGAATCAAGAAGAAATCAGACAAGAATAAAATGTCTTAATTGTGTTTTCTTTTATTTTTTATGGTTTTGAGGGCTGATTTGAGGGCGATATTGCACAAAAAATATCTGTTTATGTGGAAATGTTGACCCTGCATTAGGCGTCAGTCTTTAGAGCAGCTAAAGGCCTGAAGTTTGACTGAAAGCAGCTCACGCATAGGCTACGTTCACATAGCTAATAAAAGTGAGCCAAATCTGATATTTTTTTAATTCTGCTCACACTGATTCTTTAATGTGAACATAAGGTTGAACAATTCATGCTCCTGAACTGATGCTCATAGGCTAAAGAGCAGCGCTTCACATAAAGTTTCGGTTTCATCTTCTCAAGCATCACAGTAGTCTACAGCTAATCTGCAGTTCCAGTGTCTGCTATGCCTGCTAAGTCTAATTTACTGGTATGAAATAAGAAATAACCTATTATTATTTGTAAATTTATTGATGTTTTACTCTAGGAGATGTTGGTTTTGAATGCCCACACCTGTATAAATCAAGAAGAAATCAGAATATTTGCACCTTTTGAGATGAAAACAAAGAGGTGCTCCACAAACAAATGATTAACCCTTGTGTGGTTTTCATTTTTCATCAAATGATAGAAAAAAAATATTGTCTTAATTGTGATTTTTTTGGGTGGTTTTGAGGGCTGGTTTGAGGGCGATATAGCACAAATCTGTTTATGTGGAAATGTTGACCCCACATTAGGCGTCAGTAATTAGAGCAGCTAAAGGCCTGAAGTTTGACTGAAAGCGGGAAACGGCAGGCCAGCGCTGAAACCCACTTAAAGACTGATCTCCTGTTTAAAGCGAATCTGCTGCAGGATTACACCGGCTAAGGCCGAAAGGCCATCTGCTTTTTATCAGGCTGGAAGAGGGAAGACAGAATAGTAATCAAAAGAGCGGCAGAGGGGGAGAGTCTGGTTATTATTATCATTAAAATAAGGATTGGAGATAAAGCAGGATGAGTTCTGGGGATTGGAGGAGATCGTGGTGCAGGATTACCTCTAGTGCTGTAGAGGATTACTAACACAAAGTTATGTTACTGCAAGAGGGTGGAACACACACACACAGACACACACACACACACACACATTTATATATAGAGTACTGTAAAAAAAAAAATGTTTGACCCCCTACAAATTTTGTTTGTTTTTGCTTTTTTTTAATTCATCATACTTATATTTTTTTTAGATTAAAAACACTTCCAGATGAATTTAACCTAAGTAAACATAATAACATTTTTTTTTTATTATAATTTTATTTATTAATGAAAAAAAAAAACTATTGAAACCAATCAAGCTCTATGTGAAAATTATTTCCCCCAAAACCTAATAACTTGGTTGTGCCACCCTTGGCAGCAACAACTACAATCAAGCTTTTGCGATAACTGGCAATCAGTCTTTTACATCTCTGTGGAGAAATTTTGATCCATTCTTTTTTGCACAATTGTTTTAATTCAGTTACATTGGGAGACTTATTAAGCATAAACGGCCTGTGTAACTCATCTTAATCAGACTTTCACTTCACTTTCATGGTTCCATCAAATACAGCAAGTTTTCATATCGTCGCTGTCCAATGAAAAACACTTATCTCCAAAAAGAGCAACTTTACAAGAGAGAGAAAAAAACCTTGTAAACTTTCAATGGAAGTCAATGTAAAAAGAGTTTATTTTAGGTCATTTTGAAGAGTTTCTATTGGTCCGTTCATCAAGAAATTTTGGCACAGTGTAAGGGACAGTTTGTCTGTTCAAATTATGTAGTAAACTAAAAATCGACAAAATAGGAGATAAGTGTATACACATATTGTCTAAGATGTTATTGCATAAAAATAGGTGCACCCAGGAAGAAAAGTGTGGAATGCATACAGACATAGTGTGTAAATCATGTTTATTGCATGTTAATTACATGTTTATTGCATGTGTAACAGAGTTGTTGAGGTTCTTAATGGAGTTCTGACATAATCCATCCAATGCAGCTCTAATATTCTCACACAGTTCCTGCTGATTTTATGGTAGGGTTGGTCGGGAGTGTCGATAAAGCGTCTATTAGCATCCCACACACTTTTAATCAGGGAGAGGTCGGGTGATTTTAGGCAGCTAAACATGGTATAGTATCTATAGTGTCTTTAAGACAAGCTTTTGAGACAGCAGCAGTATGTTCACGAGCATTGTCCTATTGAAATAGTGCACTGGAGTGTGTGTTCAGAAAAAGTAGAGCCACTGGTTGCAATTTTAATTCCTATGGATTGATTCCATCTGTGTTTGATGAGTATTTGTAGAAATATATTTAATTTATATAATACAAAAAGAGATAATCACTTCATTTTCTTAAAAGAAATGAAAGATAAATATAGAAAAAGCTTAAAGAGAGAGAGAAAAAAGGGAGGAAAAGGAAAGAGATCGTGCTTTTGAAATGAAAATGAGCGAGGGAGAGAATGAGTGAGATAGAGAGAGAGAGAGAGAGAGAGGAGCAGCTGTACGCTCTACCCTAAAATGCCTGAAGTTATTGAGAGGGATTTTAGTTAATGATTCAATCTGCTCACCGTGCAAACGATTACAATCTGCAAATGTGATATTACAGCTGCTGGCACTCCAGTGTTTATAAAAGAGGAAACCATCAAGAGGGCCTGAGAGAGAGAGAGAGAGAGAGATTATAAGAGTGAGAGAGAGAGAGAAATATATATAGAGAGAAACACAAAGCAAGAATGATACAAAAGAGAAAAAGAGACAGAAAATATATAGAGTAGGAGAGAGAGAGTATAAGAAGTCTTAAAGAGAGAGAGAAAACATTGAGAGATGTAGATAAAGAGAGATAGAGAGACAGAAAAAGAGAGAAGACAGATGGAGAGTGAGAGTATAAGAGTGAGAGAGAGTGTGAGAAAAAGAAAAGGTGAGATAATAATACGAAGAGACAGAAAAAGAAAAGGCAAATGGATAGGGAGTATAAGAGTGAGTGCAAGGGAGAGAAAGAGGGGAAACAAGAGTGAAATAGAACAAGAGAGAGAGAGTGTGTGAGAGAGAGAGAGATAGAAATCATAGAGAGAGAGAGAAGCTTTGATCACAGCTTTGGCAATACAAATGTGAATATTTGTCATGCTAATAAAGCAACTTTGAATTGAATTGAATTGAATTAAGAAGACAGATGGACATAGAGAGTGTGTGAAGAATAAGAGAGTGTGCGAAAAAGAGAGGACAAGACAAGTAAAAGGGAGAGAGACAGTAAAGGGGAGAGACGAATGATGGAGAGTAAGAGTACAGGGAGAGAGAGAGAGAGAGAGAGAGAGAGAGAGAGAGAGAGAGAGAGAAAGAGGGGGGCAAGAGAGACAAAAGGAGTGATACAAAAGAGAGAGAAAAAAAGAGAGAGAATACAAATGGACAGAGTATAAAAATAAGAGAGGATGAGAGAGTATATATGTAATCTTTCTTTTAATTATTTATTATTAATTATTATTATTATTGTTTGTTTTCTGTTTTATGCTTTGGCAATAGTGTTGACTTTTACATTCATGCCAATAAAGCACTGTTGAATTGAAAAATTGAGTAAAAGAGACAGACATAGACAGAGAGTGAAGACAGATGGAGAGTGAGAGTATAAGAGTGAGAGGGTGCATAAAAGAGAGAGGGTGAGAGTGATATGAAGAGAGAAAAAAAAATACAGAGAGAGAGGAAAGGCAGATGGATAGGGACTATAAGAGTGAGTGAGAGAGTGAAATAGAAAAAGAGAATAAAAGAGAGAGAGAGAGAGGCAGAGCGAGAGAGAGAGAGGATGAAAGAGTAAGAGAGACAGAGATAAAGTGAGTGAGAGAGAAGACAGATGGAGAGAGAGAATACAAAAATAGAGAGGGTGAGATAAATGAAAAGAGAAAAAACAAAAAGAGCAACAGAGAGAAAAGATAGATAGAGAGAGAGAGAAAGAGAGAAGCAGATGGATAAAGGGTATAAGAGTAAGTGTGAGAGAGCAAGAGAGAGAGATAGAAAAATAGAATAAAAGAGAAAGAGTATAAGAGTGAGTGAGAGAGTGAAATAGAAAAAGAGAAAAAAGGAGAAAGAGAGAGAAAAGATATAGAGACAAAGAGAGAAAGAGAGGCAGAGTAAGAGAGAGAAAAAAGACAAATGGACAGAGAGAGTATAAGAGTGAGCGACAGTGCAAGGAAGGAGAGAGGATGAAAGAGTAAGAGAGACAGAGATAAAGTGAGTGTGAGAGAAGACAGATGGAGAGAGAGAATACAAAAATAGAGAGGGTGAGATAAATGAAGAGAGAAAAAAAACAAAAAGCGCAACAGAGAGAAAAGATAGAGAGAGAGAGAAAAGCAGATGGATAAAGGGTATAAGAGTGAGTGAGAGAGCGAGAGAGAGAGAGATAGAAAAATAGAATAAAAGAGAGAGAGAAAAAAAATAGAGACAAAGAGAGAGAGAAAAGCAGATGGATAAAGAGTATGAGTGAGAGGGAGCGAGAGAGATAGAAAAAGAGAATAAAAAAGAGAGAGAGAAAAAAGATAGAGAGGCAGAAAGAAAGAGAGACAGAAAAGGCAGATGGACAGATGGAGTATAAGAGTGAGAGAGTGTGAGACAGAGAGAGGATGATAGACTTAAAGAGAGAGAGACAGAGATAAAAAGATACAGAGAGAGAGAGAGAGAGAGAAGACAGATGAGGAGTGAGAGCATAAGAGTGAGAGAGAGAGAGAGAGAGAGAGAGAGAGACAGCAGGACAGAAAAGGCAGACGGGAAGAGAGTATAAGAGTGATAGAGAGTGAGACAAAGAGAAAGGGTGGGAGTAAAGAGAGAGAGTGCAAGAAAGACAGAGGGCAAAAGTAAAAGAGAGAGATAGAGAGAGAGACTGAGAGTAGGCGAGGTGGGATTATATTTGCTTTTTTAACAGAATCTCTGTGGAGTTTTTATTTTCCGGTTGTGTTTGTTGGTGTTTTTATGGTTAACTATACGTTAGCTCGCCGCCGCTGTGAGAGGTGAGCGCACGGCTGTCGGTCGGCGATGATGATGATCACTCAATATGCCGTTTAAGTTTAACTACATGCAATTAAACTCACATTAAAAAAGGCAATTTGGGTGAGGAGCGAACGACGAGTCGGAGCAGAAATGAAATGCCTTTCTGGAAGCACTTTTCAATCATAATATCCAGCGGGAAAATTATCAACATTAAAACACTTTCAGAAATACGCAAAACAACATCCCGCGCCTTTCATTAGTTCAGCAGGGCGAAGCTAATAGCCACATTACCGTCAAATCCCATGTCCAGCTTCAACCCTAATAATTCTCATCATTCTCATTCCAATATTTCCAATGAGGAGCTGAATATCAACACAAATTGCAAAAGTTTCTTTCGCTCAAAAAAAAAAAAGAATGAAAGTTGATTGAAAATTACCTCGGCACAGTCGTCGGTATTCAAGAAACTGCAGTCATTAAACTGCGCGCTACATTTAATTAGTTTCCATTAAAGGTGTCATATGCTAACGTTTCTCCCACAGCAGTGTGCAGTTATTGTCTCCTGGATTAATTAATGTTCGCTATTGTATTTTGAAAACCTGTCAATTTCATTTTGCCACGAATAACTAGAAGCTAAACTGTGACACAACGTCCATTAAATACATTTATTTCCTTTGCTTCTGAAGGTGTCATTAGAAACATCCACCCTGTGCTTCTTTATTAGAAACCCCTACAAACTTGTGCTTCCACTTTACAGGTCACTTTGCTAGTACTGAGCCACGCCCTTGAGTGGGCAGAGGAGAAGAAAAGAGGGGGAGCGAACTCAGAGAATTTGGGGTGGAATTCAGGGCAGCTCTGCTGTAAAGCGTGAAGCCGAAGCCCCCCCCTCCCCTCACACGAAGAGAAACACGAGAAAAAGAATAAAATTAAAGAAGGAGGAAGATGGGGAGGAGGTGGGTGTGAGGTTTTTCAACGAGCAGGTAGAGAGGAAGTGGATCAACTCCCAAAACTTAGCTATAATACATAGCTCCACTTTATTTGGAAACCCCTTCCTCTTTTGCTTTCACGCCGGCCACTTTATTAGAAACACCTACAAACTTTGGCATCCACTCACTGTGGCCACTTTATTGGAAACCCCTTCCTCTTTTGCTTTCACACTGGCCGCTTTATTAGAGCCACCAGTAATTGTATTGTCTTTACTGGCGACTAATTTAAATTTGGAAACCCCGCTTCCTGTGTTACAGTACTGGCCACTTTTTTAGAAACACCCTAAATTACTGCATATCTTTTCTGGCCACTTTATTGAAAACACCTTCCACCTCATGCTTCCACTCACTGTGGCGAATTTATGAACACCTACTGCTTTGTGCTTCCACTCATTGGCCACTTTATTAGAAACACCTTTCACCTTATGCTTTGAAGAAATCCCTACTACTTTACTACTTTCCATCTACAGGCCACTTTATTGGAAACCCTTAAATTTGGCCTCTGCACTGGTCATTTTAATAAAAACACCTACAACCTTTGGCATCCACTCATTGTAACCACTTTATTAGAAACACCTACAGTACCTTGTGCTTCCACTAACAGGCCGCCCTTCCATTTTTTGCTTCCACACTGGCCACTTTAATAGAAACACTTACAGCACAAACTTTTGCATCCACTCACTGGTGCCACTTTATTGGAAACCCCTACAACATTGTGTTCTACTCTCTGTAACCACTTTATTAGAAACATCTACTAATTTATGCTTCCACTTACATTCCATTTTTTACTTCTGCACTGACCACTTTAATTGAAACACCTACAGTACAAACTTTTGCATCCACTCACTGTGGCCACTTTATTTAAAAAAAAAACTACAACCGTGTGCTTCTACTCACTGTGGCCACTTTATTAGAAACACCTACAAACTTTTGCATCCACTCACTTTGGCCACTTTATTGAAAACCCCTACAACCTTTTGCTTCTGCTCACTGGGGCCACTTTATTGGAAACACCACTACCTTGTACTTCCATTCAGTTTTTGCCAAGTTATTAGAAACACCTTCCTCTTGTGCTTTCTCATGGTCAGCTTTTTTGGAAACACATTCCTTCTTGTGCTTTCACTCACTGTGGACACTTTATTAGAAACACCTACAACCTTATGCTTCCACTCACTGTGGCCGCTTTATTGGAAACACCACTACCTTGTACTTCCATTCAGTTTTTGCCAAGTTATTAGAAACTCCTTCCTCTTGTGCTCTCTTACTGTGCACTTTATTGGAAACACATTCCATCTTGTGCTTTCACTAACTGTGGCCACTTTATTAGAAACACCTACAAACTTATGTATCCTTTCACTGCAGCCACTTTATCAGAAACACCTACAAACGTATTCGTCCACTCACTGTGGCCAGTTTATTGGAAACACCACTACCTTGCACTTCCATTCAATTTGGCCAAGTTATTAGAAACACCTTCCTCTTGTACTTTCACATTGTGCACTTTATTGGAAACACATTCCATCTTGCACCTTCACTCACTGTGGCCACTTTATTGGAAACGCATTACATCTTGCACCTTCACTCACTGTGGCCACTTTATTGGAAACACCACTACCTTGTACTTCCATTCAGTTTTTGCCAAGTTATTAGAAACTCCTTCCTCTTGTGCTCTCTTACTGTGCACTTTCTTGGAAACACATTCCATCTTGCGCTTTCACTCACTGTGGCCACTTTATTAGAAACACCTACAAACTTATTCATCCACTCACTGTGGCCAGTTTATTGGAAACACCCCTACCTTGCACTTTGATTCAATTTGGCCAAGTTATTAGAAACAACTTCCTCTTGTGCTTTCTCACTATGCACTTTATTGGAAACACATTCCGTCTTGCGCTTTTACTCACTGTGGCCACTTTATTAGAAACCCCCCTAAATGAATGTGCATCCTCAATTGATACTTAGTTATAAAGACATACAAACTTTTTCATCCACTCACTGTGACCACTGTCTTATAGCCCTATATTCGAAGCATTCAAATAGATCAATTATCAATTATTATTATTATTGATTATATGAACTGGATTACAACAGATTTTTTATAGACACACACACAAACACAAAAGCACACACACACCCACACAGACTCTAGATCAGCGTGAAATTCAGTGTGGACAGATCTGAGGAGTAGTGGAACACAGCGGGATGCTTTGTAGCTCTTCGTTCAGTTCCTCCTTCAAACTCACAATCAGTCAATAGCCATATCCCGCTCCCCGCCAGCGCCGCCTCCCAAACCCAGCCGTCGATACCCGGGCGCAGGACCGCGCCGCTCGCGGCTCGCGAGGTTAATTTCATCGACTGTATTTGGCAGCGGTGCTCGGCGGGGGTCCACCATGTCCCATCAGCCCCTGCACAGTGTGAGGCCTTCACACTCCCAGCACACCGTCCCCCAGTATGGATTACATTTACCTTTGGTCATGTTTCACACGGGCCCGGTGCAGCACCCACTGCGTACAGGCTGGCGAGGGCTGATCTAGGAGCAGGGGGAAAATCCCTGCGCGTGCTCAGCGGGAGGAGCTTCCCAGTCCCGGTAAGTGGCTCATTTTGTTGCCTTTTCTTGCTGTTAGATAACGTTTGCAGATGAGGTAACATTTGATATATGGTTATATAATCACAATACGTCTACCTCTTACAGCTTTTTCACACTGGAGTTTGTTTACCCCCTGAGAGTTGGGGACGTTTGGTCGAGTGTTAAAGCTGTTTTGAAGTCTGGGAGCGGTCCAGGGTACTGATCACTGGTCCTCCTGGAAATGATTTGCTGTGGTTTGATTCAAGTGAGCCCTGCTGTGAAAATGTAAACAGTGGTTGGTGTAGAAAGGTGAGCAACGTGAGATGCAGGGTATACAGCTGTGGAAAAAGAAAAATAAGAGATTACCTAAAAATTACCTAAATTTATCAAATTGAAAAGCTTTGGAATATAATCAAGAGGAAGATGGATGATCACAAGTCATCAAACCAAGCTGAACTGCTTGATTTTTTGCACCAGGAGTGGCATAAAGCTATCCAAAAGCAGTGTGTAAGACTGGGGGAGAACATGCCAAGATGCTTGAAAAATGAAAAAAAAAAAAAAAACCAGGGTTATTCCACCAAATATTGATTTCTGAACTCTAAAAACTTTATGAATATGAACTTGTTTCCTTTCCATTATTTGAAAGAATTGAAAGCTCTGCATCTTTTTTGATATTTCAGCCATTTCTCATTTTCTGCAAATAAATGCTCTAAATGACAATATTTTTATTCGAAATTTGGGAGAAATGTTGTCTGTAGTTTATAGAATAAAACATCAATGTGCATTTTACTCAAACATAAACCTATAAATAGCAAAATTAGACAAGCTGATTCAGAAATTAGAGGATAAGGAGTTGGTGTATGAATGTAATGATGATACAGTATATTAGACTGATTCCTATATTAAAGGTTATTTGGAAAAATACTGTAGAATTGAAAGGAGGCACTTGTAACCTGCTTTAGCCTTTAAAATGGATATAAAGTTCCATATGACAGGTTTCTTGTTTATTCAAATAAAAATGACAGATTATTATTATTAAAGTGATTTCGCTGTGACTTAACATGTGCATCCAAACTGTAAATATAACTGTCTCTCTGGCACCCACAGTAATTAAAAAATAAACGGTTTCTTAAGAAATGACACTGTAAAGGTTATAAAACCAATATACAGTATAATACAAACATTCCTGGCTGCATTAGTGGTATGTGTAAAAAGCTCTATATAATTACATGAGTTGATCTGATTCACACAGCTGAACCGAAGGTCTTCTTTTTGGCTTTTCCTCTAATCTTCCAGCATTAAACGTTGCGGATCTTTGATCCGGTACCTCACCCGGCATTGATCTGTTTCTTTAGTCTAAACTGTAACTCAGTGTAATTTAAAGCTCGGCTAACTAACATCATGGCCGCACTGCTCCACTCCTGAAGCGAGGCCAGGTTTAAAGCCACAGATCGATCCCGACACTCCATTCATCAGCATGTTCATCATCGGTGGCAGTGGATGAGTGCCGTCTTCTTTACATCAAAGCTTTTCCACCCTTTCTTTCTCCCAGTGGGATATTTACCCCCCCTTCCCCGCCTCCCCCACCCCACCGGGCGCTAAAGGTTAGCTTATCAGCTGTTTAATAGGAAGCGGAAGAGATGCGCAGTCGATGACACGCCGCTGTCTCTCGGAAACACATCGATGAGGTCCGGGCCGATCAATGCCGGCCCGGCTAAATGGAGACAAACGCGAGCACTCAAGGGGGGTGGGGGAGGGTGGGGGTTGGGGGGGGTCACACATGAATAAACAAACAAACACTGCTGTAAACAAGCGTTTATCTGCACGATTTCAGGAAAGGTCCATTGATTCAGACTCCGCCCATCACGGACGGACGACAGGTGGAAAGCACTTTGGACACAAGGTGAGATCTGAGTTAGTTATGTTTCAAAATGAAATAGGATTATTCAAAATTTGAAATAAAAAAAAAATATTGTCACACTGTAATGAAAAAAAGCTGTAAAAAAAGGTTAATTCCTGTTTTCTTTTCATCACTTTTATCCATTAAAAATCAGAGAGGCTCAATGTAAATGAACAGTTTGAAGTTTTCCAAACACATGATTTACCAGGTTAAATTAAAAAAAAAATATTTACTCTATATGTAGGAGAAGCATACATTACAATATTTCATCTTGTTTGATCAAATTTCAAATGTTTAGTCCAGTTTGATCTGGTCTGGTCTGGTTCAGTGTGGTTTGGTGTAGTGTGGTGTGTTTTTGTTTGGTTTGGTGTGGTGTGGTTTGGTCTGTTGTAGTTTGGTCTGGTTTGGTCTGGTCTGGTCTTGTCTAGTTTGGTCTGGTCTTGTCTGGTTTGGTCTGGTCTGATCTCTTGATCTTAGTCTACAAACTAGCTTTGGATATTTTTAGTAACATTGAAGCACTGTTGTAAGTCGCTCTGGATAAGGGCGTCTGCTAAATACCTTAAATGTAAATGGAGTGTGGCATGTTTTTTTGTTTGGTTTGGTGTGGTGTGGTGTGGTTTGGTGTGGTGCGGTGTAGTTTGGTCTGGTCTTGTCTGGTTTGGTCTGGACTGGACTGGTTGGGTGTGGTTTGGTCTGGGCTGGTTGGATGTGTTTTGGTGTGATTTTCCAGTAGTGTGGTGTGGTTTGGTCTGGTTTGTTCTGGTGTGGTTTGGTCTGGTCTGGTCTGGTTGGGTGAAGTTTGGTTTGGTCTGGTCTGGTTTGGTCTGGTTGGGTGTGGTTTGGTTTGGTGTGGTCGTGTTTGGTGTGATGTGGTTTGGTCTGGTTGCATGTGGTCCGGTCTGGTTTGATGTGGTGTGGTGTGGTGTGGTGTGGTCTGGTTTGGTCTGGTGTGGTCTGGTGTGGTGTGGTTTGGTCTGGTTGCATGTGGTGTGGTCTGGTCTGGTTTGATGTGGTGTGGTCTGGTCTGGTGTGGTGTGGTTGGGTGTGGTTTGGTGTGATTTGTTGTAGTGTGGTGTGGTCTGGTCTGGTTTGGTCTGGTTTGATGAAGTGTGGTGTGGTTTGGTCTGGTTTGTTCTGGTGTGGATTGGTCTGGTCTGGTCTGGTTGGGTGAAGTTTGGTTTGGTCTGGTCTGGTCTGGTTGGGTGTGGTTTGGTGTGGTCGTGTTTGGTGTGATGTGGTTTGGTCTGGTTGCATGTGGTCTGGTCTGGTTTGATGTGGTGTGGTCTGGTCTAGTCTGGTCTGGTCTGGTCTGGTCTGGTCTGGTGTGGTCTGGTTTGGTCTGGTGTGGTTTGGTTTGGTGTGGTCTGAGCTGGTGTGGTTTTATCTGGTTGCATGTGGTCTGGTCTGGTTTGATGTGGTGTGGTGTGGTGTGGTGTGGTCTGGTTTGGTCTGGTGTGGTTTGGTTTGGTGTGGTCTAAGCTGGTGTGGTTTGGTCTGGTTGCATGTGGTCTGGTCTGGTGTGGTTTGGTTTGGTTTGGTCTGGTGTGGTTTGGTGTGGTTTTCTCTTGTCTGGTTTGGTATGGTCTGGATTGGTTTGGTTTGGACAAAACAAGGTAGGTGTGAAAGCAGACTATCAGTGTGTATCAGTGTATCAGTGAAGTGCTTGTACTCATTTGGTCTGGCAGTGTGGATTCTAGGACTGTTTTCTTCGTTCGTTTTTCTCCAAAGAATATGAGATAGATCCTTCACACTCCGCCAGCACATCTACTGAACATCAGCACAGCACTTCTGAAAAACTGAGAAGTTCCTTTAAACTGCCAGTCTCCGCCTGCCTGCAAAAACAATATCAAACTTTTCCAAATACTTTTAATAAAAGAAGATGTTTCCTTTGTTGCGGTGCAGGAGGTCAGCATCATAAATAGATATGATGTTTTTGTTGTGATGTCAAAGATGTCAACACTGAAACCTCGCAGGTGCTGAAACCAACTTTCCCAGCTATGCTTTTAACAACTGTGTGGAAAAGGTACAACTTCATTTACTGTATAAAATATATATATATAAACATTTATAGTTGAATTATGATATAATTCAGATACAGAATGAACCTTTATTAACAGCAAAATAAAAATGATAATTGCCAGAGTGAAGCTCTCATAACATTCATATCCGGTATTTAAGTACAACAATGTCCTTTTGTACAGTTTATTTGAAACAACAATTCATAAATCAGTACGAATTACTCTGCATGATAACATTCAGTATAACTTATTAAAAGCAATTACTTTTAGAACGAAGGTCTATTAACATTTATATCCAGGAGGCTCTAATGGAGTGTGTGAGAACAAATCTAACTTACCTGATATCATATTTATGTAAAATAACAAATTATTGAATACACAACTCTGCTTAAAAATGATGAGTTTCTTTGATTTTACTAAATCAAAAAAATCTGAAATATAATCAAGAGAGAGGTGGATGATCACAAGCCATCAAACCAAACTGAACTGCTTGAATTTTTGCACCAGGAGTGCAGGCATAAAGTTATCCAAAAGCAGTGTGTAAAACTGGTGGAGGAGAACATGCCAAGATGCATGAAAACTGTGATTAAATAACAGGGTTTAATACACCAAATATTGATCTCTGAACCCAAAATTTCAGAAAACTTACATATAAATAAATGCTCTAAATGACTCAAACATATATTTATAAATAGCAAAATCATAAAAAACTGATTCAAAAACTGAAGTGGTCTCTTACTGTATTTTGTTTTTTTCCAGAGCTGTAACAAGTCATTTGAAACTGTTGAAAATCACTATACATAACTCTTAGGAATGTACTACTCTCTCAGTGTGTTAATAATGGTTCTAGGTTCTTCTAAAACATTAATTTTTGACTTTTATTCTTTTGTAAAATCTAAATTACCATATCTTTTCTTTTTTTTTAAATAAGGTTCTAGTAAGAACCAGTCATAACAGGATTCAAATCAACCAGGCGACGCAGGACTCTAATGGTCCATTGAGTTGGAACGTACAGAACCGCTGCCTCAGCCTATTAGAGAACTTTTGAAGAAGTCGTTTTTTACAGGATGTACTAAAGAATAGCTTCTATAATGAACACACACACACACACACACATACAGCAGTGTGTATAACAGGATGTGCTGCTGCTGCTTGCGGTGTGAAAAATATCATATTGTAACTGCGATAATTGGGACGCAGACGAATGTCGTCAGCTCTTAAAACCATACGAGTACAAAAGTATGTCGACACGCTGCTTTTCTATAAGCACCCCCCCCCCCACCTCCCACATACACACACACATGTACACTAATACACACATTTTAACACATATGTCCTAATTCCAGATGTTAATTCTCTTTTTCTGTGGCTTTTACTCTCAGCCTGCAATCCGCCCCCCATCATGAGACATGTTATCCTATTAGCATTCACGTTTTATTAAACCGCTAAAAGCTGCATCTGTGTGGCTGCATTATTTATTTATGTGTGTGTGTGTGTGTGTGTATGTGTGTGTGTGTTTTATACAGATGGATTCATCACAATAGCTCATATTATGCAGGTTTCAAGCTAAGCCTAATGCATCTCTATGAGCCCCTTCATGTTTGACCCAGCTAGACGGCCTCTCAGCAGGAGCTTAGCTTAGCCACGATGCTAACCCTTCACACAGCCATGCGGCTCCAGATGCTGGGAGATAAGAAACAGATTGTAGGCTGGTGGGGTGTGTGTGTGTGTGTGTGTGTTTGGGGGGTGGTTGGGGATTTGTCCAGCCTATGCGGATGGTTAAATATGCCCCTCCCTTTTCCAGCCCACCACTCAATGTCAATTTAACGCACAGCAGACGTTTTACTTTATGCACAACATCCAAAGCTTTTTATTGGATTGAATCAATCACTGTGGCAATTGCTGAATGAACACGGAGAGGAAAACAAAACAATGGCATCCCGTAATCCGACCGCATCGATTTGTTGGATGGCTGCTTCATAACAGCATATTTATTCATCCTTTATTGAATCAGGCCATCCCAACTGGGCCATGTGTCACCGGCGGTACCACAGATTGTGGCTGGATTACTTAAGGACAAATGGGCGTTAATGAAAGCAAGCGCAACGAAGCAAAACGAAAAACAAAACAAAACAAAAAATAAATAAATAAAAATAACTCTGCTGGCGGAGCTACAGTGTTATATAAGGGTGAATCTATGTTAATAAAACTCTAACGCTAGGTTTTTGTAATATACACTGAGGTGAGTAGAGCTACACCCTTTTCAATTGGACAGATATGTCAATAACACTGTAAATGTAGGTATTGTGATATATTATTAACACTGTTGTAGTATAGTTGTTGTGATATACACTGAGGAGGCACAGCTACAGTATCTCATTATAGGGTGAATGTATATTAAGAATTACCACATAAAAAAAAAAACTCTGGAATATAATCACGAGGAAGATGGATGATCACAAGCCATCAAACCAAGCTGAGCTGCTTGAATTTTTGCACCAGGAGTGGCGTAAAGTTATCCAAAAGCAGTGTGTAAGACTGGTGGAGGAGAACATGCCAACATGTATGAAAACTGAGATTAAAATAAAACAATACTTGGGTTATTCCACCAAATATTGATTTTTAAACTCTTAAAACTGTATGAATTTGAACTTGGTTTCTTTGCATTATTTAAGGTCTGAAAGCTCTGCACCTTTTTTGTTATTTCAGCCATTTCTCATTTTCTGCACATGTATACTAATTTTTTTTATGTTGTTCGTAGTTTATAGAATAAAACAACAATGTTTATTTTACTCAAACATATACCTATAAATAGCAAAATAAGAGAAACTGATTCAGAAACTGAAGTGGGCTCTTTATTTTTTTTCCAGAGCTGTATGTGTTTATTGGAACAGCGCAAAAAAATAAATAAATAAAAAACTGGGCCAAATATACCTACTGGCAACTTTTCAAAATTGTGTGTGAATTACTTTGTTTCAAACATGTGATGCTCAATTAAACTCACCTGTGGCAAGAAACAAAAATAAACAATAACTCTTGAAATTGAAGAAAACAGAGAGAAGTTTACTCACTCTTTGCAGTCGTTTTGTGTCTGTGTGAGCCACACTAAGCATGAAGAAAAGAAAGAGGAGAAGAGAACTGTCTGAGGAAAGTTTTCAACTATCTCAAGGTATAATCCATCTCTAGAGATTCTGGTGTTCATTTGTCCATGATGCACAACGCAATTAAGAAGTTTGAAACCCATGGCACTGTATCTAACCTCCCTGGAGGTTGGGTGGAGGAGAAAAGTTGACCAAAGTTTGCAATGCAGAATAGTCCAGATGGTGGATAAGCAGCCACAATCAAGTTCCAGAGAAATGCAAGCTGTCCTGCAGGCTCAGGGTGCATCAGTGTCAGCTCAATATCCCATTGAACACATGTGGAGGGATCTTAAAGAAGGCATCTTTTAATTATGATATATCAGTTTGCAAAAGAAGAAGTGGTCAAGGATGAAGAGATTGATTTCAGTTATTTGTTTCTAAAGGGCAAATATTAAAATGGCCCATATTTGGAGATTTTTGAAGATTAAATTTGGCGTTTTCTTTCTTTTTTTTTGTTGATCCCATGCACACTGAGGAAATAAACGTGTTTAACAAAACTTATTTAACTGCAATAATTGTCTGAGAAATACTGGAAATGTTCTTAAACAAATGTAGGGTTGCCATCACTTTTGAACATGAGTTTATGGCATTAATAAACACTGTTACATATTGTCTGAACTAATTATAAGTTACTACAAGTTAATACATTATTTAATCATATTACTTAATTCAAATGCTGAATTAAGAATGTTGTAAATAACGGTCACCGAGTGATCAAGCGGGCTTCCCGATCAAAGCTGCCACTATGATCGGAAGATCGCTGGTTCGAATCCATTCCATGTAGCTTGCCATCAGCTGCCAGAGCCCTGAGAGAGCACAACTTGCCTTGCTCTTTTTGGGTGGGTAGATGGCGCTCTTTTTCCTTATAACTCCAAAGGGTGATGTCGATCAGCACAAGGCGACTGTGAGCTGATGTATCGGAACCGAGTTGTTGCGCTTTCCTCCAGAAAATGGGAGAAAATTAGAAATAAAAAATAAAAGAATGATATTAGTTAAACATTTTTTAATGGTTAATAATGTCTTAAGCTGAGACATTCTGTCGAGTATAATTGTGCATTATAAGTGTATGATGCTTCTATTTACAGTAAACTGTGTTTTATTGTGTTTTAGGGTTAGAGTTCAGCGTTTAAATGGACTTCTGGATTAAGAGCTAAGGGCTAGCTCGGTATTCAGTATTGTACATGTGCAAATGCTTTTAATCTGAAAAGTGTTTTATCTGTCTCGGTGTGTCAGTGTGTGTGAGTGTGTAAGTGTGTGTATAAGTGTGTGTGTGTGTGTGTGTGTGTATGCTCTCTCACTTGGCAGCCTCACTGTGTGTAGAGTCTGGCTGGATGAATAGCAGTGCGGGGGCTATTACGCGACACTGCTTCATAACAGCACATTCAGATGAGGCTCGCTGCAGATGAAAGCCCCGGGAAAAAGCCTGCGCTCCGCGTTCCTCCGAGCCGCAGAGGTGAAAGAGGAACAAATGGCCGCGGGAACGAGGGATTGATCTGTCGTCCGCTTGTTTTTCAGGTTCCCCGGCGTCCGCTGGACCGTTACTTTTTATGATTCGCTCTTATTTCAGAGGCCGAGTCACGAATAAGCCGCGGCCGTGCCGTCCCTCGGCTTCTGAAAGCGGTGGAAAACTTCCCTTTTGATGCCCGGCGCCGGCCACCGATGGTCAGGGAGCTTGTTTACTATGAGCTTTTCTGTTTTTTTTTTTTTTCTTTTCTTTTTTTTTCCCCCCAACACGTAAGCCCGTCTGCTTATCATTTCAAGAGGTTGCCATGGTTATATACAATCTATTCATGAGGAGGATGAATGTTATTTATTTATTTATCTGGCGACTCCCATTTCTCTCTGCAGATATCACGCCATTATCAATCCCCACCGAGACTTTAATTATTCCTCTTGGCATGCTTGTATATGAGCCGCCGTGAATGATGTATGCGCTCTTACGTCTCCTCCGCAGCCGCCGCCGCAGACGGAACAGGCCTTTCTATAGAAATACGCGCTGGAATGCGTCTTCCACAGCAAAATACAGCTGGTGTGGATAGATGGCCTTAGTGGGAAAGACCATAAACACAGAGCACAGCTTGCAGAACGCAGTGATTTGACACGTTCACACAGAGAAACGCTGTATAGAATAAAAATAAAAAAGCAGAGAGAGAGAAAGAGAGAGAGAGAGAAAGAGAGAAAATGCAGAGTTATGACTGTTCCTCTCAACAAACATCTAACACGCTTCAGCTCAACAGAACACAGTCCACCTACAGAACTCTGAGCTTAAATTAAACAACAGTGCTGTACAATCACTTCATCTTGCAGACTCACCAATTATGAAAATCAAACATCTTATATAAAATGACTCATGAATGTCATATTATGTAAGTTCATGACAGTTATAATAATGAACTTTATGGACTATGTATGCTATATGATGCAATATGGGTAATACAATCCGTTTCTATGAATGTCGTGTCTATTATAGAGTCTTAAAAGGCACAACCTTCCTAGAAACGAATTTTGTTATATACCAATATTGCATTATATAGCATACACAGTACCTTACAATGACTGTCACAATAATAATTATACAATAACTCACAAGTAGACTCTCTAAACATACTCATAACACATGATAATGCATTCGTAAAGCATTTTATATTACATTATAGCTATAGCTATATGATATTTTATTTCAGATGTGTAACGTATTACAAGCACATCATATGATGCATTATAATCACGATGCGTAATAAACGATTTACTACATAAATATGTATATTCATGTTTGTAATGCCTTATAATGGATGCCTTATTATGTGTTACGAATATACATTCATAGAAAGTTTGAACGTTATTTGCATTATAATGCATATTTAAGGCTTTAAATGGTTATTAAAATGTATAAAACATTATAGCTATGTCTATTATGCTTAATTAATTGTGATTATAGTGTATCATAAGCTGTGATCTGGGTTAAATTATTATGTATCTTTCACTATTAATATATTCCTGTGATGGAGATCTGTCACTTTACTTAGAGTGTACAATGAAAAAGTAATATACCCTATTATATTATGTAACATAAGTAAAAATGGTAAATTTTTATAAATGCCATCTCTATAAGACTCTATAACCTCATTCATAACATATTATAATGCATTTATGAGGCATTTTAAACATGGCTATACATATTTATAAACATGCATAACATATTATAGCCGGGTTTATTAAGCATTATGACTTGTGATCAAAATACATTATATGCTGTGCTTATAATATATATGTATGTTAAAATAGTATATATCTATCTTTAATAATCTAGTCCCACAAAGAAAGTCTGTCACCTTACCTGGAGCACACAAAGACCTGTTATAATACATTATAAGTGACTATAACTAATATTATATTTAAGACAAGTATAATTTATGAGTGTTTAAAATATGTGAGTGTTTTTGGGGTTGTGTGTTTTTAAGTTGGAAGCTTGAGTTGTCGTAGTTGACGTATATGATTATAAACAGCTATTAATGCATTATGATCACAATTTATGATGCATAATAAACATGGCTATGATGGGTTATAAAGTCTTATAAATATGTATAGCCATGTTTATAATACCTTATGAATGCATTATAATGTGCTATAAGTATGTTTATAGATTCTTATAGAGATGACATTCATAGAAAGTGTTACCAAAAAGTGGTTAGAAGTTATGCATAAACACAGCTGATGGTGCATTATGATAATGCTTTATAAATGCATTATAACGTGTTATGAGTATGTTTATAGTCTAATAGGTGTGACATTCGTGACAAGTGTTACCAAACAAAGTTAAAGTCAATGAAGAGCACTTATAATGCTCTACAAGGCATTATATACAGCAATTATATTTTATCTACATTTGTGTGTTTTATATATATATATATATATATATATATATATATATATATATATATATATATATATAGTGTGTTATATATGCTTAATTTAAGAAATCAAAGCTGTATGATATATCGCATCATGACATGTAATACAAACAGTACCCAACATGTATAATATTGCATTAAATCACTATTATACACAATGTTTTTTAGGAACAGATATTATAAGGCATTATGAAACATGTCCTTATGAAGTCACATACTTGTAGTCTATAACAAGTTATATACGTTGGTATATAGGTTTTTATACAAGCTCAGGACAGTTATTATAAGATATTATGTATGCCATATGGTGCATTATAAATTTATAATTTTATAATTAAATTTACTTTATGAGTTCTGGATTCATAGAACATTTTACCACATCTTTAAATGAAATATTTAATTCTCTTAAAATAATTATTCCCCTTTACCCGGCAGCACTGCAGACATCAAGGCAAAAATCACATCCCACCCATCAATGAAAACTATATAAAATGCACAAAAAGTACTTAAATATAAAGTTTAATATAACTCTGTTCTCTCCTTATTTATGCATGCATCTCAGAGTCTCCACAGTGTTCCTGACCTGCTGTGTGTTTGCTTAGTATCTCTGTATTTAACAACATCTACAGCAGGTTTATTACTCTGTTATTATTCACTTTTATGACTTTGATAAATTTTAAGAGTTGCCGGGTAACTCCTTAAATCCCTTCAGTAACTGATATTAAACTAATGAGTCATTTATACAGATAGTAATTAAAGTACTGGCCCAGGTCCGCATAGATCTGAATTTGCAGTGTGTTAAGTTTCCTCAGTCTAACAGAAAAACCTGCGGGCGGATTTTATTCCAGTTTCAAGGTTTCACAGGCTGACTATTATTGTGGAGTGATGTTATCCTAGTAAAAATTGCAGTATGCCATTTTTACAGCTGGACAGTGGACAGATCGTAATCAAGAATGTATCTACAGCTCTGGGTAAAAAAAAAATAAAAGACCACTTAAAGGTGATGAGTTTCCTTGATTTTACCAAATTGAAAACCTCTGAAATGTTATCAAGAGGAAGATGAATGATCAAAATCCATCAAACAAAGCTGCAGCAGGAGTGGCATAAAGTTTTTCAAAAGCAGTGTGTGAGACTGGTGGAGGAGAACATGCCAAGATGCATGAAAACTGTGATTAAAAAACAGGGTTAATCCACCAAATATTGCTTTCTAAACTCTTAAAACATTATGGATATGAACTTGTTTTCTTTGCATTATTTGAGGTCTGAAAGCTCTGCATCTTTTTTTTTTTTTTTTGTTATGTCAGCCATTTCTCATTTTCTGCAAATAAATGCTCTAAATGACAATATTTTATTTGGAATTTGGGAAAAATATTGCCTGTAGTTTATAGAATAAAACAACACTGTTCATTTTACTCAAACATATATCTATAAATAGCAAAATCAGAGATTCAGACTGATTCAGAAACTGAAGTGGTCTCTTAATTTATTTTCCAGAGCTGTATATGTGTATAGTTTCTACCATTATTTTTTTTTTTCCAGAGCTGTGTATGTGTATAGTTTCTACAATTTGACAGTGTATGCTGTATCTACAGTTTAATGTAAGTGTGGAGTAGTTCTAATCCAGTATGAATTATACATAGTTTGTACTTTTATTACTGTGTGTATGTGTGTAACAGTAATTAATGTGGACTACTATTAATCAGATATTAATCTGCAGTATGTGACTGTGTATCTGATTTTATTCATTTTGATGCAGTATTAATTGCAGTGTGTCTATATACTGGGACAGTAATAAATATGGACCGTTTGGAATCCAGTATGAATCTGCAGTGTGTGAAGACTTCACAGGCTGACTGATTTTAGTCATTTTAATCCAGTATGAATTGCAGTCTGTATTTGTTACCAGTTAACGGTAATCATTGTGTGTGTGAGTGAAGTATTCTCAATTTAACAGTAATAACTGTAAAGTACTATTAATACAGTATGAATCTGTAGTTTGTACTTTGTTACCATTTGACTGTAATAACTGTGTGTGAAGTATTCTCTATTCAACAGCAAAGTGTAAAGTATTATTAATCCAGTGTGAATCATGAGTCAGTGTGTGACTGTTTTACTGATTTTCATTATTGGGACAGTGAGACAGTAATTATTGTGGACCTTTTGAAATCCAGCATGAATCTGTAGTGTGTATAGTTTCTAGGGGAGGGATTTTAATCCAGTATGAATTGCAGTGTCTTTTGTAGAATTGGGCTCTGATAACGGTTTACTGTTTGCAATCCATTTTGAATCTGCAGTGTGTGAAGGTTTCATAGACTTTTATACTGATTTTAATCATTTTAACCCAGTATGAATCTGCAGTGTGTGAGGGCTGAATAGGCTTGCTGTTATAATGGTTTAATGATTTTAAGCCAGTATGAATTGCAGTGTGACTTTTACACTGTGGCAGTAAAAGTTGTGGACTGTTTGCAATCCAGCCTAAATCTGTAGTGTTGTATTTTTTTTCCTTATTTAGCAGCACTTTAAAGTGTTTTTTTTTTTTTTTATCCAGTATGAATCTACAGTGTGTGAAGGCTTATACTATTACACTGATTTTAGCCATTTTAAGGCAGTATGAATCTGCAGTTTGTACTTTGTTACCAAAATACTGTGGGATACTGTTAATCCAGTATGAATCTGCAGTATGTGACTGTTTTGATGATATCAGTCATTAGGACAGTGGAACAGTAATTATTGTGGAATGTTTGAAATCCAGCATGAATCTCTGTAGTGTGTATAGTTTCTAGTGGAGGCATTTTAATCCAGTATGAATTGCATTGTGTCATTTTTACAAAGAGACTATAATATTTGTGGACAGTTTGCAATTCAGTGTGAATCTGCAGTGTTGTGATTTTTTTTTTCTTATTTAGTAGCACTTTATTTTATTTTTTTAATCCAGTATGAATCTGCAGTGTTGTGATTTTTTTTAATTATTTTGTAGCACCTTAAACTGTGTTTTTTTTAATCCAGTATGAATCTGCAGTGTGTGAAGGCTTCATTGCCTATTATACTGATTTTAATCATTTTAGGCCAGTATGAATTGCAGTGTGTATTCTTTACCTTGGGGCATTAATAATTGTGGATCTTTTTTTTTTTAAATCTGTACTGTTGTATTATTATATATTTTTTTGTTCTTATTTATATAAAACATGCATTTTCAGTGCCGTTAATGTACTGATGGACTGCAGAGCGGATAACACGTTTTTGAAAGGTTGCTGTGAGTACGATATTAAACCCTGTTTCTTTAAAGCACCGCAGCTGTGCACCTAAATGAAGAAACGTGCTTAGGGAAACTTGTGTATCTTATATATCTCGACTCCAAATGAGGGGAAAAGTGTCTGGATCAGCCCTGATAGAAATTGCCTGCTCAATTTCTTCCATTAGTAGAAATGGCCAATTTTCTTCCTCCAGTGTCTGACAGCTGTGAGCAGAAAGGAAAAGGACACTTCATTCTCAGCAGGAACAGCTGAACACTCGGCCGATGCTAAGCCTGCCGCTGTTTTTCATCTTTCAGGTGTTTTTTTTTTTAGCTGTAGCTCAAGCCAGACAGCTGCATTTGTTAGACAAGTGTCTATAAAACCAGACGGAGACAACACAGCCCTGACCTGATGAACCCTGCATACTGCAGACCTTCCAAAAAAGCTATAACCTCAGGGCATAAACACAACACATGCATTGTAGGAAATTGTATAGCAAAGTCTGACAGCGTTGCGTCTCCAAAAAAGGTGTTGTAGTCCTATTGGACTATAAAACTGTCTATACAGTCTGGTGGTCCATTACTGCACTAGCCTCTATTCTACTGACCTTCAGGTACCTTCTTCTACATCTCAAAATGGCCGCCATGGCTGGATTACCTTGAGTGCTTGCTGCTGGGTTTAGTCTGCTTTTCCCATTTGGGCCAGTATTAATTGGTTCTTTTGATCAGTTTATGTTTATTTTTTAGTTTATTAACTTAATATTTGACTTTTGTTGGATATTTGCTGTTGTGGAAGCTTTGTTTTGCCTTGTGCAGACAATTGGTTGGTTCACACAATGGATCATGTGGCTGAGGCTTCCCTCCAAACAATATTGGATGCAATTAAGCAGTTTAAAACTGAAATGACTGCTCACTTTGACTCAAAGACTGAGACCATTCAAACAGGACTTCAAAATATTCAAGGATCTTTGAATTCATTGTGTGAGCAAATTTCTGAGCTTGAACAAAGGGTGAGTTCGAATGAAGACAATGTTGATGATTTGACTAAACGTGTACAAACTCTTGAAAAAGAAAATGCCTACTTGAAAGACAAAGTGGAAGATGCAGAGAATAGAAACCGGTCATCCAACCTTCGCTTTATTGGTGTTCCAGAGAAAAGTGAAGGAAGAGATATGATTGTGTTCATGAACAAGATGATTCCATTGCTTCTGGGATGTGAAAACTTTTCCACTATGCCGGTTATTGAAAGGGCTCACCGCACTCCTATTTTTGGCTCCAATGCTCAATCTGCTCCTAGACCCATCTTGGTTAAGTTCTTGCATTTCCAGGACAAAGTAAAGATCCTACGTCTGGCAAGGGCAAAAGGGGTGCTAACCTACAGCGGCACCCGCATTCATATTTACCCTGATTTCAGTGCTGGTTTGGTCAAGAAACGTCGAGAGTTTGATGCTGTCAAGAAGATCCTCCGTGCTGCTGATATTAAATACTCTTTGCTGTAACCCTGTACACTGAGAGTCACAGTGGATGGAAAGCCAAAACTATTCCGTTGCCCTGAAGAAGCTGACCTTTTTGTCAAAACGTTACCGTCATCTCCTCTGATCTAGTGAGTAAATCATTAGGCAAATTGCTTGTCTTTTGATTTTGTTTGTCTGGACAAAAGTCTGTCACCTATGAATGGACATTGCATTGTTACCTGGCTTTGTTTAAGTGCATTTAAATGTTTAATATATTATTCATATGTTTGTTGATTTTTCTATTTATTTATTTATAATATGAATGAAAAGGCCCTTCTCTTTTTTCTTTGTTTTTTCTTTTTTATTTATGTGCAGACTAAACCTGCTGTTGCTCACTCTTTTTTTTTTCTTATTATTTTACTTCATAGGCATGTGTGTCTGTGTGCGTGTGTCTGTGTGTGTGTATTTGTGTGCGTGTGTCTGTTTGCGTGTGTCTGTGTGTGTGTGTCTGTGTGCTGCTCTTCTTTCCTCCATCATCTTCCTTTCAAACTCAACTTTATATTTTTTGCAATTTAAGTAGGTACAATTGAATTAGTTAAAGGATTGAAGGTTATTCATTTAAATATTAGGAGCCTTGTTTCAAAAATTGATCTTCTTAGAGCCTGGATAAACTTCTATAAACCAGATATTGTCACTATTTCTGAAACATGGTTGCATAGTAATATTTCTGATAATGATAGAAAAATAGATCATTTTGTTTTATATAGAGCTGATAGGGCATCTAGAGGAGGTGGAGTTGCTACTTATGTTTCTTCAAGATTGATTTCTGTGCGTGTTGCTCCTAAAGTAGAGCCAGCGCACTTTGAATGTTTGTTTATTCATATTAATTTTCATGATAAGAAACACTTAATTATTGGTAATATCTATAGACCTCCTCATGCTCCAATTGACTCTACTAAGTGTACTTTGTCAACTATTAATTCTCTTGAGAGGCACAGTGAAATGATCATTTTGGGAGACTTTAATAGAAACTGGCTGGACCGTTCATCTTCTAAAGATAGACATTTATTTGGTAGTGTAAATCTGACGCAGTTAATTAATCAACCCACTAGGGTGGTCAACCAGTCTTCTTCTTTAATTGACTGGATACTGGTGACTAACCCAGAAAGAATAATTCAATCTGGTGTTATGTCAGATTGTTTGAGTGATCATTCGATCATATTCTGTGTATGGAAAATTAAAACTCCACGCTCTCCTCCTAGGTATATTAGATTGAGACAGAATAAGAATATGAATGTTGATAATTGTATTCAAGATATAATTAATGTTAATTGGAATCGATTCCAGTTAATTCCTTTTGTAGATGAAGCATGGGATTTCTTTTACTCTGAAGTTGTTAACGTGATTGATAAACATGCTCCTTTGAAAACAATCAGAGTTAAAGGTAGACATCTACCATGGATTAGTTCACATCTTATTAGTCTTTTTAAACAAAGGGATAAAGCCTGGGCCAAATATCGCTTGTCTAAAGATTGTGCTGATTGGGAAACGTATAGATGTTTGAGGAATTTGTGTAAGACAAAAACAAGGAATGCCAAATCTAACTATTATAAAGAGAGCCTTTCTCAGGATTTTAATCATCCTAAGCAGTTTTGGAGACAGTTGAATCAGGTTTTAAATAAAACTGATAAAAGCTTCATAAACGAGATAAGATTTAATGATAAAACTATTTCTGATCCTTTACAAATTGCTCAGGCTTTTAATCAGTACTTTTCTTCTATTTGTGGTCCCCAATATCCAAAATCTTATTGTCTGGCAAATGTTTTAAAATCTGATACTCTAAATAGTTCATTTTCGTTTACTAATATTTTGCCCACTGATGTATTTCAAGCGATATCTGAGCTGAAAGTAGGTTGTTGTGCTGGTCCTGATGGATTGGAAACCAAGTTCATTAAAATAGTTGCTCACATAATAATGTATCCCCTTGCCGACTTATTTAACTTGTCCCTGTTATCATGTTCAGTTCCTCAAATCTGGAAATGCGCTAGAGTTACTCCTCTTTTTAAAAGCGGAGATCAATCTGACTTAAATAATTATCGGCCAATTTCTATTATTTGTGTTATAGCTAAAATTTTTGAGAAACTCATCTTTAATCAATTATCTGAGTATATTAATAAGTTTAATATTTTATCTTTATCTCAGTCTGGTTTTAGATCTAATTATTCCACTATTACAGCTCTCATAAAATTTTCTAACGATGTGTTCTCATCTTTTGATAAAAGTCAATATACAGGTGCAATCTTTATCGATCTATCTAAAGCCTTTGATATGGTTGATCATTATCTTCTTTTGGATAAGCTTTATTCTATTGGTCTAAGTCAAAATGCTTTACTATGGTTTAGTGCTTATCTTCATAATAGACGTCAGTGTGTGGTTTTTCAGGGAAGTCAATATGACTATTTAATAGTTGATAAAGGTGTTCCTCAAGGTTCCATTTTGGGACCCCTGCTTTTTTCTATTTTTATTAATGACTTGCCTCAGATTTGCTCACAATGTTCTGTTCACTTATATGCGGATGATACTGTTATTTATGTTTCTAATTCGGATTTGTTACAAATTCAGAATTCATTACAGTCTGAGTTTAATTTGGTCCAAAATTGGCTCTATGATAATAAACTTATATTGAATAAGAAGAAGTCTTGTTGCATGTTGTTTGGTATGCAGCATGGTTCTCAGCATGGATCTACATATTTATTTTGATGATGGATCCCCTCTTGAAAAAGTTGATTCATTTAAATATCTTGGTCTTTGGGTTGACTCTGAATTTTCCTTTAAACCCCATGTTGACTATATTATTAAAAAAACATATGGTTGTTTGAGTTCACTTTATCGAGCAATTAATTGTTTTACGTTTCATATTAGAAAAAGATTGGTTTCTCAATTAATTTTACCTATTATTGATTATGCTGATATAGTTTATATGAACACCTCTGAAATTCACTTAAGACCTCTTAATGTTGTGTTTAACTCTTTGTGTAGGTTTGTTTTGAGATGTCCATATAGAACTCATCACTGTTTTATGTTCGAATCAATTAATTGGTTGCAACCTAAATCGAGAAGACAATATCACTGGGTACAGTTTATTTTTAAATGTATTTATTTGGATTGTCCACCCTACTTAAAACAGTTTTTTGTTCTATTTAGTAAATCTTCTTATTCTCTTCGGCATATGCAATATCCTTTTTTCTTTGTTCCTAGAATCTCTAAAGAAGTAGGGCGAAGGTCTTTTAATTACAAAGCTCCTTCTGACTGGAATAATCTTCCTTTTTCTTTGAAAAAATTAACTTCACTTCACTGCTTCAGGAAATGTTTATTTTCTTATCTTAAAACTACGTGTTTATGTTTTTAATTTATTTATTTATATATATTTTTCTGTTGTTTGTATTGGTATTAAAATAAAAGTACCGATTGATGTTATATTTGTTATATATGCAATGTTATATTTTTTTCATCTTAAAACAACTCTGTTTCTTAATTGTTTTCAGTTATCTGTATTGGAATATTATAAGTATCGAGTGATGTAATTTGATAAGTTGAGTTCTGGTGGAAAGTGAGCTGTATATGTATGTGCAATGTATGTTTAGTGTGTAAATGTTTTTTTTTTTTTTTTTTTTTTTTTTTTTTTTTGCTTGTTTGTTTTGTGTATGTATTTATAGGACCCCCTTGAAAATGAGATGTCACATCTCAAGGGGCTATCCTTTCAATAAATTCAACATATGAATAAAATACAGGAAAAAAAAAAAGTAACTCATTACTATAACAAGAACATCTTATGAAGTATTTAGGCTTTATGTAGAATCATTGAATTTACTAAACAACCCTTAAACAATTTTCTTTTAATGTTCCATTATTATTAGCTGATTTTATAATTCCATTAGAATAAGGAATTATAAAATATTTTTATTCAATGTATTTTCTTTATTTTTATGATTTGCTACATTGTAGATGTAATGTTGAAGTAATATTAAAGCTACATTTTGCTGATGTCCAATGAAAAACAAGTATCTCCATTTTTGTTGATTTTTAGTTTACTACATACTACAGTATCCCTTACACTGTGCCAAAACGTCTTGATGAATGGACCAATAGAAATAATTCAAATACTTCAAAATGTCCTGAAATAAATAATTTTTAGAGAGGAGAGTTTTAGCGTTATTTCACAGTCCTAGTGTTTACCAACCTTAACCCCCAATTCTGATTTCAAGCTAAGGTTGGTGGTGTTATCCTGGATAAAACCATGCGCTGTTTTGTAGTTACAGTTCTGTGACAGTTCACTTGTTTTTGGCGGAAGGCGCAGTCCGTATTAAAGCATATTCATTATACATTTTTTGAGGGTCTTTACTTTTCTTTATTCATTTTGTAAAAAAACAAAAAAACTTGTATAAAAAAGGATAGAACACTCGTGGCCATGATACTTGCAATAATACACTCCCTCTCGTGTTCTATTGCTCTATTACTATTACATGTAAAAACATATACTGTAAAAAAAAACTATTACACATAAATCAAAATCCTCATTAACACACATGCAATTGTGCATTACTTGTATCTGTACCAATGTGTACTTCACCAATAGTTACACTGCAATTACAAGTGTTGTTAATATGTAATTACACAGTTATTAGAGACACTTGTTATAATAAAGTGGGATCCTTCAAAGACGTTACTGAAAAATCCCTGCTGAGTAATGCTGAATCAAATTATAACAGACAGTTGGCAGTTTCTAGGTAACACATAAGCTGATGGGTACAAGGAAATAAGAACTAACATTATTATCTGGTACAGAGAGTTCTAATTAATGGCTCTGGTTCTGAACAGCTGGTGTTTGATGAACAGAGGATTTTTACTGGTGAAATACTCTTCATCTCAGGATTTCATTTCTGCTCTGAGCTCGGGAACCAGCCCGTCTCGGATTCGCCCTGGTTTTGCCCAATTCTGAGAGTTTTATTCTTCTGAGTTCTTCTGAGTTATCTGTAAGCAACATTAGCCTAGCGTCTCCTATTGTAAACTAAAATATCTTACATCCGATAAGAAACATGTCTCAGCTGATCAGTTAAATCTGGGATCATAGATTAATTGGCATATTATAAATGTATTTCAAAGTATTTATTTAAAGGAAACTTATTATGAGTTTGGTGTCAGGAATCATACGCTTATATGAGCTGTATGGATGGCTCCATGGGTAAATAGAACCACCCTGGAACCACCCGTCACCTGTCAACCCTCACCAGAGCCCCACCCACTAAGTAAGTTGATGAGCCGCCATTCTGGTCTGCTCGTTTTACAAGTGCCGTGCTTCGTCTGAAGGAGGGATCTATACCTACTGTCTGTGGTAAGTCCCCTACCTGCTGACTTACCACAGACAATAGGTATAGATCCCTCCTTCAGACGAAGCACGGCACTTGTATTACAAACTAACTAAAAACTAATGTGTGGTCAACATTCAGCATATACATGACATGACCATGCAGCAACAGCTTATTTGCATAACAGTAACAGAGCGCATATCTGATTTAGTGCTTCAGGAACATGTTTTCTATAGCCTATATTTCTATTCTAACTCAAAGAAAAAGAGGTATATTACTACATGTCCCCTTTAACATGTCCTAACACACCAGGCCTTAACCAATCACAGCGCAAAGAGCTCAGCACACATCATTTACACATCTCCTCCTTTAGCTCAAACAATTCCGCAGCTTTCAGTGTGAGCTGATGCAGGTTTGTCTGCGTGAGAGCCGAGTGCTGGAAAGCTCGGTTAATAAGAAGCGCACTTGGTTGGCGGTGGAAAGCACTGGGCCGATAAGCACCGGGATCTGAGGGGGGCTGGGGGGGGAGGGGGGAGGTCGGTGTAAAGAAAGAAAAGGATTTTATTGCTTGTGCCAGCAGGTTGAATAATGATTATCAGCGCTGTGTATCTCTCATATCTGAGCGCTGGTGAAGAAAGACGCTGCTCGGAGGCGCTGGAAGCTCCATGTGCGCTAAAGGAGTCAAATTTGAGCTCATTAATAAGTGAAAGAAGCTTATAGAAAAAAATACGCCACAAATATTACACTGACACACGACTGCCAGGCTTCAGCAGAGTCCTAGCACGATGTGTACATGCTGAGTACAAACACACATACACACACATACACACATACACACACACAACACACACCAACAGTAGGCGCTCTGTTCACTATACTGTGTTTTATGTTGTACAGAAAATTATAAAATTATCATCCTGCTCTTCTTCATCATCATCATCATCATCATCATCTGCATCATCTTCATCATCATCATCCTACTCTTCATCATCACCAACACCATCATCATCATCCTACTCTTCATCATCATCTTCATTCTGCTCTTCATCATCTTCATCATCATTGTATTCTTCATCATTATCATGACCTTCATCTTAATCCTGCTTCTCATCATTATCACCATTAACATCACCTGTATTATCATCCTTTAAATCATCATCATCATCATCCTACTCTTCATCATCATCATCATCATCATAACCATCAACATCATCATCATCATCATCATCATCATCCTACTCTTCATCATCATCATCATCATCATCATCATCATAACCATCATCATCATCATCATCATCATCCTACTCTTCATAATCATCATCATCATCATCATCATCATCATCAACATCTTCATCCTACTCTTCATAATCATCATCATCATCATCATCATCATCCTACTCTTCATAATCATCATCATCATCATCAACATCTTCATCCTACTCTTCATAATCATCATCATCATCATCATCAACATCTTCATCCTGCTCTTCATCATCATCATCCTACTCTTCATAATCATCATCATCATCATCATCATCATCATCATCATCAACATCTTCATCCTACTCTTCATAATCATCATCATCATCAACATCTTCATCCTACTCTTCATAATCATCATCATCATCATCATTACCATCATCAGCATCATATTCTTCATCATCACCATTACCATGATCTTCATCTTAATACTGCTTCTAATCATTATCTCCATTAACATCATCTTTATTATCATCCTCTAAATCCTCATTATCATCACCATCATCATCATCATCATCATCATCATCATCATCAACATCATCTATCATTTACATCATCTACTATTATCTACATCTTAATCTTCTTCATCATCTTCATTCTACTCCTCATCATTAATACCATCATCATTATCATCATCATCATCATCATCAAGATAATCATCTTCTTCAAGAAGATCATTATCTTCTTCATCACCACCATTACCACCATCATTACCATCACTATTGCCATCGTCATCATCTACATCTTAATCTGCTTCATCATCTTCAATCTACTCCTCATCATTAATACCATCATCATCATAATCACTATTAATACCATCATCATCTTCATCATCATCATTACTATTATCACCATCTTTATTGTCATCTCTATCATCTTTACTATCAACACCACTGTACACTAGGTACGTACAGTAATCAGAATACGAAGATGAATAGAGGGCGCTGTTTTCACTGCATGGTCACATGTTGTTCTGAGTAATATCAGCAGATACTGAATCTACGTCCTCCGTAAATGTCTGAGTCTGAATACTCACTAACACTACTGACTCCTCTCTCAGCCTCTCTGCTCTGCTTTCCTCTGCTGATCTGTATCTCTTGGCCTTTAGTGAATAGAGTGGCAGAGCTGCCTAACCCACACAGACCACACACTGCCCTCAGGGCAGCTGATATATGCTGAGAGTGCCAATAAATACAGTAATACATACATTTACAATAGCAGTACTGTATAAAAATACCCTGTCACTGTAGCCTATACAGACCATGCTTTACCCTCAGGGCAGCAGATCACTACAGGGGGCTTTAATAAATACATACACACATACATACATATATAATACAGTAATATATTTAACATATTACCCTGCCCCTCATAATTATAAAATCATACAGAGAAAAATACAGGTTATGTATTATATAACTGATGAATCCAAATCTAATGTTTAGGCCATGTCTATTTCTACTTTTGGCCAACAATTAATTTTTTTTTGCTAATAAACAAAATAAGTGTCATTTAAAACCACATTATGTTTAACAAGCAATTTTAAACATTTAACTATTGGACATATTTAGCCTTGTTTTAATATTCTACATTAAAGTTAATAAATCATTTTTTTTTTAGTTTTCTAGTTGACATACTGCTTTATTTTTATTAATAGGCATTTCTTGTTATTTAAACACAATTAGTAATATGGAGATCAGCAAAAAAATGGCCTACACCAACTATGCATTCTTGATATATGTCAGTCCCCTTGTCTGTCTCCATGTTTTCCTCCGGTCTCCTTGTTTTTTTTTTTTTTCCCCAGGTGCTCCTTAGCACATGGCCCTGTTGTGTCTTCATTGTGTCTCCTCCCTTGTCTCCACCTTAGTCTTTTTGTGTTCTCATGTGTCATTTGTTGCTCCGCATCCTTGTTACCTGTCCTCGGGTGTTTCCTGTTTCCCTCTCTTTTTTCATGTATGTATAGCCCCTTTGTTTTAGTGTCTCCTTGTCGGTTCTTGTACGTCTTTACATCAGTCAGTGTTGCTATTTCTTTGTTTTTTGTTTGTTCTTTGTATGCTCTATTTAGTTTAGTTTTTTTTGTTTGTTTATTAAATAACTCATATATGTAGTTCGCCTTTGCATCTTCCTGCTGCAGCACCTTGACATATATCACTGTACTTTTTGCACGTAATTTCGTAAATTTTCTTTAAACAGCAGTTTAGCATTTTTAGAGTATTTTTAATGTTTTTTTCTTGCATTCTTGGTGGGGAGCAAAGAAAAAAATGTATTGTATATAGAAATTTGTTTCCTTACTGTGCAAATGACAAAAAACTCTTTTAACTTGAATAAACTTACAGATGAAATCTGACTACAGAGAAATGATAAAGATTATGGCACTGTGTTACAGGCCTACTGCTACAGTGCACCCATAAAAGCCCTGTATTATATTTAACCTTTATCTTAAATATAAACACTGAGCTGAACAAATCCGTTTTATTTATAGGGTTCACAGCATCGCAAAACTGGAAAAGTCTCGCAGAAAGTTGGGAATGTTTAATTAAACAACACTTCACACAGCGCTCTCAATTTCATTTCAATTTCTTTTTTCACTTCTTCATTTTTCACATCATGACTGCGGCTTTTTACAAAATAAGAGAGAGAGAGAGAGAGAGAGAGAGAGAGAGAGAGAATCCCTGGTTTTGTGCTCTCTGACAGCAGGAAGAATAATGTGGCAATCTTCCCCGGCTAATTGTATTATGATTCTGCACTGTAGCGGCTTCCTGTTCTGTTCATTTTCAATCAGGCACATTAGGGGCTCCTGCTGGGTCCTGCCTGTCTCTGCACTGCCAGACACATCATTCATTTAAATGACTGATATCTTTCTGCTTCTGATGCAGCTTCCTGTGGCCCCTCGCTCGCGGGCGGCATGCGGCCCTTCCGGGCTCTCTCTGACACTCACACACACACGCACACACACACACACGCACGCACACACACACACATATGCAACACCTGCTGGTTCAGTTACTCACATATTTAAAACCGGCAGATGTGAGGATGTCCTTAAAGTTGTGTCAATGTAGATGTACTTAATCACCAGTCATCACTATTATTACCAACGTCACAAACAACATCACTATTATTTACATTAGAAAACATTATTAATTTCACTATCATCATCGTCATCATCGTCATCATCATCATCATTAGCATCATCATTAGCATCATCATCATCATGATCATCATCATCGTCATCATCATTGTCATCATCATCGTCATCATCATTAGCATCATCATCATCATCATAATTATCATTATAATAATCCTCTTCATCCTCACCATCATCATCATCATCATCATCATCATCACCATCATCATCATCACCATCATCCTCATCATTATCATTATAATAATCCTCTTCATCCTCACCAACATCATCATCACCATCATCCTCATCATTATCATTATAATAATCCTCTTCATCCTCACCATCATCCTCATCATTATCATTATAATAATCCTCTTCATCCTCACCATCATCATCATCATTATCATTATAATAATCCTCTTCATCATCATCATCATCATCATCACCATCATCCTCATCATTATCATTATAATAATCCTCTTCATCCTCACCAACATCATCATCACCATCATCCTCATCATTATCATTATAATAATCCTCTTCATCCTCACCATCATCATCATCCTCATCATTATCATTATAATAATCCTCTTCATCCTCACCATCATCATCATCATCATCATTATCATCATTATCATTATAATAATCCTCTTCATCCTCACCATCATCATCATCATCATCATAATTATCATTATAATAATCCTCTTCATCCTCACCATCATCATCATCATCACCATCATCCTCATCATTATCATTATAATAATCCTCTTCATCCTCACCAACATCATCATCACCATCATCATCATCACCATCATCCTCATCATTATCATTATAATAATCCTCTTCATCCTCACCATCATCATCATCATCCTCATCATTATCATTATAATAATCCTCTTCATCCTCACCATCATCATCCTCCTCATCATTATCATTATAATAATCCTCTTCATCCTCACCATCATCATCATCATCATCATTATCATTATAATAATCCTCTTCATCCTCACCATCATCATCATCATCATTATCATTATAATAATCCTCTTCATCCTCACCATCATCATCATCATCATCATCATCATCACCTCGATAACCATCGGCATGATCATGATCTTGGTCATCAATACCAGTGTCATCACAACCATTACCATCACCATTATAATCACCCATTGACATCATTATCATCATCATCATCATCATCCTCATGATCATTATCATTATCATGATCATGATCATCATCATCATCATAATCATCATCATCATCACAATGCCCAACATCACAACTTTCCACTTATATCATAATGACTATCACCACCACCTTTAAACATCCTGAACATTACCATTACCACTATCATTAACATCATTATTATTATCACAATCACCACCACTATGATCACCTTAGGCAGCATCACTGTGATTGTCAATAAAATCATAGTCACCATTACCAAATTATCATCACCGTAACCATCCTTATCTTCACCACCACCACCATCACCATCACTGTGACCATTATCTCCATCATAACCATCAATGTCATCAACATTAACAATGGCATCATATTATTATTAATATTATTATCATCATCACCATGGTCACCATTATGCTCATCACCATCATCACAATGATAATTACTTTCACCATCATGACCATGATCATCATGATATCCTTCGTCATTTATTCTTCATCATCATCATCATCATCATCATCATAATTGTAGTAGTAAACAGAGATTTTGTGTTTTTTTTTGTTCTATTTTTCTGTAGGTTTGTGTTGCTGTAATGTTATTCATCATCTTCAGTTCTGTGTGCAGATGTTCCTGTGAGACATTTTCTAAATGACAGGATTAATCAGACAACTGATCCCAGCGGGATCTCCACAGCAACACGTCCTGATTACTGTTCATCACTGTACTGGATCCAGAACCAGAACCGGAACTGCTTCCCACGATCTGAACCACTGCACATACCCGTACTCTAAACACCATCCAAACCTGCAGCACACCCCACAACCTCACACACAGCAGTAAACAAACACAAATAAACACAGGAATATATAAATCATATATTTATGATTTAAACATGTTTGAAGTTATTCGCAGGGCTCTGATGTTACCGCAGTCTGTCTTCTGCCGGAGTGTACAGGTGAAGCTATAGCTGGCACGAAGCAGATAGCAAAGCATAGTGTGATCAGAGAGAGAGAGAGCGTAGATGGAGGAAAAAAGTGTTTGATGAACTGCTAATTATTTCTCATCGCATTTTCTCACTATCTCACCCACATTTAATCATCACATCCAGCTTCCCTTGCTATTTATTGGTGATAATGAGAAGGTTAAAAACTTTGGTAAATGATTGTTCTCGGACAACAACACTTAATACGGCTCAATCTCCCACTCACCACAGAGACGAGCACCATCAGTCTGAAATATCATATTCTGTAAAACTTTATTTATTATCATTAAAAACTGTACAAAACTTTACACGTAGCTTTACTACACTGATGCTGTTTAAACTAATACACCTAATGTATCCTATTCTAATGTGTAGGAGTTTTTATTAGGGTTTTTATAGAAAATAATGTACTAAAATAGTGTATAGGATTTTATTTAGGTGTTAACGAGTAATATCTCTTATTCTAGTGATTAGGAGTGTTTGATATGGTGTTTATAGAAACTAATATATCTTATTCTAGTGTTTAAGAGTGTTTATTGGAGTACTATATCATATTATAAGGTATTGGAGTCTTTATTAAGGTCTTTATAGAGACTAATATTTCTTATTCTAGTATATAGTAGTGTTTTTGAGGGTGTTTATGTGGATTAATATCCCCTCCTATTCTAGTGTTTAACAGTGTTTATAGGAGTGTTTATTTGGGTGTTTATATGAGTAATATCTCCTATTCAACTGACTAATATATCCTCATATTCTAGTGTATATGAATGTTTATTTGGGTGTTTTTAGGAGTATTATCTCCTATTCAATTGTATAGGGGTGTTTATTGGGGTGTTTATGGAGTAATATCTCCTATTCAATTGTATGGGAGTGTTTATTGAGGTGTTTATTGAATAATATCTTCTATTTAAGTGTATACGCGTGTTTATTGTGGTGTTATTAAAGTCTAATATATCCTATTCCAGTCTATATTAGTGTTTATTGAGGGTGTTTATTGTAACTAATATCTTCTCCTGTTCTAGTGTATAGGGTGTTTATTGAGGGTGTTTATAGGGATTGATATCTCTTCCTTTTCTACTGTATAGGAGTGTTTATTATGTGTGTTTATAGGAACTAATATATCATCATATTCTAGTGTATAGGAGTGTTTATTAAGTGTGTTTATAGAAATTAATATATCATCCTATTCTAGTGTATAGTAGTGTTTTTGAGGGTGTTTATATGGACTAATTTTTCCTCCTATTCTAGTGTATAGGAGTGTTTATTGAGGGTGTTTATAGGGATTGATATCTCTTCTTTTTCTACTGTATAGGAGTGTTTATTAAGGTGTTTATAGGGACAAATTTTCCTCCTATTCTAGTGTATAGGAGTGTTTATTGAGGGTGTTTATAGAGACCAATATCGCCTATTCTTGTGTATAGTAGTGTTTTTGAGGGTGTTTATAGGGACACATTTTCCTCCTATTCTAGTGTATAGGGGTGTTTATTGAGGGTGTTTATAGGGATTGATATCTCTTCTTTTTCTACTGTATAGGAGTGTTTATTAAGGTGTTTATAGGGACAAATTTTCCTCCTTTTCTAGTGTATAGGAGTGTTTATTGAGGGTGTTTATAGAGACCAATATCGCCTATTCTTGTGTATAGTAGTGTTTTTGAGGGTGTTTATAGGGACAAATTTTCCTCCTATTCTAGTGTATAGGAGTGTTTATTGAGGGTGTTTATAGGGATTGATATCTCTTCTTTTTCTACTGTATAGGAGTGTTTATTAAGGTGTTTATAGGGACAAATTTTCCTCCTATTCTAGTGTATAGGAGTGTTTATTGAGGGTGTTTATAGAGACCAATATCGCCTATTCTTGTGTATAGTAGTGTTTTTGAGGGTGTTTATAGGGACAAATTTTCCTCCTATTCTAGTGTATAGGGGTGTTTATTGAGAATGTGTATATGATGTAATACCTACTCATATTCAAGGGTATAAGAGTGTGTATTGATAGTGTTTATAGGGACTAATATCTCCACCTATTTGAGTGTATAGGAGTATTTATTGAGGGTGTTTATAGGGAGCAATATCTCCACCTACTTTAGTGTATAGTAGTGTTTACTGAAGTGTTCATGGACTAATATCTCCTCCTATTCTAGTGTATAGAAATGTTTATTGAGGTGAGGGTGTTTATAGGGACTGAGATCTTCTAGTGTATAGGAGTATTTACTCAGGGTGTTAATATGAAGTAATATCCCCTCCTGTTCCAGGGTATAGGAGTGTTTATTGGATGTGTTTATAGGAATTGATATCTCCTTCTATTCTAGTGCAAAAGAGTGTTTATTGAGCTTGTTTATATAGGGACTAAAATCTCTTCCTATTCTAGTGTACAGGAGTATTTATTGAGGTGAGGGTGTTTATAGGGTCTAATATCTCCTCCTGTGTAAGTGTATACAAAAGTGATGGAGTGTTTTTCAGCTAGCATTTCTTTTTAACTCATAGGACTGCTTATTCAGTGCTGTTTTATGTTGATTGTGACGCATGCAGCTCAAATACTAGCTTGCATTTCATGAATTAAATCAGAACGGGGTGCATTTATTAAGGGTACGGTTCCAATAACATTCTTTTTAATGCAATAAAACAGTGATCAATTTGCCTTTCATACGCGATACAAAAGCACAGCTCTTTCGGTTCAGATGCCTGCTGTTAGTAGCTGGTTTAAAACCCAGAGCTGCAGTGGCGGAGGGTTAGAAGTCAATGCGGTCCACCAGCCGTTCTGTTTTCACCCCAGGCAGGGCAGGCCCTCCATTTTCCATCCAGCCTTTCCTCCTTCTCCCAGCGCGCCCAGCATCCACGGCCAATGCAGATTGCAGCGCTGCGAGGCCCGGTGCAGGCTGACTCACGCTGGGTAAATATACAAGGAGTCAAAGGTTGGCTCGGCTGAGAGGGAGGGGAAAAATGTTTTTATTATTATCATTATTATTACCACATAGATGTGTAGGCATCCATTAAGCAGAGAAATATGCCTGGATGTGCGGCTGCCTCCATTTGCATGGACCATAAACTCCTGGAGGACGCATGCTGAATAATAATCTATGATAATGGTTTTCCGCAACAACCTCGGATGGCATGCGACAAATTGAACTTTGCTAAGTGTAAATTTGTTTCTGCCCTGATTCGCAAAGTGAGGCTTTCATTAATTTTCACCCTCGCTGGAAAAAAAAGACACTAAAAGCTCTGTATAAATACTTAGTGGCACCCGCAGTAATGACGATGTTGCTCTAGTACTCTTGCCGTGGGTGTGTGTGTGCGTGTGTGTGTGTGTGTGTGTGTGTCACTACGAAAAATGTGACTCAGCACGAGGGCCAACACCAAAGTGTCACACAGAATGCCCACTCGCTCCAGAGCTCATTTGCAGTGTTGGGAAATGTAATGTCAGTACTTACTCTTAAATAAAGGGTTCTTCAGGGGTTCTTTAATAAACCCAGCGGTTCTTTATTTCACCACGACAACTCAGACAACCATCTGAGTGCTTACAGCAGCTGAATCAGACATTCTAAACATTAAAACAGCAGTAAACAGCTAGTTTATGTGTAGAAATTAGGGGTCTAACGGTACGTGTATTCTTTACGAACCATTACGGTTCGGTTCGTGCAAACGCAGGCAGAATACACGGTGCAGGCAGTCTATAGGAGACTTGTGGAACCAATGAACTTAATGCAAACCTAGAGTGCAAAAAGAACATACGCAAAAAAAGCTGATAATTCAAATAGTCATCAACCGGCACTGTGCTGATATCGCGCCCTGCCATTTGGAAAGGAATGGTCGCCTGTCGTTTTCCAGTGTGCACGCAGGGTTAGGCGCTCGTATTGTCTCTCTCACTTTCTCTTACTTGCGCCATGTCTGTTTCTCTCTCTTTCGTCTCTCTCTTGCCATCTTTCTCTGTCTCTCAGCATCTCTCTCTCTCTCTTTCTTTTTATCAGTCTCTCTCTTTCTCTCGCCATCTCACTCTCTCTCTCTCTTTCTTGCTGTCTCTCTCTCTAGCCAACTCTCTCTCTCTTTATCAGCATCTCTCTCTCTCTCTTTCTCACCATCTTTCTCTCTTTTCTCTCTCGCTCCCGCTGTCTCTCTCTCTCTCTAAGATATTATAATACAGTAAAAAAAAAATCTAGTCTGCCCATGCATTCATGTTAGTCCCACCCTGTGGATACAATGCCCCTTTCCCAAAAGACAAGACAATGACCACACACACTGCACTCTATGGAGATCCACTGTAACCTATCTGGATTTTTTTGCCTGGTTATTGGGTTAATCTATAGTTACAGTAGATACAGGAATCACCACCATAATCTGTATGCCAAGGGTTGGAAGAGTCAGATTTCGGCACAACATGCTTCTTTTTCTTCTTCTATTGTTTAATGGGTGACGATAAGCTGACTCAACTTTCTGTAATTGGTCTGAACTTTTTTTTTTAACACTGCAAACAAACCGTACCATTGTTCAGTTGGTCCAGACCAAGATACTTTGGTACAAGGTACTTTGATCCAGACTTTTTGGATTCAGAAGTTAAAACCAGTCTTGGTGTCGATATTTTGTCTGATTACATACGCACTTATTCTTTGAATATACTATTAAAAAGTCTTCAGAGTCTTCAGAGGTTTTGTACTAAATGTAGCAGCTCTATAGAGATCCATTTATAACCCATATCTTAATTCTTGCATGTTTTTTTTTTCTTTGCCTGGTTATGGGGTTCTTTGAAGACATTA